>NC_037307.1:4497642-5097642 GCF_001040885.1 Strongyloides ratti
TATCTTTACATGTTCCACTACAGTACATAATTTTTAAAAGTTCTCTATCCTTATCACTAAGCCTTTCTCTTTGTCCTATTATTTTAAGAAAACGTTCAGTTTGTTTAATTGGAACAATAGTTGGTTTTTTATCATCAATAGCTGCTATATTAAAATTATAGTGCATTATACTATAATAATCATAAGAAATTCCATATAATAATCATAAGAAATTCCATATGTTGTAAATTGTTTTGGATCACTTATTGCAAACATATCATAAAATTGAGGATTTATATTTTCCCAATTTATTTTAATAAATTGATCTCTATCAAATCTAGAATGTTGATGAGCAATACCTAATGTATGCATAGTTTCATGAATAATTGTACCTACAGGATTTGTACATATTGAAGAAAATGACAAATAGATAGGATTAAATGGTGATGCTTTTCCTACATAACTTAAACCACAAAATGCTGATGAAGGAGTTTTTTTATAAAATATATAAGAATTTGAAGGTTTCTTATTAATGGGTATATTGGTAAACTTAATACAAGTACCAGTTTCAATTTGTTTTAAAGCATTTTGTATATGTTGTTTTTCAATGTTACTAAAAGTATTATCTAAAACATATGGAATATTTAAAGGATTTGGCCATTTATTTGCTAACAATTTATCAATGAAATAAGCATTTCTTCTACTTCTTTTCATTTTTCTTTTAATTTGATTAATTAAAAAATTTGACTGTTCTGTTGTCAACAACATATCATCTTGATAAGTACCATCTTCAATAGCCTTAACATAATTACCTAAATTATTTACATTAAGTAAACTTTGTTTAACTTCATGAGTTTTTTTATATTTTTCATTTAAAATAGCTGAATTAACTCCGGGAATTGTTGATAATTCAAATGCCATAATATTTGATTTCTTATTGACATATTTAGGAATATTATTGTTTAAACAATTTATTCCACCTTGTTTTTTTAAATTCCCACATGTTTTCTAAAAAAAAAGAGATGCATAAAAAAAATATTATCATTTGTATGCTGACCTTGAATGTTTGCTGAACATTTTGTTCCATATTTCCCCATGAATATTTTGAATCAAGTTGTTGTTGAGACAAAGAAAGTTCATTTGGTAAATCAAACAATAAATTTGACTGATTTGGTGATTGTAAACTATTAACTACAAAAATATTTGTAAAAAATTTAATAATTTTAAGCACACTAAGCAAATATTTATTAAAACATTGGACAATTATCTAAACAATTAAATATTAATGTTATTATACATCACAAAATATACAAATATCACTTTTGTTAAATGATATTTATCCTCCAATTGATGGTGGACCTCTAGGAGCTGAATCGAGTCCTGGTGGATCAGGAATAGTTGGCGCTGTTGGAGGATTAAAACCATTAGCAAGTGTTGGATTTGGAGATGACTCAATATTAGGCATTGGCAAATTTGGTGTTTGTGAAAAAGAATTAGCCCAACCTTCATTTCCTCTCATATTATCTGGAGAGTTATTTCCTTCATTATTAAAGTTTGGATTAGGTGGTGGACCACCAAAATGTCCATGTCCATGAGGTCCCTAAAAAAAATAAGTATAAGACAATAAATATATAAACAAAAATATATAGGGAAGTATTAATTATTTATTTTTTTTTTTTTACAAATAAATGAAAGAACGAAATATTGGCATGTACTAATGTATAGGAAATTATTTTATGATTAAGAAATTTCTGAGTGTTATCCTACCATTGGTCCAAAACGAAAAACTTCTGCACATCTTGGGTGTCCTACAATTGATTGTCTACAATAATTTCTTAACATTCTTCGTAATGGTCTTGGAGCAAATGTAAGATCTCTCGTTTCAGTATCTAATATTGACCGGGCCTGTAACTTTTCTTCAAATGTCATTGGCCAAAAACCACCAGGCCCCATTCCGCCGGGTCCCATTCCACCAGGTCCCATTCCATCAAATGGAGGAGGACCCCATTGAGAATATATAACTTTTAGTAAGAATAGTAATATTAATACTGATTTTGCAATCATTGATAGTCTCCGTAATACATCAAAGGAAGTAAATGTAAATTTAAAACTTATTTAAAACATTTTATAGTATTTTTAACACAAGTATGTAAAGGTGAAAATATTAATTTAAATGAAGAAACAAGTTTACCAAATTTTTGACGACAGATAACATAATTATTTTAAATACATAATATTTCCTTCTCTTTTTTAATTGAAGTTATTATGTATTTGATTTTGTATAATATGATTCAAAACTCTATTATTTTAACAAATACCTTTAACTATTAAATTTTTAATTTGGATGCAGTTCCATAAACATTAAAAAAAATTAAAATAAAATAACTAACCAAAATAGATGATGTCATTTATGTTAAATATATACCTATACAAATTTATCGTATATTATATTATAATAATTAGAACCAATACAAAATATAAATTATCTAAAAAAATGTTTTTAATTTTAATATTAGATTTCAAATTATAATTGATCAGCTCAATCTCCTTATGTATAATTTAACATTGAACCCGTTTTACAAATACTTACAATACTTTCTTTTATAAATTACATTAGAAATTTTATATAATATCAATCACTTAATATAAAAATGATACATTAAAAATTCTTATACATGATAAATGGCAAAGACATTTAACTTGACCAGTAAATTTTTGTACATCCTAATAATTGATATATAATAATCATTTATTTAATTTCAAGATATATTAAATAATACATATTTATGTGTTGATACCAATGAACACTGAGTCATTATTAACATATTTCTTTTCTACACCATCAAAAAATGTACCTTATTTTATTTCATAAAAAGAATCTACACACTAATGTATAATTAAAAATTCTATTAACTTTATTTTTCTGATTTCCTCCTTTCTAAGAAAAAAAAATTATTTTTCTGAAATTTCTATTTAAATTTCCATTATTCAAAATTTTAATAGAAATTTATTTTCTAAAAACAAAGTTCTACTCTTTTTAAAAAAATCAAAAATAGAAAAGCACTTAAATGTTTAATTTTCTAGGTTAATAAATTCTTAAAAAAATATAAATACTTTATAGTTAGGAAAAAAAGTATAATAAGGAGACCTTCAAATTCATGACAAATTATATATTAAAATTAGTTTTCGTAATTATAAAAAAAAATCATACTGCCTTATGCAATATTTCTCAATGTCTTGGTGACCAATTCATCATTGTATTTTAGAGCTGATCTAATCATTGATACATCTTGATCAAGTTGTTTATTTACAGCCATCGAAACCTCCCTCATTGATAAAATGCCAATTGTATCTCTAACAGTCATATCAATTTCCTTCTTTTCCGAAATTAAATTAGCAAGTCGGCAATGAGGCATTATTCTTAAATGTTCATCTAATGGAATGTCTTCCTCTTCCCACGTTAAATCTTTTAAACAACACATACATTTAGCTGAAGGAGCATTTTCCTCATTACTTGTCATATAAAATCCCGATCTAGCCAACTATAAAATAATACAACAAACAAATTTATAATTACCTACCTCAAAAGAAGTACATTTTGCATTTTGAATATTATCAAATGGCCATCCTTTAAAAGTTTTGAGTCTATTAATAGTTAGTAATAAATCAGTAACTTCATGATCAGTAAATGAACTTAAATTAGCCAAGTCAGCAAAACTCTTCATTGTCATCATGAAAAAAAATTTTACGTTAAAGCTATATTCATAAATATATGAAAGAAAAACAATGACGCATTAAAGAATTGTGGCAACAAACAATCGTTACGAGATCTAGGCAAAACTGTTTTTAGTATTATACTTGTTTGTTATTTACCATAATTAAATTAGTTAAAGTTTTTATAAAAAAATCTTATCTTGGAATTGGAAAAATAACTGGTTTGTATAAAACTTGGTAATAAAGATATTTTATATTATTAAATTTGTTTTAACTTTTAAACTCTAAGTAAACATGTGATTAAAACGTTAACATACGAAAAGCAAGATAAATAATCATAAGTTTATTACGTAAAATTAATGATTAATATTTTTTTTTAATTTTATATAAAAAAACAGATGATATTTAAATATATTTAAAAATAGTATCATTCTATATTTTCGTTGGTGTTTTTACTAGTAAATGTTTTAATATTCTAATTTTCTAATTCTTAGTAAACTCATAAAAGAGTTTACTATTTTAAAAAGTTTTAAATCTTTAATTGTGTTTATTCTTTAACAATAATTTAAATATTCTTTGAATTTAAAATTAAAATTTTCTCTTTTCTTAAATATTCAAATTAATTCTATAATTTTTTAAAAACAACACAGAACATCTTTATTTAAATAATCAAACGATGAACCTTTTTTTCCTTTAAATTCAACACAAATATTTTTACAATTATCAGTAGCAGAAAACATAAAAACAAAAGAAAAAAAAATTTATTTTATAGAAATTTATAAAATTAGAAAATGAGACAAATGTTGTCTTTTAACATTAACATTATTTTTGAATTAAATGAATCATGAAATTCTTGAATTTTTACTTCTATGTCTTTATATTTTATTTAATTTATCATTTTCCATCATGTGTATTTATAATTAGATAAAAATTATACAGAGTTTTAGGGAGGAATAATAAAATTCTTATTTATTTAATTTTAAATGGGTTTAGTTTTTATAAGTAGATCTTCTTTATAATATATTAAAAAGACTGAAATACAATTATTAAAAATTCTTCCGGTGTATGATTTTTGACAGAAAATTATGTTATTTAGCAATTATATTATTATTAGTAAGAAATGAGATAATATATATACTTCCTTAACTATAAAATATATTCTTTTTGTTAAAAAATTAAAAAAAAAAAAAAATTAGTTTTATATGAAATCAAAATTTCTGTTAATTTTCAAAAAAGAAAAAAAAGTTTCATTTTAAAATTATTTTATTAAAAAAAGTTAAAAACAACTGGTAATTTGGTACTAACACTAAAATATAGTAAAAAGTACTTTCATCACGACTTATTCGCGCTTGTTTTGAAATAGTGGAGTTGTGTTTATATATTTCTATTGAATAATTCAATATTTTGTTTCATTAGGAAAAGAATGAAACGGCGCCATGAACCATCTGATGGTAAGTTTAGTATATTAAAGATAATGTTATGTATTTTTAGACGGAGAAAATAGTTTGAATTTGTACAAAAGGACTACTGGTCCCAAACAACACAGTGTAGATCTTGGTATTCCAGATAGATGGTTATATTGTCCCAAGATTGGTAAAGTAATATCAGAAACTTTCGTTCCATTTAAAACACCTTTATCAAGTTTATATGATTCTCAAATACCTGATTCATCTCTTTATTTTCATCCACAAGATGTATTTGATAAAAAATTTGAAGGCATTTCAGGTGATTCTAAAATTAAACTATGGATTGATCTAACAAAAACTTCAAGATATTATTCAGAAGATGACATTAGAAAGAATGGTTGCATGTATGTTAAAATTCCTCTTGCAGGTCATGGACAATCTCCTACACTTGAGGAGACAGATTTATTTGTTAAAACATGTTATGAATTTATTGAAAAAAATCCAAATTGTCTAGTGGGAGTTCATTGTACTCATGGTTTTAACAGAACAGGATTTTTGATATCGGCTTATTTGGCACTAAAAGAATATTGGAATATTTGTACTGCAGTTGAAGTTTTTTCAAAAGCTAGACCATTTGGAATTTATAAACAAGGCTATCTAGATGACCTTTATGAGAGATACAATGATGATGATGAGGTACCAGCTCTTGTTTCACCCGGTAGACCAGCATGGGAAAATGGTCCTATACAAACAGATGATTCAAATTCACATGATAAAAACACAGAAACTGGAAGTGGGAGTACTAATAAAGTACCAATGTTTATGGATGGTTTGGTTAAATGTGCTGAATATGTAGATAATGCTTTTTTGTGTAATCAATTAAGATCAATAATTAAAGGTTATTGCCGATATAATAGGAATGATTTTCCTGGATCTCAGCCAGTATCTTTAGAAAGATCTCCTACTTTAGATAATTTTGAATATCTATTTAATGAAGATTACATGGTTTCATGGAAAGCTGATGGTGTTAGGTATCTAGTACTTATTAAAGATGAGGATGAAATATATGCATTTGACAGAGACAATAATGTTTTTAAAATTAATAATCTCTATTTTCCCCATCGTAAAGAAATTAGGCATATTAAAGACACATTAGTTGATACAGAAATTATTATGGAAAAAACACCTGTATCTGAGGATGAATTTAAAACAATACCAAGAATGTTAATATATGATGTTATTCATTATGAAGATACACAAGTTGTTGATTGTGATTATAGGAAAAGGATAATGTGTATTCAAAGGGAAATTATAGAGCCACGTAAAAAAGCAATGTTTGAGGGTAGAATTATTCGAGAAAATGAAGAAATTAGTGTACGATGGAAACAATTCTATGAACTTTCAGCTGTACCAAAATTATTTGAACCTAAGTTTTATAGTACACTTGGCCATGATATTGATGGTCTTATATTTCAACCGGTAAAAGCTCCCTATGTTGGGGGTAGATTTGATAAAATTTTAAAATGGAAACCACCAGAGCAATCTTCAATTGACTTTAAGTTACAAATTCAAAAAGTAGAAAAGATGGGTGATATACCTAAATTTGTTGGGTTTTTATTTGTATCAGGACAACAAAAACCATTTGCACAGATGAAGGCTACAAAAAGTTTGCAAAAATATGACGGGAAAATTATAGAGTGTAACTTTGTTGTAGGTTGTTATTTTTTATTATTTTATGTTTATATTTAGAATAACCAATGGACCTTTATGAGAGAAAGAACTGATAAAAGTCATCCAAATGGTTTGAGGACAGCAATGTCTGTTTTAAATACTATTAAGTATCCAGTTACAAGAGAATTACTCATTCGAAGTATCATTTCAAGGACTTACCGACCACATTAAAACAATTTTTTAGTTTTTATTCATTTAAATTTTTAAAAATGTATACTTTTTTTTTAATTAAATATTTTTTTCTTCAGAGTATATTTTAAAAGTATTCGTTAAATTAAATTTAATAAAATAAAAGTCAAAGTATAACGTCTAATGTCTCAATAATCCTTATATCATGAATGAAAAGTTAAAAGTATAAAGTTTTTTTTCAATTCTCAAATATTTAAAAATACTTTCTTGGGAAGTGCAATCAGGCTAGTTGTAAAAAAACAAAAATTTATCTTTACATTATAAAAGCTTCAAGAATGCAGAAGGTGTATTTTATTTAGAATAAAAGATGTTTGAATGAAATTTTACAAATTGATAAAAGATTTATTTGTATTAAAATAATGCCAAAAGGATAAACTTTTTTGACTTAAATTTGAACTAAATTTAAATAGCCATAGCTTTATTTAAAAAACATATTTCCAAAATAAATGAAAAAAAAACTCTGGTGATCATAAATATTAATCAAATAACTATTATCTCATTGTGTTCATTGATTATTAATTACATAAAAAAATGGTACAGTAATGTAAAAAAAGAAAATAATTAAAGAAAAACAAACAATGTGATTTAAAAGAAAAGATTAGCTATAAAAAATTATACAAATAATTACAAATTTTTATATGTATTTATTGTTAATAAAAAAATAAACAAATATTTCAAAAAGTATCTTTTGTTATCTTTTTAATATTTAGTTTATATCAATACCCATGAGGTTGAAAAAAACTCCAAAATTCAAAAAAAATTTAAAAAAATCTTAAGACTGAAATTTTTTATAAAAAAATAAAAACATTAAAGTATATGAATAAAATTTTTAAATTACTATATTTACAAATATTAAAATAGTACAAGGTGTATAATGAATGTAATACCAATATAAAAAAAAGAATAGTCATATTTTAAAACCGTCAAAATCACAAGATAAGAGACTACTTTGTAACAATAATCTTAAAAATTATATAAAATCAATCTTAAGAAAGAACTTTTGTCTAAAATTGTATTAAACAAATTGATAAGAAATATAAATATTTGAAAACAAATTTGATTCATGAATATTTTCTCCTAACAGAAAAATTTAAAAAAAGTAATTAATAAGAGAAAAAAATGAATAACTTTTTTTTAAATATAGATATTAAAAATCTGATTTTACAGGAAAAGATAGAAGAATTTATGACACATAATACCAATGATCCAGAAATAAATCCAACCTCTAAGAGTATTTATGATGATGCAAAAAGAGTAAAAAAAAATAAATCTTATCTTAAAAAATTCTAAAAATTTTTTTTATTAAAAATAATAACATTGAGATTATGATTTAAAATTCATGCTAATATAAAATCCATGAATCATTTCTAAAAATACTTTTTTAAAAATAATAATTTTGAATATTCTGAATTTAAAAACCAACATAAATAATAAGTTCATATTTGTGATATATAAATTATTTATTATAATATTGTAAATTGTAAACTAATAAATTATTCTTATCATAAATTTTTCGTTTTTCATTGCTAGTCATTCTTAGACAAAGTCTACTGTTGTTTTATCAGAAAATTTAAAAAATTTTATTAGAAAAAGTATTTTAAAATTTCATTTGCAAATTTTGAATTAGTAGTTTTATATTTTATACTTGAGGATAATTTGAAATAATATCTTTAAAACTTTTGTCTTTTTTTTAACTTTTTGGATCATATACTGTATTAAAATTAACTGTAGATTTTAAAAGAACACAAATTAGAAATTTACAAGAATCAGCTTAATATTAGGATTATAGTCACTAGAGTTATATTCTAATCTTTTTTTTTAATTAAAATATTTTATATAGCCTTTAATGTATAATTATATTATATTAAGAAGATCCATCTAACAACTATAATACTTTTCATGCGCATTTGACGTCACCTTTTGATTTAATGGGATAACATTAATTTTCCATTGTGTAATTAATTGTACTTGAAATTTAAAAAAAAGAATCCTCTAATACTAACGTTATTAAAGTAATTTTTAGTCTTTGTTATATTGACAATATAAAAATTTATGTTTTAGCAAATACAATTACATCATCACTATAGATGGTTTTACGTAGTTTAATCTATCTTAATTATATATATAATGCCAATGGCTATCCATAAATAATTGGCATTATTAAATAAGTTATTTACAAAAATAAAATATTAAACAAATATATCTTATTGTCTAATTTTGTTTTTATTTATATATATATATTAATTTATAAATTAATCTTTTAATTAATTTTTGATTTTTGATTAAAATATTTATTAAAATATTTACATAAAAATTGATTTTTTTTTCTTATCTTATTAATCAGTGAAAATTTATTTTTTAAATACTTTTTTTAGTATATATGTATGTTTCCTTTCAATAAATTTATATTTCGATTAATTTTTGAATAGATAAAATAGTATATTATATTTAGTATAATTATTTAGTTTGAACTTTGATTATTTGTTATCGAGAATTTTATTTATATCTACGGGTCATTCCCACAACTTTTATTTACATTTGTGTAATCTGTTACCTAAAGCAAAATTGTAATGAAATAAGTAATAAAATTTTAAGCTTATTTTATAAAATTATATTGGGAGGAGTTTTAAAAATTTTTGTCAAAAATGTTGGTCAGAATATTTTTTAGTAAAAATTGTTATGTTTATTTTTCTTGGTGAATTTTACATCATTTGTATATGGTCAATAGCTACTTGTCACATATGATATTGGATACATATGTAGAAAAATAGTTATGGTTCCCAGAGCCTCTTTATGTTTAAAGCTGAAATTGTAAAAAAAAAATTGAAGCTAAAATATGTTTAGTTTTTATATCAGATTCCTTTTAAAGGATATGAAAAATATTAAAAAAAAAAAGACAATTAATAGAATATATTATATATAAATCATTTTTTTTTTATTTAGTAAATTTTATTGTTTAGTACTTATTTTTTATTTTCCGTGAATAAACTTTTATTTGATCAGCATGACTAATCTTAACATTATATTTATAAAACTGCTAAAAATTACACCTATCGTTATATAAATGTTTATCCTGGTAAAATTTTTAAGGTTGATTGACAAAAGCTAATATACATATTAAAATTTATTGTACTTAAAAAAAAAATACATCTATACATTTCTATAAATGATTTGACGAAGTGTAATAATTTTTTAATATTAAATTTTATAAACTATTATTTATATTTTTATTATTATCTTTTAATATATTTATTTGGTTTTACATTAATTTAATTCAAAAAAAATATATATAAAATTATCTTTTAAGTTAAACAGTTAATTAAAAATACTTCATATATTAATTGCCAATTTAAATATATATTTACAATTAAAAATAAAATAAATGATTAAAAAAAATTATTCCACTAAATTTTGCATCAAAATTAAAATAAATGACTTTTAAATAAAATGTATAAATTTATAAAAGAAATTATTTTAGATTGAGTTTATTTTTGTTATATTATTCCTTATTTTATAAGATTAAAATGTAATCTTTGATAATTATCATTTTTAGATTAATTTTAACTAAATATATTGTTATTTTTAATTTTATTTTTTTTTATCTAAGAAATGAATATTACACAACATATTCTGGAACATTTTGCTTCAAATTCAAATCAGATACGTTTAACACCTCAGGTATTACCTAAAATATCATCAGTTAATGATGAGGACTACTCAAATGATGTAAATTTTTTATCAGAAGATACATTTAATAAAAATGAAATAAATTCAAATATATGGAATTTAACTGGTGATGACGTATTTGCTGGTTTATTTTTATTAATATTTGGCATGTTCGGAATTACATTATATGCTGTTGTTTGCATTGCCATGGCCAAAATGTGTAAAGAAATAGTTGGTTTTCGTTTTTTGGTATCTCAAGCACTTACTGATATTCTTTTATTACTACAGGTTTGTTTATCTTTATACTATAAAATAAACAATGTTTACTAACTTATGTAACTTTTAAAAGATATTATACTACCATAAATAAGTTTTTCATATTTTCATAGCCATTTCAATTTATAATAAAAATATATTATATTTAATAAAAAAAATTTTTTTTTTTTAGTTTGGAATTTGGCCGGGTGTAGTTATTTTAACACAAAATGAAATAATACCACATAAATATAGATGGCATATGCATATTTACCTCGATTTTACTTGGTGGGCAATGGTTTATCATTATTCAATTGTAGCATGGAGTCGTTTAGCTGCTGTTCAATTTCCCAATTGGTTTCGAACATTATCAAATAGAACATGTTTAATAATTTGTTCAATTGCATGGATTGGTGGATTAATTCAAACATTAATTGAACATCAACTTCCTTGGTTTGAGATACTTTACTATGACCCAAAGCAATACTCATTGACAGGAAATTGGGTTAATTATAATGAAAAAGGCACAGCAACATATTATATGATATTTAATTGGGCAGCAATTATATTACCATTTCCTTTTTATGGGTATGCTTTATATGTTTTATTTAAAAGGCAACAAAGACAATATTATAATTCATTAAAATACCGATTACGAGAAAATTCTTATACATCTGATTATACAGTTCAGAGGCAATTATCTATTGAAACAAGACTTCTTATACCATGTATTATAAATACAATATTATTTGTTGTTGGACAAATTGCAATATCTATTTGTTCAAAGACAACTGGAAAATGGATTTCATGGACAGTTATGGTTATATTTGCTACCAACTCATTTGTTAATCCCGTTTTATATCTATGTTTCAGTTCAGTTATACGTAGATATTTATTTACAAATTGTGAAAAACAGCTTAATACATCATCTGTTTACCGTGACTTTGACTTTCGATCATCTAGTCAAGCAAGTATTAGTTATCACCAACAACAAAAATCTTCACTAATAAAGTGGAAAAAAGATTCACCATCATTGTCTAATTTATAAAAATTTATCACTATATACGAGTTTTCAACAAAAACAAAAAAAAAAGATATTTGAGAAAGAAAAAAAAAAAAAAATTAAAAGTTTATTGTACTTTACTTAATTTATTTTAAATATTATATTATAAAAAATATATTATTAAAAAGATTTTTTTTTATATATATGTAAATAGAAGAAATAAAGACATATTACAAAAAAATATTTTAATGTAGTAAAAATAATTAATTAATTTCGTTAAATTATTATTTTAAAAGTAATGATATACAATTTTTATCAAAACCTGAAATTTTTAACGTGTCTATGGGCTCAATTTGATTTATAACATTGTATTTACTTTTACTACAATTAAAGTATACCTTGTACTGCTTAATCTATACTAATATTTTTAAACTTTTAATTTTTTTTTTTTGTTAAAATATTACTTTAAAAGATATAATGAAGAATGGGAAAATTTTTATTCAGATTGTATTTTTACTTAACTTATTCATTTATCTAAAAGCTCATGAGAAATATATTATTTTACAATTGAAACCAAATAATTTAACACAATTAATAGAATTAAACAATATTTTTGAAAGCGGAAATGTAAGTTGTGTATCAAATTTTTTACTTAAAACTTAGTAATATTTTATAAAACTAAATGAATATATTTAATACCCGTTATTTTAGTTTGACTTTTGGAAATCTCCCACACAAATTAATGCTCCAGTTGATGTTCTCCTAACACCAAAGACCCAAACTCACTTTATGCATCTTATTTCAATATTAGGATTAGATTACAAGATATTAGTTTCAGACGTTGTAGATTTTATTGATAAAAAGGAAATACAAGTAGAGGAAAATCGTAAATATTTTATTAAAAATAATAATTTAATAAGAAAGGATGATTCTGAATTTAATAGTTTAGGTTTAAAAATGGGAGATTATCATAATTATAATGATGTTGTTAGTTGGATGAGAAAAATTGAAAAAAAATTTTCAAATTTTGTTAAAGTATTTTCAATTGGTAAAACATTTGAAGGAAGAGATATATATGGCATTATGATGGGAAACTCGTTAAATGATACATCAAGAAGGATTATATGGATTGATTCCGGTATACATGCACGTGAATGGGCTGCAATACATACAGGAATATATACAATTCATCATATTGTAAATAATTATGGTAATGATAATGATATAACAAATTATCTTAGTAATTTAAATATTATAATTTTTCCAATATTAAATCCTGATGGATATGAATATACTAGATCAGATCCAAGAAATCCATTAGTTAGATTTTGGAGAAAAAATAGAGGACAACTTCGTTGTGGAAAAGATAATAAAGATGGTAAAGAAAGTTGTTGTAAGGGAGTTGATTTAAATCGTAATTTTGATTATAAATTTTCACAAATTGGTACAAGTTTTAATCCCTGTTCAGAAATATATCATGGAGCAAAACAATTCAGTGAACCAGAGACACAGGCAATTCGTGATGCCATAATAAAAGGAAGTTTTGCTGGAAGAATTGATGCACTGATAAGTCTTCACGCCTACTCACAATTATTTATTTATCCATATTCAATAGCTAAAAATGTTTATCCTGAAAATATTTCTGACCTTAGGAGAATTGCCTCAAAAGCAGTTTCAGCAATAAAAAAAATGTATGGAACAAAATATCAATTTGGTACTGGACCAGAATTAATATATCCATATACAGGTATACATATATATTTTTTTTCTTTTATTTTAATGTTAATAATAATTTAAAAAAAAAAAAAAGATATGGTAAATATAATAATTTATTTTAGGTGGCAGTACAGATTGGGCAAAAGAAACTGCGAAAATTCAATATACATACACAATTGAGGTAAGACCAAGTTATTTTGATTGGAATGGTTTTGTTCTTGATAAAAGACAACTTATTCCAGTTGGTAAAGAAACATGGGAAGGAATAAAAGTAGTTATAAATGAAATAAATAATGAGATCAATAAGCAAAAATTGTTAAAAGAATCTACAAAATTAAATATTTCTCCAGAGAAATGCAAGGATTTTAATTCAAATTGTAAAATATGGATTGACAATCAAAAGGATATTTGTAAAAAATCTTTTATTGCAATGAGTGCTTCATGTCCCTTATCTTGTAACTTTTGTTCCTCTCATTAAATTTTTTTTTTTTTTTTTATTTTTATAATATAATAATAAAAAAAAAATTTCTTAAATAATTGTTATATTTTTTCTTTCAACTGGTTTATGAATAAAATATGTTGGAAAAGGTATTAAATGAAATATAGCATTAAAACCTTTATAATTATTTGTTAAATCAGAATAAAAACGTAAAAACATATTAGGAGTTGTAGAGGTAAATATTGTTTGTGTTAAATTAGATCCTTTAACTTGAGCAATAAGTTTAGATTCATCATCACCATTAATATTATCATATATTTTAACATAATCACAACATGATTCAGTAGAAAATGTAATAAATTCTAATGATACATAATTTTCTGTATTATTTGCTCCTAATAAATAATCACATGTTATATCTAATGGATATAAATCAGGCCAATTTGGTGATGATATTCCAGCAACAGTTTCATTTAATATTGTTAATGGACAATCACTTTTATCAAGAGGATTTTTTGTAGTTGGATTTTGTATATTAAATATAGGTACTGCATGATAATCAATATAAAATCCTTTATATGTATTAGTTAAATCACTCATAAATCTTAAAAATATTTCACTTTCATTATTTGAATTAATTATTGTACCAGGAGTAACAACACCTTGTAAAACTTCTATTAAATTATTACCAGCACCATTATATATATATAATGTATCACAACATGATTCTGTTATAAAATCATATACAATTAATTGTATTGTATAATTTTCAGGAACTTTAATTAAAAATTCACATTCATCACCATCTGAATAATTTGATGGATAGTTAGGAGAATATACAGATCCATGATGACCATCTTCATCAAAATGTAAAATAGATGGACAATTTAATTTATCATAATTTTGTACATATGATAAGACATCATTTATAGCAATGATTAAAATAAACAATTGTCCTAGAATAATTTTTTGAAACATTTTAGTAAATAATTATTATATTTTAATAATATTGTTTATATAAAAGAATTTTTAGAATATATAAGTAATTGTTTCATTACAAATGTCTGAGAATTAACAGTTCCGTAATTAACATAATATTTTATAAAAATGTCTTGTTATCTAAAATAAATGATAGCATTATAATTTTTATCATGATTACAAGAATAATATGAATGATTGCATAAATCTTTTTTCTATACCAATCTTCTTACATATAAATAATAGTTATAAAATTTTTTATTTTTAGTCATTAACTATGATAATTTTAAAAGGTTATCATTATAAATTAATATGTCAAAAAAAAAAAATATATATATATATAAAAGAAAATAAAAAGTTATTTATAGGTATAATAATTATTGTGTGATTATAAATAAAAAGAAAAAATATTTAAATTCTTATATTGCATATCATAAATATTTTAAAGTATAATAATCATTAATATATTAATATGAACAATTAATAGTTAAATACTTAGGTATAAACAAATGATGAATCAAAAAAATTTATTGATAGCATAATTTATTAATAAAACGATGACGATTGTTTATTTAAAAAACTTTTTATTATCTGAAATAATAATTTTGATGTAAAATATTTGTAGTATTATATTACTTTTTAGCAGGTCCGGCTTTAAATCTTATTGCACCACCTTCAGTTTTTTCACATTTATATTTCATATTTTTGTGAACAACTTCTTGATTAAGTGGTATATCATGACCTTCTTTACTAACACAACCAATTATTTCACTGATTCCATTAGCAACACATTTTCTTTTAAATAATTCATTTTCAATCCATATATCACCAACTTTATGAATTTGTTCTCTATCATCAACACAATGAACAACAATATTTCCTTCATCTGGTGAATTTTGTGGATGTACTTTATGAACTGAACTACCTGAATTACTATTAAGATTAGCTGGTGCTGTACCACGGGAACTTTTCATAAGAACTGTTCCATTTCTAAAATGAAGACATTCAATTTGCATACTTTTTATACTAGCTGTCTTATTGACACCTATCTTTGTTCCATCTTCATGTACACATGAAATAAGTTTTTGCCCACCACCTGGTAAACATTCAAATTCAAATGATTTTGAAATCCATTTCTCTCCAGGACTATATCCTCCTTCACATTTGGCATTTGCATTGACACCTTGTTTAAGTGTAACTAAACCACTTGAATCAAGTGTACAATTCCATTGATCATTTCCAATATCAACACTACCATTAATTGGAATCTTTTCACCAGATGGTGTAAGGCAGGCAGTAACTTCAGTTCTCCATGATCCATCTTCAGATATTGAACATTTCATAACAAATGCAGCTTTCTCCTTCTAAATAATATTAAAAAAAGTTTGTTATTTTAAATAATTTATAAAATATATCTTACCCATTCTTCACCATTTTTATAGATATTACCTCCATGTTGGCATCCATAAACATAAAGTATACTAGTAAGTAAAAGAAAAAAGAATAAAAAAATTTTCATATTTCACGTAACAAAGAAGCTTAATCTTTTAAAATGATACTTATTTTATTTCTTTATTTTTAAAATAATATCAATTTATTTATTGTTATCTTTTTTTTTTTTAAAATGATTATTATGTTTAAAAAGAAATAAAATATAATTAAGAAATTGATTTATGATATTTCAATATTATAAGAAACAATGCTACTAGAAGTTAATTTTAACAAATTTTCTTTTTGATTCACCATCATCATCCATTAAATCATTTTGACTTATAATAAAGAAACGTTCATTTAACTAAAAATTATCAATCAAATAAATGTTATAAAATATATATATTTATCTTCTAAGAAATAATAAATATCAGAGATTTTAACTTTTGTTAATATAAAATAAAGATTAAAAATATTTTAATGTTAAAAAAAAATATTTACAAGTTTTTAATTTATACTTTAAAATAATTAAAAAGTATTAAATTAAAATATCACAATTTATGGGTACATCATTGGTATTTTTTGTAACAATTAATTTTTTTGTCTCCTCAACCTGACTCTTGATTTTTTCTAATTCAAGTTTTAATGTTATATTTTCTTGTTCTAGTAAAGCTGCTTTTATTGTTATTTCATCCTCCTGAAACATATATATATAATAGTTAATTTAGTTTTAAAAAGAAATTTTGATAATGTTTTGGAATTATGAAGTGAATAATTCAAAATTAACAATTTTTTATAAAATTATTGTAAATAGTATATAAAATGTTTTTTTCACATCATTTTGAAGATACAATAAAAGTAGAAAGTAGAGAATTAAATCAAGATTTTACTACTGTTCTTATAAGAAATATAAATAAAAAGTATGGTGCTAAGGTAAATTTTTAACAAAAAAAAAAGTATTAATATATTTTTTTTATAGACAATTCAACAAGTTGGATTATGTTTAGCATTTGAATCATTTAGTAAAGTTGGTGATACATATATTTTACCTGGTGATGGTAATTTATTTACACCAGTTGAATTTTTATTTACCACCTGGAGACCAATTGTTAATGAAGTTATTCAAGGTGTAATCGAGAGATCAGAACCTGAGGGTCTAGTAATTTCGATGAATTTTTTTTCTGATATATTTATACCTAAAGACAAGTTACCGAAAGTTTCTAAATTTTGTACCAGTCAAAATGCTTGGTACTGGGCATACTGTGATGAGGATGGAAATGAAGCAGCTCAACTATATATGGATAAGGGAAAAATTGTTAAATTTAAAGTTGTTGAAACAATATGGAATAATAGTTTTATAGAGAGTGGTGAAGAGAAAAATTGTACAGAACCACCAATGAAAGTTATTGGAACATTGGCTGATACTGGTCTTGGAGTCATATCTTGGTGGGAACAGGTTTAAAACTAAAATTTTATTAGTTTATAATTTATTGCTTAATGAAATTATTATGTATCTTAAATTCTTTGTAGATTTTATATTATTATATTTATAAATTAAAATACTTTTTTTTTTAATTTTTGTTTCAAAAAAAATATTCCCTTAAATATATAAATAAAAATGAAGATAAATTAATAATTTTCTATGTCATAAAATATATAACAAATAAATAAAAATATTTTAAAAATTTTTTGTTTACTCATATAACTTAATATCTAAAATATTAATAAACATATAATTTTAATTAAAAATTTTTTAATATTTTATTATAGGCAATATATTTATATTAAATTACTATCATTATTTAAAATTTAATTATACATGATATATATTTCTAACATTAATATGGTAAATAAGACTTTGTTGTATAAAATACTAATATTCTTAAGTGGTTTTTCATAGTAAATAATGTTTAAATAATAATTAAACATTTTCTATAAAGTTTAAAAATTATTTAATATTTGTTTAAATTTATTTTATTATGTTAAGATTAATATTTAAGATAAGAAATAAAATTAAAAAGTAATTTTGTTAATTATACATGAAACATAATTTTAATAAAAAATGTTTCTGTTTAATAAAAAGTTTTTATACTAATATTTTATAATTATTCTTACCTTTTTTCTTCGTGAATCACGACTTCGTTTGGCAGCATCATTATTTCTCCTTCTTCTTTCCCAATAAGCATCATCTCGAATCATAGATTTTTTATGTTTATGTATGTCACTTTTAATAGTTGATCGTTTAATAGTTACACTTTCTGAAAGATCTCTAGATAATAATTCATTTTTACCTATCCTTTTTCTTGGACTATTTTGACTAAAAGATGATCGTCTTGATGTTGCTGATGAGTAGTTATCAGA
The DNA here is from genome assembly GCF_001040885.1 of Strongyloides ratti. Taxonomy (NCBI): domain Eukaryota; kingdom Metazoa; phylum Nematoda; class Chromadorea; order Rhabditida; family Strongyloididae; genus Strongyloides; species Strongyloides ratti. Next base: position 4,516,511 of record NC_037307.1, read on the forward strand.
TACATCATTTTCACTACTTGATGAAAATACTACTATTGGTTTATTTTCAAATGAAATTTTTGATGGTTCAGAAATAAAAATATTTTTTGATTTTGATATTGTTGTTTCATGATTAACATCTAAATTTGTTGAATTTAAAAAACATAAATTTGGACTTTTTGTATTTGAATTTTGGAGTGCTAATAAATTATATAATGATGTTGTAATAGTATATGGTGTATTAAAATTTAATGGACTTTGTATAGTTTGTTTAAATGAATATAAAGGTGACTAAATAAATAATATTATTTAATATTTTGTTACATAAACTTACATTATTTATATCATTTTTTTGAAGAAAAGTATTTTTATAAGGAACTAAAGTACTAGTCATTTAAATATTTAATGAAGAAAATACAGAGATTCAATATGTTTAATGATAATACATAGAAGCTATGAAGTCTTTTAGTGTTCCTTTGAAAAATAGAAGAGGTAGGTATTATAAAATATAATTAACTAGGCACGAATAATAATGCAATTCAAACCTCTGCTGCATATAGGATGTATATCCAGAAGAAGTTGATTTTGTACCGGTGTGTGGATGGCGCGACCATGCAATTTCTCTTTCATATTTTGGATAATTCCAAAATGTATGTCTCTTATTAACACTTTCACTTTTATTCAAAGCCAGTAGTAAAATTTATCTATTATTTAATGTCAATAGGATGATCCTTTGCCTAAACTTTGAATATTATTTACCAAAAAAAAAAAATTAACATTTATCAATCATCATTACGTATAAACGATCCACAATCATGAAATATTAAATTATTATGACGTTGTTAAATTTTTTTTTATATTTTATGTAATATGGAAAACAAAGGTACCATGCACGAATTATTTGTTGTTTGGATATGCTTATTTATTTATAAGTTGTTTTATCGGTCAATCCTTTTCTTTTTATAATTGTGTTGTTGATCAATTCCAGAATATCTTTTATAATAATCATTTGAATGTAAAGTACCATATGAAGTAATTTAATCAGGTATTTTAATATATAATTTTAATATGAGATTTCCCTATTCCTATCAAAATCCTTTCATTACTATTGTAATGTTTCAAGGATAGGATATAGGTGACCGATATTTTTATTAATGACTCACATATTAAAAGGATATATATAAAATATGTATTAATACACATTTTTATAAAAATGAAAAATAACTATTAAATTATATGACATAATTGTCATTTTTCAATATTATGAAAATGAATATATATTATATAAAAAAAAAATCTTTTTATATCAATTATAAAATATTAAATAAACTGTATTCTGATAAATTAAATTGCCTATCAATTAAGCATACAAATACCAATTTTAAATAATCTTTAATTTTTTTTAATTAACAAAAATTCTTCATTGAAATTTCAGTTATATTTAAATTTTAAAATCTAACCTTTAGAATCACAAAAAAGACATTATATCATTTTAAAAATTGTATTTTATAATAAAACTTTGTACTTAGATAATAAAATCATACTTCTATTTTGATTCTACAATATGTCTTTAAAAATTTTTTATCTTTCTGTTTTGTCTAAAAAAAGATTAATAATATAAAGTTAGAAGTAATTGATAAGAATAATTTATTAGTTTACAATTTACAATATCATAATAAATAATTTTTTGTTACAAATGTGAATTTATTAATATGTTTGTTTTTTAATTTTAGGGATCTTAAAATTATTATTTGGAAAAAATATTTTTAAAAGATATATTATGAAATACATTTTAACATAAATCTTAAATCAAAACTTTAATAATGTTATAATAAAAAAAATATGTAAAATTTTTAAGAGAAGATTTTACTTTTTTTTACTTTTTTGTATAATTATAAATATCTTCAAAATTTGAGTATATTTCTGAATCATTAGTATCATTTTCTTTAAATTCTTTTATATCTTTCTATGAAACAAAATTATTTATATCATCATTTCAAAAGAAGTTATTAATTTTTTTTTTAATTTTACTGTTAACAGCAAACTTTCATGAATCAAATTAATTTTATTTTTCATATAGGTTATTTATTCATCCTACATTACAATGTTAATTTAACGATTGTAGTCATCAGTATTCAAAACCTTTTTTTTTATCATATTATATATTCTTAAACTTTATTCTTACACTTTAATGTTTTTATTTTTCTTATAAAAAGATTTCATTGATAAGATTTATTTGAATGTTAGAATTTTTTTTAGCCTCTTGAGTATTTATATGAGCTAAATGTTAAAAAGACAACAATAACTGTCTTCTAAAATATTTGTTTGCTTTTATATTTATAATGAATACATGCAATAATTTTCAATAATTTGTATCATTTTTATAAAACTACTTCTTCTTTTTAAATCATTTTGTTTGTTTTTTTTCTTCAAAAATTACCTTTTTTTTACATGACTGTACCATATTTTTTTATATAATTAACAATCCATGTAACCTACATTAATTATTACTATTCTAATATATAAAGAAATACAAAAGAATAAAAATTATAATAAAAATATTTATTTTTTTAAAAAATAAAAAACAATTTTTCCACGATTATCTCAGAAATCAATGGACATAATAAGAAAAAAAATAGTCATTTGATAAATAATTATGATCCCAAGGGTCTTTTTTTAAGTTTTGCCCAAAGATGTTTCTTAACATAATTTATAACTTTTTAAAATATTGTTATAGTCAAAGATTGGATCAAAAAAAATTAGATTGTTAGTTAATTTTTTACCCATGTATAAAATTTCACTCAAACATTAGTTATTCTAAGAGAAAATGCAATTTTTGCGTTCCTGGAGCCATATTAATGTGAAGATGAAATTTTGTTTTTAAAAAATTTCTTTTTTTCATAGACAGCAAAAAGTCTTTCCCTCCCAGAAAGGATTTTAAATATTTGAAAATCGAAAAAAAAATTTTTATTAGCTTAAATTTCGCCTATACAATAAATAAGGATTAATTAAGCAAATGATTTCGTAGAGCTTCATTTTCCGTGTCTTTTATTTTAAATTTTGCAATTTCATCAAAAAATAAGTCATCAAATGTCTTCTTCACATCATTTTTTTCCTCCTCAATTCCATTGTCATCTGGCTCAGAATCCCACTGAATTAAATCAATTTCTTCCTCTGGTTTAGTATCATTTCCATTTACCAGTGTTTCTGTATTATCAATATCTAAAATATTTTTTTTTGATTCAACTGGACTTTCAGCTGGTTTTGCATGTGTTAAAGTAAATGGCAATTCTGCTACCAATTCACCACCCAAAGCTCCTGCTATAGAAAGCCTCACTCTTATTTTATACTGTACAATTATACCTAAATTTTCTTTAGTTGTATTTTTACTTAAAATTGTAGAACTAGCTAAATTTGTATCTTCATGTTTTAATTGTCCATCTAGTGCCAAACCTCTTTTATCACGATTAAATAGTAACAATGGCATTAAATTATAAACTTTTGATAATGTACTTCCAGGACCAACTGGAAAACCTTCAGTACTTTCAATTTTAGCAACATCACAATTATAAGTTGCTGTAGTAAATAAACAAATATCTGCAGTCTGAACAACAAATGCTTTAATTTTTTTAACAGTTCTATTAGAATTATTTTGGATATGAACATTCACGGCAATAGTTTCTCCATGATAAAACATCTTTAAAAAAAAAGTTAATATTAATATTAATTATATTTTAAAAAATACCTCTCTATCTAATGAAATTTCAAGATGTAGTAAACCCGGGCTCATCATAAATTCTTTGCTAACCTCTATTATTGGTTGAGGTTTCTTAACCATTGGAGCATACGTTAATTTTCTAATTGCTAGACGTACTGAATTATGTTTTTTTGGTTTATCATTAATATCAACACATCCATCAACATATGTCTTTAATTCATAATCTACCCCACATGGTTTACCTGTATCACCCGGAGCTGGTTGTAAAGTTACTGAACTGGCAGAAAGTGGTGGAATTTCAAACCAAAAAGGAAAAGCATTTGGGCCTAATTTCTTTTTTAATCTTTCTTGAAGTCTTGTTAATGGCCTACTTTGATTTTCTTCTAATACAGGAAAAATTTGAACATACTGTGAGACAAGATCCTTCCTGAATGTTAATCCTAAAACATCTAAATCTTCTCTTCCATATCTAAAAGCAGCCAACAAGTGTGTCATTATTTTTTTTCCTGATGTAACATATTCTTCATCCAACAAAACCATACCATCAATTATATCTACATGGTCACCACTATCAATGAAATCTCTTTTTCCTAAATATGTTGTAATTTTTCCGTTAGGACTAGTTTTTTTAAATACTCTAAAAATAAAAAATAAACATTTTGATAATTTATAAATAATTACCGTGTACCACTTTTTTTATCCATTTTTTTTTACTTTGTAAACTGCTAAAATTTTTTTTTTTTTTGATACTAATAATAATAGGAAAGACCTAAAATATGTTTTAATAATTGATGAAAGAAAATCTAATACATCAGTCATAAGAAATAACAAAATTAGGTATAATAAAAATTATATAAATAAGCTATTATTTAAGAAATATAGAATAAAATTATTTATTAAAATTTAAAAAATATAGCTACTTATTAATAAATAATTTATTAATCACTATTTTCTATTACAAATATTTAGTCAATGTTCTGACAGGAAATTGAAGTAATATTCTCACAATAGTCTAAAATATTTAATAAATTACTATAACTAAAATACAGTAGTAATTAAAATTAAGCAACTTATTATATAATGAAAAAAATATATATAAATAAAAAAGATTGAAAAATGAAAAAGGATATATTTTTAAATATATTCTCGTATTATATTAAAAATAATATTGCAAATTTAATTAAAAATTAATATCTATGTTGTTTAAATATACAGTTAATAAGTACTAAAATCTATCATTAAAAAGTATTCCTACTGCAAACATCTTAAAATAAAATGTATGCTAAAAATAATAATTATAAATAATATATTAAATATTAATATACTTTGATCTCTTAAAAAATATATATATTAATTGTTCATAATTTTATTTATTTGTCGTAAAAATTTTTCCTATATTTTAGATTACAGCATAATTATAAAAATATCAAGCAAAAAATGAACAATCATTTTTCGATTGAAAATATTCAAATAGAATTAAAAAAAAAATATTTCCTCTGCAAAATAATTATATGACAATCGCAAATCAACATATTTATATAATAATGATAAGCTAAATATATTTTTTTTAACAACATTTCTTTATTTTTAACAAATATATTTTATAAAAACAATAATATAACATATCAACATCTTTTTCTGTCTCTAATTAAATGGCAAATATTAAAATTGTAATATTTAATTTTTAAAAAAAAAGTACATTATTAAACATTTTAATTACATAAAAAGAGTTGTATTTTAAAAAGTTTTAAAAAGATATAAAAATAAATAAATATAATATTAAAAGAATTATATATTCATTAATCAAACTATATTTTAAAAAAAAATATATTGGTCATTCTTTGTTAATATATAAATAGATGATTATAACCTTATAATAATAATAATAATAAAGAAGATGATGATATACAAAAGTTTTTTAAATAGACTTTATTTTAATGTTGAAAAATATATCGATAACTGAAAGACCTCCAAGAATTAAATATATTTTTTTTAATGATCTCTATGTTTATATAATATACATTTATAAATACATATATCCCGTATTATCATTTTAGCTGTTTACAAAATACTTTACTATATTGCACAATACTTTAACAAAAATCATTTTTCATTCAATTTTTTTTGCTTAAGACTAAAAGCGACAAGAATACTAAAAGGTATTTGCGATTGAATAGATCTTGCGCGACTTATTAATCAAAGATAACAAACAAACTCAAAATGACAATCGACCTAATACATAATTTTTTTTTTTTTTTTTGACAGTGTCAGATGATAGTCGCAGTGTGGAGGTAGTACATCAATAATACTATTGCAAGATATGTCTTATGGCGCTTGCTTTTTGAATTGTAGCTAGAATTTTTTTTAAATGATTAGAAAAATAAAATTTTTTAATCATATTACATGACAAATTTAATCTATGTTTTATTTTATTTATCAAAATTTTCTATTCCAAATGTATAAGTTACAAATAACAAAAGAAAACAAAAATGTTAAAATAAATTAAACATATTATAAAACAAAAATATATACATATGTGTATGATAACTTAAAAACAAAAAAAAAATCGAAAATATTTAAGATTTAAAAGTTCTTAAAATGTTTAGACATTAAAAATTTATAAAAAAAAATGTGATTTTTCTAATTTAAAATTAACTTTAATAGACATAGTAAAAGAATATACATTTATAGTAAATAAAAATAAATAAAAATGATAAAAATACTTAGAATTTATATATTTTTTATAATAAAAATTAAAGAGAAATATATATATATAATATATCATAAGCAGTCTATGTCAATACATGTTTATATTGAGCATAAGAGAAATCTTTCTTATGATAAACATACTTCCAAAACGTTTTTGTGTCAATTTGTTGTATTGTTAAAGTAGACTCATTGGATGTTTATTTAAATTTATTTGCCAAATGAAAAATGAAATGGAATTAGATATCCTTTTATATATATGGGCAAAATTTGAGATAGTAAAAGTTTTTTGTTCAAATTTTTAAAAATCTATTTTGGAAGAAAAAAAAAATTGTATTTGTTATGAGGAATAAAGGTTCTTTTTTTTTTATTAAACAAAACTTTTTATTTTCACACAAATATAGCTTCAAAAAGTACAAAAGATGCCTTTTTTTTATAAAATATATTATATTTTAGTGAAATCTTACATATTAATATCAAAATAATATATAAAAAAAATAAGAAAAAATATAAAAAAAAATAATAATTTAAACCACTAAAATGGTACATGATGTAAAATTATCTAAATACTCTATTAATAAATAAAAAAAAATAAAATTTAAAAGTTTTAAAATTCTAAAGTATGAATTTTTTGTTTCTAACCAGAATCTTGAATATTATATATTTACATTAATAATAAAACTGACTTTTTCATGAAAAAGTTTTTATTCATAAGATGATGCCTATGACAAGAAAATTTTATAGAATTAACTAAATAAGAGAAAAAAAAAGTGCACAATAAAAGGGACAAAATTTATTAAAAAAACTTTTTAAATAATGATATTAATTATCAACAAAAAATATTTACCTAAATGAAATTAAAACTATCGTTGTTTAGTAAAAAAAAAAAATTTAATGACAAGAATGAAATGTTAATAAGTTAAAGTAATATTTTCACAGGCAAATATTTTTACAATATTTGAAATGAATTTTTTTTAAAATATATTTAGTTTTAATAGTAATTTTATATAAATATAAAACAATTATAAAGATATATAATATGTAATAATTTATTTTTTTTTATGATTAAATAAAAAATCAGCTAATAATGTTTTTAAATATAATAAGAGTAGAAAGGTTAAAGTAATTTGACGTCTATAATAAATTTAGTTATCATTATTATTATTTTCTAATAAAACTCCACCTTTAAATGGAAGAAGTAGAGGTGTATAAAATGAGAAATATTGAAATAATTTAATTTTCAAAAAGTGTCTAAAATACTCAAATTAAGAAAGTCAGGAAAAAGAAAAATCTAATTAAATTAAAATAAATTAGATTAAACAATCCTACTAAATAAAGGAAATTTTAAAGACTAACCCTCAAAGGGTAATTACACAGATAGCTAATAAAAAAAATGTCATTTTTATGCCATTTTCTCTTTTCTAACTTTTTGGAAGTGAAAATAATAAGAGAGTAGTTAACAATCAAATATTCCTTATTTTAGTTACTTAAAGTTTATCATGTGATAAAATACTTTCCATTAAGCTCATTTATTTTTAATTAATTACATTAGAAAATTTGTTTGTTTTGTAATTCATAATGTACTTAAAATTGAAAGTGCAAAAAGTTTATAAAATAATTACTTTAATATTTAAGCAATTACAAAGCCTACTCATTTTAAAATTATTAAAGGGGTCTTCTCGTTAACAATTAATGAGTTATATAATTTTTTGTAATGGAATAAATAAAGAATAGTAAAAAATAATATTAATAAAAGGATAATATTTAGTAATGTTGAGATAATCATAAATGATATATTTATGTTAGAAAATTTAGCTGAACCTTTGCATTCAATGTTCCATTCTTCGGTTGTTATTTTCGGAGCCAAAGATTCAAAATCAGACAACAAACAGTACTCATCACATTTAGCAAATATAACAGGTGAATCGACAGATAAAAGATTTGATCCATTACCATATTCAGTTTTTATAAAATAACTATTATTAATAAGATGAACTTCAAATATAATATATGATGAGTATGGGGGAAGTGTATCATTAAGATTAGGTATTCCATACATTTGAGAAAGAAGCATAAGATTTGTGTCATGTACTCCGTATAAATTTATTTTGTTTGTTGTTTTATTTAAAATAAAATTTTCAATATTTTTAATTATAGTTTGATGATGCCATCCACCAATTTTACTAGCAAATAATTTTGAAAAAGATGACTGTATATTATTGTGAAGTTGAGTAACTTTTGTCTTCATTTCATTTGTATTAGCCCATAAAGGAATTTGTATTGTATTATTTAAAATGTATCTTGTTTGTAAATTATCAATAGCAACATCTAAATCATACAAAGTTTGAATATTAAGTGATGTAAGTTGAGAAAATATTTTTTTATCATCAGTAAATGATGAATCAATTTTCTTATATTCAGATGTTTCTGTTATTTTATTTCTTAAAATTGGACAAGAATTCCATAATCCTGTTCCAGGATGATCATATATTTCATTTGTTACTATAGCAATTGGTTTCCAATTCAATGATTCATATATTATTTCATTTTTTGATGGTGGAAACATTCCTGCAAGAACAGTTAAAAGACTTTCTACAACTCTTTTATCAATACCAGATGTTGCATAAACATTTTCCTTTGTTGAAAAATTTTGTGCAATAAAAAGGTTATATTTAGAAGCTAACTTCCTTCCAACCATATATTCCATTTTTATTCCATTCTAAAAAAATTAATAGTTATATAAAAGTTGTTGATATAATTATCATACATCTGTTAATTGTCCGGGTTCATATAAAAGTATACTATCATTTATAATTATTTCATTGGGGAATGTTAAATAATTTAGTGGTGTTCTTTCACCATGGCGAAAAAAGACATGCAATTGTTGTAGTGTAAAATATGATTTTTCAAAAAATAAAAAACTTAGTAATAAAAAAATTTTAATCATAATAATGTATTACGATTTTAAATTTGATTTTAAATTGTGTTGAATAATTACTATCTTATCATTATATATAAAAATAAAAACATTTATTTGTAAATATTAATGATTTGATAAATACTTTTTCATTGTTGATAAACAATCACTCCATGTATAATCATTTTTCATCTTATCTTTAATAATCTTAAGATCGTTAAAATTATATCCTTCTTTTACCAGTACAGAAATTGATTTTCTTAACATCTCCTCTCTTTCATCTTTGGCATTTTTACTTGATTTTAATAAAGTTTTTTCTAAAACATTTTTATTACTTTTTAAATATTTATCAGTTTTTAAGTTTATTAGAAAATCTAACACACAATCAATATTTGTATCTTCATTGATTTCGAAAAAAAAATCATAGTCATTCTTATCAAGATTATTGAGGTCAGTGTTATTAAAAATTTTTACAATTGTTTCTTTGTCAATATTTTCATTATCACAACGTTTACTATTTCTTTCCAAACAAGTTAAAAGTGGAATATTAAAATAAATTAAACCAATTTTGACTTTTAACTTTTTAGCAAACTTTATAAATGGCTTTCTCATACTTTGAAACCAAAAGTTATCCTCAATAACTACAACATTAAAATCAGATTCTTCTAAACTTTTTTTAACAAAATTTTCCCATTTAATACGATTATTTTTGTAACTATTATCACTTAATTGATTCTGAGATAAAATGAAATTGTCAAAAGAATAATACTTTATGTTTTCATTTTTTTTAATCAATAAATTGCAAAAATAACTTTTTCCAGAACCTGGTATACCACAAATTAAAAATAAAGCCATAAATCTAAAAAAATATATTATTAATGTTAATAATTATTAAAAAAAGTTTATGGTTTATACCTACAAATATTATAACAAAAATAGGTTAAATTTTTATTAAAACAAAATAAACAATATGGATTATATACTACCCATTAAATAAAATAATCAAGAATACTTTTTGATTGTTTATTAAATTGAAATTTCTCCACATATTGGCAAAGACACCATGATGTGGCATTATGCTTTGGTGAAAATTCAGAAACTCCCTCTCGTGGAGATCTAGGAAATAAAAGTTTTCCCTTAAAAAGCGCTTTCATATACTCTTGTGTATGTTTAATTAAATATTTTGTTGCTAACTTATCTAATGATGCTTCCTCAATATCTATTTTAATGGGTTGATTTGCATTATGGATACGAATAAGTTTCATTGTTTCAGTATGGCATTCATTTAAGTTATATTTAATAAATACTAATCCATATTTAATACAAAAAGAATCACCACAATCATTTACATATAATAAAAGATTATTTTTCATTAATTTAAGATTTACTTCCATAACACATTGTGCTAAACCAAGACGAAGCTAAAATATTTTAATAAAATATATATTAAAATAAAAAATAATAACAATAATAAAACTTACAAATTTTCTTGTTATAATACATCCATAAAGTCCTACAAAAAATATTGCAAGCCAAATTATTGTAAAAATAAAAATTGGAAAACCGCCATCAGGTGAGGAGTACAATACAGCGAGAAGTATCAATATTGTACCACTACACCATAATGGTAAAACTTTTGGAAAAAGAGTAGAAAATCTTAAATTTATTAAAAAATTATTATACTTATATAAATAAATAAAAAAAAAACTTACAAAGTAAATCTTATATCAGTTGTTATTGAACGAATATGAAATAATAAAAAATCATTTGTTAAACCTGTTTTCCTTTTTAAATCTTCAATATCATTAAAAGTATTACTTCCACAACAATTGAAGCATGATTTTTTATCTGGTAAAACTGTCCCAACAATAGAACCATTATCTTTATCAGGAGACATCTGAACTTCGTTTAATGACATTCTAAAAAAATAAATTCAAATATAGTTAGTAAAACTCCCTTTTGCGCATAAACAGTCAGGTGAACTGGGCATATTAAAAACGTAAGTTTTACTTCTTAACCACTTAAACAATCAATATTAATTTTATAAATATTGACATATAATTAAAAATAATAACATCACCAAATAATTGATTAACAATTAAAAATACAATTAATTATTTAAAAATACATTTTTAAAAAAAAAATATATATATAGTATTTTTGGAAGAAATATTATGATTAAAATGTACAGTCATGGTAAAAAGTTTTATACTGGACTTATAATTAATTCAAAACGTGACGGTATGCATAACAAAATTTTAATGATTACTGATAGTTATCATAAACTTTCTGTTCATTCAAAACACAATAAATAGTTACATTTCAAGGAAATCATACTTTTTATTATAGAAATTATCTATTATAAAACTTTTTAATATTTTAAATAATAATGTCATCGTTTAGTTTTTATAATTTTTAATAAATTATTAATTGAACTTTCATGATAATATTGTAATGGATAAGTAAACACATTAATATAAGCTACTTTTTAACCTAAACTATTTTTTTTTATTAATTACATGTAGTTTTAATAAATAATTTTCTTGTAAATTACATATTATAATTACTACATAGTTATTTTGCTAGATAAAAATAATATATAATTACATGGAAATATCCATTCAAGTAATTTGTATCAGGAAATGACAAATTATTATATAAAAAGGCAATTTATAATAAGATAGAAAAATAATGTTCTTAAAAAATTTTCAAAAAAAATATACACTTTTTATATTTAAACAATAGAATATTTTATTTTGATATACAATATATTTTAAAATGTTTTTAAAAATAATTTTTCACGATGTTGTAAAAAAATCAATATTAACTTGTTCTTATGTTTTCATTAAGAATACAATTTTTTTTAATTAAGATAATCTATGATGAAAAATTACAATAATTTAATAATATTAAAACAATATGAAAAACAATAAATCAAAAGAAATAATAAATAATGTTTATATTCATCAAAATATCCATCTATCTAACAATAATTTTTAAGTCATTTATCAATCTTATGTGCTACAAAAAAAATTATGTATATAAAAAAAAAAATTATAATTTTTTATTAAAAAATATTCATGAATAATTAATGGTAAATTATTTATATATTTTTCTACAATAATTTTTACAAATTTTATTTTTTTTATAACATTTTTAATGTCATGAAAAGCACCTACTTTTTTGTTTCCTCCCACACCTCCACAAAGAATTTTTTTTTGTTTCACTGTAAGTTATTTCAAAACTCCACCTACAAAATTTTTTAAGACCAACAGAAAAATTTAGAAAATTTTGGTTAAAAAAGTAGTTTTATATCTTCAAGCATCTCTCAAATATGACACTGGATTACTTTTTAAAATTTTTCAAATAACAGTACTATTGAATTTGTTATCTTTTTTAGAGTTCATTTTATGGTCATAATATTATTCTTAAACTGTATAAGTTTATCTACACTCTTAACAAAGTTTTTAAAATCTTTTCTTCTGTTGTAATTATATTAAGCTTCAAAATCTATTCATTAAAAATAACTTAAAATCATATATCAATTTTTATATCATTATTTTTTATCCTATTCAAAAAAAAAGGCTAATCTTACTTTCATCAGTGATATAAAATTTAATAAACTTTATAATTTCTTTATACATTTTAAACATTATCAAATATCCTTTATCGATTGTTGGTATTTTTTTATTAATACTTTAAAAAAGATAAATTGTCAAAAATTTGTTTATTTTTAAAATAATTTTGTTTAATGAAACATTTAAAATATTTGATAATTAGAATTAAAAATAAAATGATTGCTTCATTAAGTCAATTATACTTTTAAAGAAAATTGTTTATATTTTCCATATTAAACATCAATGTCTAAAAGAGCAGCTTTTTTTTGGTCTTCAAAATTTACTTTAATTCTTATTATACAAAGGCTACTTAAAAAACGGTAAAAATTTTAATAATTGATTTCTTTTTGTAACACTACAGAAATTTACTTCTTTTGATTAGTTACAAAATAATACCTTTTATTAAATTATATTTAAAAGGTTATAAAAAGTAAAATTACTGAAAGACAATTTAAAAAAAAAAAATTAAGTTTAGAAATAAATTGTACAACTGGTATTATTCAAATTTCTTTATAATAGTTAAAAAAAAACACAAAATAACGAGTTTATTCGGATGAAAAAAAATAAAGATCATAGTCAAGCCAGATGTGATAGAAGCCCTACTCACATAATGAAAATTCATGGCCGCCAAAATAATATTTAAAAAAAAAAATTGTTCATTCCATTCCTTCAATGTAAACTCCACTCTCAATATCTTGAGGAAGTTCAGTAATATCAACATCAAATCTATTTTGAACATCATTCAAAATCTCTGCATCTTGTTCATCAGCAACAAATGTGACAGCAAGACCTTTGGTACCAAAACGTCCAGCTCTTGCAACTCTATGGAGGTAGGTATCAGAACTTTCAGGCATATCGTAATTAAAAACAATGTTAACTCTCTCAATATCCATACCACGACCAAACAAATTAGTAGCAACTAAGATCCTTTTCTGGAAATCTTTGAATTGTTGATAACGTTCAAGACGTTCTGCCTGTGGCATTTGGCGATGAATACAAATTGATGGGAAATTTTGATCAGTGAGCAATTGATTGAGAACAATACAGCGTTGAACTGATTTAGCAAAAATAACGACTTGATTGAATTCTAAACTATCTAATAATTCCAGTAATTTTCTGTTCTTTTCGGGCTCTCTAAGTTTAACGTAATGTTGTTGAAGACCATGAAGAGTAAGTTTTGCCTCGTCATCAACATATACTTCAAGTGGCTAAAAAAATCAAAAAAAATTAATAAAAAATAAAGGAAATTCAAATTTTAGAAAAAAAGTTAACTATATTTCAAGAACTGTACTCTATAAAAAAGATCCTTTCAATCTTTCACAGGTAATTGAATCCCTCACATTATCAAAGAGAAAGGGTTCATTGCCATATTCAAAACTGCAAATTGAGACATATGTACTCTAAACAATTCAGCCAGATTTGGCACCTACTTCAGATTTTTTTTAAAACAAATCTTCGCTTGGAATATCCAGAGCATCAGACATTTTACCGAAAGATAAATAAAATTTTCATGAAATTGCTTACATCTTGCATAAACTTTTTACAAACTTCTCTGACATCTTTAGGAAGTGTGGCAGAAAACATCATTACTTGTTTTTCTTTTGGAGTTAGTTTTAAAATACTTTGAACATCTTTTCTCATATCGGCATCTCCAATCATTTTGTCACATTCATCGAGAACAAAATATTTTATGTTGTGTAGTTTTAAATCTTGACTTCTTGCTAAAGCAAGGATACGTCCAGGTGTTCCGACAACTATGTGTGGAGTATTCTTCTTCAAAATATCTTCATCTTTTTTAGTTGGAACTCCACCGAAGAATACATGACATTTAACACCATTCATGTATTTTGAGAATCTTTCATACTCCTTTGAAATTTGGAAAGCTAATTCACGAGTATGACACATTACAAGAACAGATACGGTACCATCAACAGCTTGTAATTGTTGCAAAGTAGCAAGAACAAAAACAGCAGTTTTTCCCATACCTGACTTGGCTTGGCAGAGAATATCCATACCAAGAATAGCTTGTGGAATACACTCATGTTGAACTAAAATTATTAATATAAATATTCAAAAATTGATTAAAATACCTTCAGATGGATGCTCAAATCCACAATCAATTATAGCTCTTAATAATTCTGGTTTGAGAAGGAAATCTCTAAATCCACTAGAGTGGATGGATGCATATGTTCCCTTAAAAAAAATAAAAAAATCCTTATTAATTCTAATTTACCTTGACTTTTTTAGTTTGGTTAGAGTTATCAGTTTTAGCTACAACTTCAGTGGTTTCAGCAGTTCCTTCATCATAATCTAGAAGTTGATCCTCATCCATTGTATTTATTTTTTCTATAATAAATTAAAATTTAATTAAAAAAAATACTATCAATTGAATATAAAATTAATGAAATTAACATAAATTTCTAAATAAATGATGCAAACGAAAAATATTTGGAATAATGTTCAAACATTTCAAATATATGCAACTAGGCATCAACTAAAGCAAGTTCGCTTTTCACACACCATTGTTTTGTTGTACGCCTTAAAAAATTGGGGAACTACATATACAATATTTGTCTCAAGAAGAATATAAGTCTGTATAAGCGCCCAAACAATAGATGCATCTTTACCTATTAAACAACTTTGTACGTTGAACTTTTTATTGTTGTGATTTATGAATTCACCTAAGGATTCCAATATCAATTTTGTTACTCCTGCTGTTCCTGGAACACGAACAAGAAAACGTCGGGCAACTGATAATGAAGAAGTTAGTAAAGAAATTTCACAAAATCAGAAAACGAGCCGTAAAAGGAGCAATAATAATACCAATGTTAATCCTTTTACAACAGTACCTGAAGAAGAAATAAGTGGTCCAAAAACGTTATATGGAAAAGTAAAAAGTGGGAAAAATGTTGGGAAAATTGTAGATGAATGGATTGATATTTATGATAAAAATCCAGAAGGTGCACTTCAACAAATGTGTCAATTTTTAATTTCTTCTTCTGGTTGTAAAGGTGTATTAACATTAAATTTTATAAAATTAGGAGATTTTAAAAAAGTATTGGCATTGTTAACAGAATGTTTTGAAGATACAGCTGATTATCCTCTGGTTTCTAGTAATGCACAATATAAAAAATTTAAACAATCTTTTGGAGATTTTTTATTAGTAAGTTAATAATGATAAAATTTTTATTTATACATGTATATTTTATTTAGATTTTTGCAAGCAAAAGTAAAGCAAACATTCTTTTCGATTCTGTATTGATGGATGGAGTTTGTCAATTATTGACAGCAATGGCAGATTCACCTGTAAGAGCTTTTAGGCATACTTCAACATATGCATCTATGAAATTGTGTTCTGCCTTTGTTGACATTATTGTTTCATTAGTTGATTTAAAAGATAAAAATAAAAAACAAATTGATACAGCTACAAGTCGAATGAAAAATGAAAGAAATTCAGAGGCATTAGAATTATTGATGAAACAGTCTGGTAGTATCAATGAAAGAATTTCTGACTTAACTGATATGATGTCATATATGTTTAAGAGTATTTTTGTTCATCGTTACAGAGATGTTGTTCCTGAAATAAGAATAATTTGTATTACTCAATTAGGTTTATGGATGCTAGTTTATCCTGAATACTTTTTAACTGATTCATATTTGAAATATATTTCTTGGAGTGTTTATGATACAGTTTCAGATGTTCGATTAGCTTGTTTAAATGCTCTCATACCGTTGTATGAAAAACGAAATAATTCTGAAAGATTAGAACTTTTTACATCACGATTTTTAGAAAGAATATGTTCTATGGTTTCAGATGTTAATGTAGAAATTGCATGTAAAGCATGTTATTTACTTAAATGTATTTATAAAATATTACCAAGTTTATTAGATGTTAATATTTGTGAACCTATATATGAGTATGTCTTTACTTCTCATAGATCATTAGCTATTGCTGCAGCACAATTTTTGTCAGCCCAATTTTTTAAACCAAAAAATGAACATAGTGATGATTATTCTGAAATGATTCCTTACTTAGTAATGTTTTTACAATCAGCAGGTTTACACAATCATGCTGATTATTTTGTTGATGCTATGATTGATGTACATCCAATGTTAAAAGATTGGAATTCAATGATTGAACTTTTATTATCTGATAAACACGAAGATCTTGATGTTCAATTGTGTAATATTTTAGCATGTGCTGTTAAACAAGCATGTACAGGTGAGAGTCCTCCAGGTAGAATTATAACAACACGAAGAAATGCTACTCAAATTGGAAAAGATATAAAAATGCAACAGGAGGAAAGAATTAAATTATCAGAAATTATTATTCCTCATTTAGCAACGTTGATGCAAAAATTTATAAGCAACGAAGAATGTCTAGCTGATCTTATTCATATATCAACTTTTATTGATGTTGATTTGTTTATGACAAATAGATGGGAAAAATATTTAGAAGATATTTTACAAATATTTGATACAATAATTGAACAAAGTATAAATGTTGAAATATTATCTAATATTGTATTAACCATTCACCAATTGCAAAAAAATATCTCAGTAAATGCAAAAGTTCAAGTATTTCATCAAACAATTAGTCACAGATTAACAGTTCAATTAAAACAAGACATGGGTTATTTTATTAAAGAACCTTCTATAGATAAAGATGAAAAATGTAGTTTAATTTCAGCATTAACAAAAGTATATGCATTTTTAACAAGAGATGATCTTGGTAAATGGAATATATGGGAAATTGTAACTCCACTTTTTAAAATACCCGAAAAAGCCACTGATCTCGAAATTGTACTACCAGCATTTAAGTGCCTTGTTTTATATTTAACTAATCAATTAAAATCACTTGTTGGTGGAGTGAATTCATTTGACGGTACCCCAAAAAAAGTTAAGAATATAAATGGACAGATTAATGATTTTTATAAATTTTCAGTTTCAATTCTAAAAAATTTTAACACTGATATTGATGATGTTTATCATGGTGTTGTTGATACACTAATTTTAGTGTGTAATAATGATTTGTATAAATCTTCGTCTTCAAAAGTAAAAATTGGTTATGAACCTGATTCTTCTCTTGTTCAAAGTCTTATAGATTACCTCAATTGTCATGTCTTTGATGTTACACCAACATCATCTAAAAATTTAACCCAAGAAGAATCATTTGCCCTAGTTTCAAGAAAACGTGAGATTCTTGCAAGTTTTTGTAAATTAATTGTCTATGGATGCATATCTTTCAGTAATGCAAGATTTGTTTTACCGTACTTTAATCAATATTCTAAAGATTTTGGTGATATAATAAAGACAATGATGCAAAAATGTAGAGATATTGATAAAATGCAATATGCTAAAGTTATAGCAAAAACATTAGTAGAATGTTATGATAAACTTAAAGATGAAGAAACGAATCAAATTGACACTTCATCAAAGAAGTTTATGGAGTTGAAGGATTTGGCAAAGAAATTTCATCAGTCTTTTGGAATTGATCCTGTTAAAAATAGAAATGCAGTATCAACAATTCATAGAGATGGAATTTTGTTTTCAATGTTTAGTGATGAGAATATTCAATTTTTGGAAATATTATTTGAATTTTCTTCCCGTTTGCTTTCACAAGATAAAGAAGTAATGTAAGTTTGGAATAATTGAATTATTTTTACTTTTACTTTTTTTTAGATTAAGTTATTTAATGAAACATTGTAAAGTTGACGAAAATGAAATGAAAAACAATAAAAAGTATGAATCAATTTTATTATATAAACAATCTCTTATGTAATTTTTTAACCACGAAATAAACTTTGTATGTATAATTTGTCTTCATTATTATTTGGAACATTTATATCTATAAAACCTTGTTCTGGTGCTAATATTTGACTAACACCACAATCTGAAGGACAGTATCGTGCTTCTGATTCACCTGGTGGGCCTACTATTCCTTCTTGACCTATATCACCGCTATTTCCTTCTTTTCCTTGCATTCCTTGTGGACCAAAGTTACCAGGAAGACCTGGATTACCAGGTGTATTTGAAGGTTTCCCTGCAAGTCCTGGATTTCCTCTTGGGCCAGCATTTCCTGGTGGTCCTTTTGGTCCTTTAATTCCAATACCACTTATAGAGACATCTCCATCTGGACCTCTGTTTCCTATCGGTCCTCTTTCTCCATATCGTCCAGGTGCTCCACGTTTACCGGGTTGACCTGCAAGTCCTGGTAATCCACTTTCTCCAGGATCACCAATAGGACCAGGTAATCCAGGGGATCCACGTTCACCTTGAAGTCCTCTACTTCCTTAAATATTTTTAATTAATTGTTTTTATATTTAAAATATATTTATAAATAAATTAAAAAATACTTTAATAATATTCAAATTATTTTTAATATTAATGTTTTTGACCTCATTTTTTTTTAATTTAAAAATCAAAATATAAAATTAAAATTACCCATTGGACCGGATTGACAAATTTGACATGGCGTTTCTGGAAATGATGATAAAGATATATCAATACCATCATTTCCTGGTCTTCCTGTTTTACCAGGTTCACCTGGAGCAGCATCAATACCTGGTTCTCCACTTACTCCTGGAGCTCCATTAGGACAAATTAATGATGCACATGCTTAAAAAATATAATATTGAAAAAATTAAATTAAATTACCTTTACAAATATCATAACTCCATGGATTTCTTTTATTTCTTGAAAAAAATAAAGAAGCTGGAAAATCTTTACTAGGTAATGATAGAATCATTTGCCATATTTTATCTGAATTTTTTTTATATGTCATTGACTGTATTGCAACCCTATCTACCTCAATTGAAACCTTATCATATATTGAAGGAACTGAAAGAAGTAGAAAAAAAACAACAAATGAGCTTATTAAGATAGATAATAAGCCAAGATTAAAATATAAGTCATCACTAAAAACTTCATTAATACAAGGAAAGCGCCTTTTTCTTTCCATTTTTTGAATGAGAAAAATTTAAATTAACTAATTTACTTTTATTTAGAAAAAATAGAACATAGGTCAAGGAATTCCTACAAAAATAGGAATGGTACCTTAAAATTGACAGCAATTAAAGAAGAAGGTCATCATAATATCTGAAGAAGAAAAAAACAAACAAAACCATAATATCCAAAAAAAAATATAATTAGTATACCAATAAATTTTATCACAATATTTATATCAACCTTTAGACAATAACAACAATAAAAAGATATATATTATAAAATATTTTATATTTATTGTGTTAATAAAAATTCATCCGTAAGTGCCAGCTAATCAATGCCTTAACAATTCCGAAAAAAAATCAAAATATAAAGGTTGAATGGGTAAAAAAGATATTATATAAAGATGAAGAACAAATTTGAACAAAATATAGTCAGCTTTTATAAAAATTAATCCTTCATTTGATACACACCAAATAACTCTCATCTTAAACACTATAATAAGAACAAAAAGAAGGGCAATAAAAGTATATAGTAATAGATGGTTAATTGTTTAGAAGCATTTACGGTGGACAATTGAAGGGCCGGATTCATCGTACTCTTGCTTTGAGATCCACATTTGTTGGAAGGTGGAAAGAGAAGCCAAAATAGATCCTCCAATCCAGACAGAGTATTTGCGCTCTGGTGGAGCAATAATCTTAATCTTCATTGTAGATGGTGCAAGAGCAGTAATTTCTTTTTGCATACGGTCAGCAATTCCTGGATACATGGTTGTACCACCAGAAAGAACAGTATTGGCATAAAGATCTTTACGAATGTCAATGTCACACTTCATAATAGAGTTATAAGTAGTTTCATGAATTCCAGCTGATTCCATACCCAAAAATGATGGCTAAAAAAAAGTATAATTTATATTAAATTGTACATAATAATTATTATAATTTACCTGGAATAAAGCTTCTGGACAACGGAAACGTTCATTACCAACAGTAATAACTTGTCCGTCAGGAAGTTCATAAGATTTTTCAAGTGATGAAGATGAAGCAGCTGTGGCCATTTCTTGTTCAAAGTCAAGAGCAACATAACAGAGTTTTTCTTTGATGTCACGAACAATTTCACGTTCAGCAGTTGTGGTAAATGAATAACCACGTTCTGTAAGAATTTTCATGAGGTAGTCAGTAAGATCACGTCCAGCCAAGTCAAGACGAAGAATTGCATGTGGAAGAGCATATCCTTCATAGATTGGTACAGTATGAGTAACACCATCACCAGAGTCAAGAACTACACCAGTAGTACGTCCAGAAGCATAAAGGGAAAGAACGGCTTGAATAGCAACATACATAGCAGGTGTATTGAAAGTTTCGAACATAATTTGAGTCATTTTTTCTCTGTTTGCCTTTGGATTAAGTGGAGCTTCAGTAAGAAGAACTGGATGTTCTTCTGGAGCTACACGAAGTTCATTGTAGAAAGTGTGATGCCAGATTTTTTCCATATCATCCCAGTTGGTGACAATACCGTGTTCAATTGGATATTTAAGAGTAAGAATACCTCTTTTGGATTGGGCCTCATCTCCAACATAGGAGTCTTTTTGACCCATACCAACCATAACTCCTTGATGTCTTGGTCTTCCAACAATAGATGGAAACACGGCACGTGGTGCATCGTCTCCGGCAAATCCGGCTTTACACATACCTGATCCATTATCAACAACAAGAGCGGCAACTTCTTCGTCACACATTTTTCTTTTTTAGGAGATTCAGCAAACTAAAAGTAAAATACTTTAGAATATATATAAAATTTGTAAAAATAATTTTTTAAAACGACAATGATGACAACGCGAAATGTCACAAAATGTTACATTATACAGAGCTATAAAAATATAATGACAACGGAATTTTAAAGATAAGGTTGCGACAGCCTGCTCATTCTCCCCTTAACAAAGACAAACGTACTGAAAAGAAAGCAGCTTATACGTATTGACATTCAGCAAGAATTTGGTAAAAGAGAACCATTCCACGAATTGAATGGTCCGAGTATACTAAACAAAAAAAAAGTATGATGTACTAAACTACGACCGCCCTATTCTACAACAATACCAATGAAACCAGAACACAAGGAGAAGCTAGAAATAATAATGTAAAATACACAACTGAAATTAAATAGTAAAACAAAAGAGATAACAGTATTTTACTATAAACAACTAATTACCACTAACGTAAACTGATCTCAAATGCCCCGCTAGTAGAAAATAAATGTTTATATGAAGTAACAACATATGAATAAAGGAAAGGCGTATTTCCAGGCTAATGATGAATCATTGCATGCATATGAAAAATATGGATGATTGGATGAGTCACAAGTGCACATACTTTCACATAAAGTCACCATTTGATTTGTAATCATAATCAACAATCACTAACATGGTGACTTGGAATAGGTAGAGAATAACTGTCCAGAGAGATGCAGGACAAAAAGTTTCGAAATAAGGAGGTATTCTTAAAAGATGTACTATACAATAATAATATAATCGTAAAGGTTAGTATATTCTTAATGGCGGTAACAACACACTAAGTCAAACGCATTTTTATATTGTGATTAGAAACGAGGGAAATGCAGTCACATATAGGTATCAATAAATTTTGACAGCAAATGCATACAAAAATGTGGGCCTGTCCCAAAAATGGTAATTGTGTCAGCTCCTCAAAATATACGCGCCAGCGATATATTTTCTAAAAAAAAAAAAAACCATGAAACGAATGACATAAACAAATTGTATAGAGCGATTTCGCAAGACAAATGAAAAAGAAAGATAGTTCACCACCACTACATGCAAGTAAAAAAACCCTTCCATTCTATAGCCACTTTTGGTCTGAGCCATTCCAATCGCTCTTGGCACGAACATTATGCAGCGACCTCGATTTAGTAAGAGTCTCGGCGCAAAAACTTTGTTTGCCACCACGTTCGCATGCGCTCCCACAAATCGAGGGTGTATCTTAAAAAAAAAAAAGAAAAAAAGTAATATTTATACTTCTTGAGATGACACCAAAGCTATCTTAAAAATGAGTTACAAATTTATTATAGTAGAAATTTAGTTCAACATAAAAGAAAGAAAAAAAGATATTGTTTTTAGCCTGGGATATTTTACTTAGGAATTCGATGATACGCATCTAAAGAAATTCTAGAACTTTCTACCATACCAAAATGTCCACTATCAAACATTTCCCCAATAGATGGAGCGTCAAGCATTATTGTAAAAAAATAGTGACCTCAAATTTGAAAATAAATTGGTATGTATAACATTAAAAGTCATGCATATGTAGCTGGTAACAGATCACAGATACACGTAAAACAATTGAAGGTGACCTCACCGTATGTCCTATAAAATCTCTCAATTCCAACTTCACAATAAAATTAAAGCATGTTAATAAGAAAAAATGTGGGAACTATACATTTCCAGTCAATGAATGAATCACCCTACCCCGTTATACAACTTTGGGAAAATCAAATTTGCCAAGATAGTTTATTTTTAGTTTCTCAAAATCGTACTATCAAAATGTTCTTCAAATAAAGTTTCCCTAAACCGCCTAGACAGAAACAATAATGTAATTGTCATTGCACCAACTTTCCTATACACTTATGAAAATGTAATGGTTGGATTTTTAACAATAAAAAAAAAATAGTTGATTTTCTGGTGTACAAAATACAAAAGAAAAAAAAAACTAGATAAAATTGACACAGTATTTGGCAGCGCAAAATTTAAATAAGCTTTTAAGATAAAAATTATACAGTTTATTACGATGAACTTTCTTGATTGAACGGATTACAATTACCAATATAACCAATGTGTTTACAAACAAACCGATTATATATAGCACACAACTATGAAATCTGCGTCAAATTACCTACATGTTTTAACTTACTTCACTTGAAGAATGTAATAATATCATCTAAGCGCAATTGGAGCATCTTAGTATTAACTTAAGTGTAAATATAACTTACAATAAGTCGATTTGTGATGAATAATAATAGTAAATAAAATGTTGGATGTAATACTAAGAATTGATAAAAGCTAACTTTTAACTATAATATTTTTCATCTGCCTACAAAAATTAGAGTATAAAAATGTATATTTGTAATCATTCCGTTCCTCCCGTTCAATAGTATAGTAACATAATGTGGTGACAACTTTACTACTAATATTTAAGACATTCAATCTGCATGATGAAGGACAATAAATAATATACAATGAAAAAGAGAAAGAATTTGAGCTGCTTTAAAAGTTCAAGATATTACAAGAAAACAATATAATGTTAAGTAAATTTCTAATAGAATTAAAAAAGAAATTAAACTAAAGATGAAATTTAAAATAAATTATATATATTGGTTATAATGAACAAAAATGGTTTAAGAATAATATATTATTTACATCATCATACAACTTATACCAGATGGTAGATAAATTAGTAAATATACCAGCAAGATAAGCCTTATGTGACTTAAAAGAATATATTTAATTTAAATAAAATAAATTTATACGAAGTAATATATAAACTTTTAAAAATCAGTGATAAAAATATATCATCTTTGATGACAACTTTATTGTGAAAATGAATATCATTGTATAAATGCCTAACTTCTTATAAAGATAATATATAAACATATAAGTTGAAATACAACGCATCGTTTGAAATACTACTTTACTGATAGTAAATATTTAAATCAAAATGATTTTTTTTTTTAATCTAACTATTTAAATAGCCTTAAAGATAAGCTATAAAGTCATGAATTTATAGGATGAATTAGTCAATATATATATATCTACCTATTAGATAAAAATATAATACGAATCATTTATTATATTGACTATGTAAAATAAAATAATTTTAAGAAAAAAAAAATATATACTAGGTCTTATTAAAGATTATAAAAGTTTATTTAAAAAAGAAGTATATGTTTAAAATTTATCTTGTAACTCAACATGATTTTAATAATAAAAATAAAGTAAATATGTACATATAATTATAATGTATAAGTTATTAATTAGAGAATTTGATAGTTCATGGTATAATATTAAATATATGATTTAAAGTAGATTATTGTATAGAGTAGGCAATGGCATTTTGTAACTAATACCATATAAATGTTTAGAAAGATGAATAAAGTATCGCAATGACACTATTTACAAAGGTTAGATTTTTTATCCCACTTTTTAAAATAATGAAGAAATGTGTCGAATTACATAGTATTAGATTTATATGTAAAACTAAAACTAGACACTATAGGCATATGCGATCATGACACAATAAAGAAAGATGAACTTTATGTTTTTCTATTTTATTATATGTAAAGACAGATTACTACAATAAGTCTAGATAATTGTCATTTAGCTAAATAATGGTACTTCAAATGAACAGCAGGCAAACATTTGATACTGTATGTTAAATTGACAGAAAGATTGAATATTCCATCCATTATATTCATTTGTTTCATTTTCTAATTGTTTACACTTATCTACTGAAACATTTTTATTATCAGTTGGTGAGCATGAAACTATAGAATTCATATAAGGGCATAATGGATCTAGATAAATTATCATTAATTAATTTAAATAATAAATTTTTATTCTAACCTTTACTTTTTTTCCAATAATAAGATGACAATTTAACATTTGTATTATTATTGTTAATTGATAACCATTTTTTTAAAAATATTTCTTTATTAATATTTACTTTTGAATTATATTTTTTATAATTTAATATTATATTTTTAGGCTTTATATTATTTTCAATAGATTTACATATTCCTTTTTGGTTATCAAATAAATGACAATAAAATCCTTCATCACATTGATAATTTTTGGATGTACAATCTTTTTGTGTTATTGAAATAATATTTTTTTTAATATTAATAATAGTCTTTGATTCTTTTTCACAACAAAAGCCATGAAGTGTATTTTCTATATTTGTCACATCTGTACATTCAAATCCACGTGGACACTGATTATCTTTAAACAAAGGACATTTTATGACAGATTGATATGAATTGTCTTTATGAGTCAAAGCCGCTTTTCTTCCATTAGGACATAGAGTTAAAGGATCATTTCCACAACAATGATATGTTAGAGATGTTGTTTTATTTTTTGTACAAATAAAATTATTTGGACAAGTATCAAATGATTCAGATGGGTGACAGGTCATTCCTGACTCCTCTATTATATTTAAATATGGTTGTAAATTTGGAGATAAACATTGATTGAGATAATCATTTCTACCACAACATATATGTTGTCGGAAAATATTATCAAATCTACATTTATATGGTGATGGACATGGATTTTGTGTTGTACAATAATGTAATGTCCCAAGATGATCAGTATATAATGGTAATTCACCTGGTAAACATCCTGTTGAAAAACAAAATTTTTGACAATCATTAATAGATTGAAAACGATTATTATTAAGTCCTTTACACCCACCAATTAAAAATGGTTTACATTTAAGATCTAAATTATCAAAATAATACATTATTTTATTACTTAATGTATTATTTTGACATTCTCCATAACCAGGTGATGAAAACAATTGACAAACATTTTCTAAAAAAAAAAAAAAATATTTTTTCATATGACTTGATTGTTAAACATACCTTTAGAGGGACAACATATACCATATTGATTATTTCCATCTTTGTAGCAATAACCATTTGAAGGGCAGTCAATTGATAAGTTACATTTAATTATATTTAATTCATTTTTATAACTATAAGCTTTTATTGTTTTTAATGGTTCCATATTTAATGGACATTGATCAGAAGATATAAATAACAGGAATATTACTAATATATACAACAACATGATATCAAAATGTCAAAAAGTTTTAATTTTTGAAGATATAAAATATTAAAAAAAACGTGATTATATTATTAAAAGTTTATCTTTATGACAAATAAAAACATGAAAGTATAAAACTAAACTTTTTTTTTTCTTTCTTGACCATATTAAGTATTAAGAAACAAATTCTTTTTCCTTCTAATACTCCTGAGGAATATTTATAAGACTTTCTTTAATTTCCTCTTTTGTCTTTTCTTTGGGGGGTGCATATCCTCCACGACGAATGTCAACCATATCATGTGGGCCTAATTTCATATCATAATTTTTTCCCAACTAAAATTTTATTTTTTTATTAAAAAAAAGTTTTATAATAATGGTAAAAGTTATATAAAATTACCTTTTCAAATACAGTGAAATCATCTCTTTTGGTGATACAGAACCAATTTATAATAAAAAAACTAAGTAAAAATAGGATTACTGCAAAGATAATTGCAACAACAACAGGACCCCAATAATCAACAATACTAAATTCTTGTAATGGCATAGTGTACAATAATAATAAATTTTTTTTTTTAGAAAAAAAACTTTAAAATATTCCTAAAATAAAATATATTAAGTAAAGTTATATTTACCTTTTTAGAAAAATGGTAAAAATGAAATAGACCAAGTAGATGATAATAGGTAATGATTGCGCATGTTAAAATTACATTAAAATAACCTTCAAAATGGTTGTGTAACAAGAAACATATAATGTGCTACAATTTATTTTATGTTCAATAATATATATATATATATATTTACAATATATGAAGTTATTTTAAAATATAATAAAATTTAATCCTTATAATAATGTTTTTATAAGCAGAATATATAGAAAAATTTTTAATACATTTATATATATACGACAATACTATTAATTATTTTATGGTAATATTAGCAATATTTTTAATAAATAATTGAATAAATAAAATAATATCATGGTATTTAATATACTATAAATTTCTATTTATAAATAATTTTTTTATTATATTATTTAAAAAAATTAGATATATATAATTATTTATCCTTTAAACAGTATGTTAAAATAATTTTTTTTTTAAAAAATAATAAATATATCAAACATATTCACTTATCTTAAATTACAAATTGTTATTCAATGTTATATTTAAGGATTCTTCATTTTATCTTTTTCTATGAATATATTTAATTAAATATACTTCTTTTATAAACTTTGTCTTATGATATAAAGATATTTTTAAAGTCTATGGATATAACTTTTATTTATATCTTGTTATTAAATATTAATGAAAGTATTATCTGTTATTAAAATATATATATATATATATAATTTCATTTTATAATCATTAATTTATCAAATATCAATAACTTAGATGTATAATGATTTGTACATACTTACAAATTTTTTTTTTTTATTGTAGGTTCTAAAATACTATTCACCAAAAGACTATCATTGATTTATTATGGACCATAATTATATATAGCATTCTTTAACTAACTTTTGCATGTACTATGACTTCACTTCCATTAACATCTTCTGATATTATTTTTCATTTAAAATGTAAGAAAGAAAATATTACACAATGTAAAAATGTTTTGGCTATACTAATTATACATATTATAATTATAATATTTACATATTTTCAAGTTTTTTCAATACATGGTTCTAAAGGATACATTCAACATAATGTCTTTACAATTATATTATTACTTATGGGTACTGTTATAACATATATACTTATGTTTATTTTTCATTCAACATATCCAGCAAACAGTTTTCTTTTAACATTATGGACTTTGATATCTACCTTATTTTTAATTAATCTAAGTAAGTTTAAAAATTAAAAAATAAAATAATAATTTTTAGTTATATATTATGATGTAGAGATAATCATCCAACAACTTTTCATAATTCTAATATCATTAATATTTTTATGGATATTATTAAGTATTAAAAAAGATAAATTTGAAGCATTAAAAATATCATTAAGTACAATAACAATTGCCATTTTATTATCTATAATCTTACATATCATTTTTTTTAATACAATACAAGAAACTTTATTAAATATTTTTATTACAAATGGTATATCTCTTTATATTATAAAATCATTTAATTCATCAATTAACAAATTGAAACAACAACTAATCCAACAAACTATAGATATTTATATATCTCCAGTAAGGTTAACCATCAAATTATTGGTTAAATTTTTAAGATTATAACAAAAATGAATACTAGTAAGGAAGAATATTATCAGTACTTTTTCTTATCAAATTTATACTTTCATTTTATTAATATTATATGATTAAAACATTTGTTGATTATTAATTTGATATTTTTAATAGTTATAAATCATATAATTATGATATTTCAACTTGTTTCTATTTTTACTTTATTTTCAATTGTATTATCACAGACTACGGAAGTCTTTGAAATAACAAATCTCCCAACATCAAATCCATTAATTATAAGTAGTCAGGTACAAAATTTATCAGATGAACTTTATAGGTATATAAATATTTATAGTAATTATTATTTTGAAAATATTTTATTTTTTTTAGATTAAATCTTCAAATTGGTCAATTATTTATCTCTGTAAGTAATGATTCAAGTTTATATCAAACTATTGTTAATTTATCTACCAAAACAGATAAATTACTTAAGATAGATTTAGTAAATTTAAATAATCGCCTTAAAAATGCCTCCACCATTTATAATACATTGATTCCAACATTATCTGATTATGTTAATAAAGTAAGATGTCTCTCAAATTCAGGGTGTATTAGAGTTCCATCAACTACATCACCAGCTCCAATAATTACAACAACCTTGAATTCAATAAATAATTCCACTAATTGTAATAATTTAATGGATAATAATACTAGAATATTAAATAAATATTTTGAAAATATTAATTGTAATTGGAATCTTATATCAGAATCTGGTAAAAAATATATAATAACATTAGAATCATTTACTGTTCAAGGTAATGCCAATATTACTATACATGATAATTTAAAAAATAAGAATGTAATCACATTAAATGGATCAATAACAAATCCTATAACAATAGATTCCAATGGATATAATTATTCTATATCAATAACCTCTGCTGATACCTCTAGTGGTGTTATTTTTGAAATTGATTATGAAAATTTAGATGTTTGTAGTATGGGGCTATGTTCAAATAATGGAACATGTATTGTTAATCCAGAAAATATGGCATCTTGTATATGTACTGGATGTTGGATGGAATCAAATAATTGTCAAAAAAAATATAATCCATGTGATACATATTTAAAATGTAAAACAATTGATCAAAATAATAATCCAACAAATAATACTTGTAAACCATTAGAAACATCCACTCAATGTTCAGCTCAATGCTATTGTAATGGTTCACAAATTCCAAAACCTTATTGTTTATAAATAATTTTTATAATTATTATCAACTTATAAAATTAAGTATATAAAATTAATATAAAATATAAATAAAACTTTACCCCTTATCAAATTTTAATTACTATGATTAATGGTACTGCTCCTTTTTTCATATCAATATGAGATTAAGTGTATCATAAATTATTTCATTACATTTCTATAACTTAATTACAAAAATATGATTAAAATTTATTTTCTATATATTTTTATTATTATTAATTTTTTCAATTTTTTTTATGCATTTGACACAACAAAGACAGGGACATCTACTTCTGTAACCCAGGAAACAACTACTAAAAATTTATTTTCAACACCATTAATACCATCAAAAATAATTCAAAATGCTTATGATTTAGCAATAAAAATTGAAAGGTATAATATTAATATATTTTAAAATTTTTATATTTCTTTTTTTTTAAAGTTTATCAAATGATATCACAAATTATTTATCA
Source organism: Strongyloides ratti (assembly GCF_001040885.1). Classification (NCBI taxonomy): domain Eukaryota; kingdom Metazoa; phylum Nematoda; class Chromadorea; order Rhabditida; family Strongyloididae; genus Strongyloides; species Strongyloides ratti. The sequence continues at coordinate 4,547,137 of NC_037307.1, forward strand.
AAATTAAATAATAAAACTGAAGGTTCATGCTCAGATGGTTTAATAAAAAATGTTCAACAACTTTATGGTAATGTTAATAATATTTTGAGTGATGTTAATGAGAAACAAAGAAATATATTATTAATGGAAAAAGATATTGAAAATATTAAAAATATTGCTGCATGTATGAAAAATTCTAATTGTATACCATCTCAGACAACATCTATTCCAACAATTTTATCAACTTTAAAACCAATTAATAATGAAACTTGTGACCAATTAAATAATAATGGAATTATATCAAATGGAAAAGAGTATGAAAATATTAATTGTCAATGGAATATTAATGTTACAGAATCAAAATATATATTATTAACAATAAATTTTTTATATTTACAAGGAAATACTTCATTAATTATAACAGATAAATTATATGGTAATCAGACAATATATAATAAATCAATATATCAAGAAATAACTTTATCAAGTTATTCTAATAATTATGAAATATCATTAGTATCAAATGATTCATATAGTGGTGCTTCATTTAAAATAACATATATTACAAATGATGTATGTTATCAAAATTATTGTCAAAATAATGGAACATGTATAGTAAGACCAGATAATACACCATTATGTCAATGTAAAGGATGTTTTGATGGTGATACTTGTACTGAAGCTTTAGATAGATGTAAAACATATACAAAATGTTTACAGGATAAAAATCCAAGAAATACATGTAGTAATGAATCAAATAATGATGATTGTATTGCAAAATGTTATTGTAATGGAAGTTCCACACCAACAGCATTTTGTAGAAATTAAAAATAAAATTTCATTTTTTTTTAAAAAATGATAATTTGTTTAAAATTTAATTGACAATATGCCATACAATATAAAAAAAAATTAATATACATTAAACTCATGTGATTTTGCTGTGTAATACATCCAATATATTAGATTAAATATAATAAATGTTATAGGAAATACTTTTTGACTAAATTTATCTAAATCATCTCCATTCCATTTTTCAAAAAGTCTTGGTGTATGATTTCTTGGAATATTTTTTTCTTTACCACATTTTTTTTTATTAATTGATTCCCGAAAAACAGCCTTTCTTCTTTGAATTTCTTCACATCTTGATGATGGTAAATCAATTTCATCAGATGGTTCTGGTTGTGGACATTGAATAAATGTTGAATTTTTAGTACTTTCTTTTGACCATAAACGACGTGTTATCTCATCATCTTCAATAGTAACATTATTTAATATCATTCCTTGACTTCTTTTACGTGATGTTTTACGTTCTTTAAATGATTTTCTAAATGTTTTAGCTAGGCGTTTCATTGCTTTATCACGAATTTCTTTTTCATAATTTTCTATAATATTAAAAAAAATATATAAATAATTAATTTTATTATATCTTACCATATTCTTCTTTTTCTTCTTTTTCTAACATTCCAACAATTGCAAGTTCAACTATACTTAAAAATATATACCCAACACAACCAAACATAAATAAATCAAGACCTTTAACATATGAAACTTTTGGTAAAGATCTTGCAACATTACTATATTGTAATGTTAATGCCATTAATGATGAAACACCCAATGTAACTCTTGCTGGTAATGCTTTACGATCTAACCAAAAACTTATCCATGAAATTAATACCATACAATATGTTGGTAGATATATTTGAAGTATATAAAAACCATAAGCACGTTTAAAATAAAGTATTACTTTTAACTAAAAATAAAATTTTATTATTTATAAATTATTTTTTTTTTTTTGTTTATATATTACTTGATCCCATTGTCCTGCCGGATACTCATATGTATTTTTTTCTCTTTTTAAACCTGTATGTGTAAAATCTGGAAGGCGTATTGAATCCATTATTTCAATAGGTGTACCATGACGTTTCCAGTGAAGGCGTACCTTACCAACATTAAATGAGTAAGATTCAAATACTGTTGAACAGTATGTTCCATCTAATGGATAGGTAAGAAATGAAAATTCACATGGTGACTCAACAGCAAGTCGGTAATTCATCCATACCTAAAAAAAAAAATAAAATAAATATTATTATTTAAATAAAACTAACAGTTCCATTAGGAAATATTGCAAGAAATACATTTGGAGTTGGTGATGAATGAATTGTTGAACTTTTACTATTTAAAAGGCAAACATTAGGAATCCATATTTGTTCTACCATTCTATGTGATAAACTTAAATTTGACAAACAATGTGAACCCTCATAATGTTCAAAATTTAAACCTCTATCATGCCAAATTTGACTTAATAATATATCCATTTTTGATGAACTATGAAGTTCTGATATCTCAGAGACTTTTTGTATTATAAGTTCAACATCAACATCAACTCCCTCATTTGATGGTACAATATTTTTATCATATCTTGTCAATAAATCAGTCAAAATCCTTGTTCCAGCTTTCTCAGCCTCCCCAACAACACACTCAGATGTTGGGGTATTTTTATCTTAAAAAAATAAAAAATATTTAATAAAAAAAAATTTTTTTTTATTAATAAAACATACCTACACAAAAATCATCATTATTTTTTGATTTAATAAACCCTTCTCTACATTCACATGATATGTCACCCGTATCTAAACTTTTACAATAACTTGTCTTTAAATCACAATTACTACAACTTTTTTTTTTAACTAATTGTAAAGTTTGATACATATCATGATTAGTTTTTGATAATTTATTTATTGATTCATCACTATCAAAATTAAATTTTTTATTTTTAAGATAATACTCATCTTGACTTTTTAATATATTATTAATTGTTGATGAGTTTATTTGATTTGTAAAAAATATTAATATAAATAAAGGAAGTAGTATTAATAAAAATTGACTCCAATCATCTCTTTTCATTCTTAAAAAATAATATTAGTTTGGTATTTTTAAAGTATAGATAATAAAAGTAATAAGTTGTAATAGTTATTAATAATAATAATAATAAAATTCATTATTTGTTATTAAAAATAGTATATTAATAGAGTATTGCCTTATTTTTAAATTTTAGTGAAAAATCATAAATTTTAAGAAAAATTAACATTAAAATGTCAAAAGATAATAAATGCTTAACATCTCTTTTATAACTATAATAATAATGCACATCTTCTATCATCTATCCTTTCATCTTTTCCTTTCTAATGAGTTATTAACTGATAATAGTAAGTATCGAAGTTGTTTAAATAAAAGTGCCAGATGAGATGCAACTTGTTGAATCTTCAATATTCATATAATAAATAATATGTACAAGAATGGATAATATTTTTAGATGGATCTTAGACACATGTCTTTTAATATTTTCTACTTCAATATAAAGTGTCTATTTATTTTCAATGAGTTTTTAAATGTAAATAAACTTATAAAGACATCCTAAATAATTTTGATCATAAATATTTTTCAACTATTAATGTTTATAATTATTTATATACTTATAGATTAGTAAATGAATAAAATAAAGAAATATTATAAATGTTTCGTTTATAAAAATAAAATCATAAACTATTTTCTTAATAATAATTTTAAAATAGATATTTAAACAAAATTTTAGAGTCATGTTTATATATATACAAAAGAAAAAAAAAAAAAAAGATTTAAAGTTAGAAAAATTATAATAATTAACTTTGTTAAAATGAAATGTCTTAAGAAATTAAAGTTAAAATAACATAAATATGTCTGTTAATAACTACATCAAAAATGAATGTTATCAATATTAATATAAGTTATTGAAATTATATATCATATTTTGTTGAGAACCCATTTAACTGACAGGTAAATGAGATATACTTTATTCAATCTATTAATATATCACCTCAATAAGATTGATCATGTTACATGTGTCTTTAAACTATTAAAACTTTTAAACAAATATTATCATTTATAATTCTTTATATAATAAAAGTACAATATAATGTTTAATAATTGATAATTTATTTTTATTTATAAAAAATATTTTTTCTTTTTTTTTTTAGTATAAATATTTCGTTATTCTAATATAGAGATCTAAAAGTTTACAAAAACTTTTTTGTCACCTAAATATACAAATATTGTATATTTTACATAAAAACAAATTTAGTAATAATAAAAAATAAAAACTAAAAATTAAAATATAAATAAATAATTTTTAGTTAATTCTTTTCTTTATTTGTTAAATACCCGGCTAAACTAGCTTCATCCATAGCATAATTTAATATTGTTTCATTATTAATTTTATCACTTTTTGTTCTTTTTAATATTGATTGTTGAGATAAAGATAAATTTTCTGAATACAAATTTGAGGTTGTTTCAGAGATTGTCTGAATATTACTATCATAGGTAGGTTCTTTTTTAGAAGCCTGTGCCCATGATTGAACATCAGCTGTACCCCATATTGTAAATATGATACATGGTAATACTGAAACAAATGCTGAAACATAAAATACAATATTCCATTCAAATGCTGAACCAGTTTGTACAATAAATTTTGTTAAACTTGGGTGAATGATTCCTGATATGGCAACAAAAAAAAATGTTAATCCTGTAAGTGCTCCTGAAAATGCTGGTGCTATAGATACTAGGGCAGCCTGGCATCCTGGTGTATGCATTCCAGCACAAAACATTGATGCACAAAGACAAACCACAGCCAACCATGATGTTTCATTTGATATAAAACTTGGAATAATTAAAAAAACAGCTAAACCAAATGAACCAATTCCATTCATAAATTTACATATTGTAGATTTTCTCCATGATGTTTTTCTTTCTAAAAATGATGTCATGTATGATGAACTTATTTTAGAACTCCACATAGCAAGTGTTGGAAGTGATGATACAATACCATTAGTTGTTGGTGAAAAATGATGAACATCATGTAAATATGATGGTAAAAACATTATCATTGTCATTAAAGGTATTTCATGGCAGACAACAGAAAATATGGCTGCCCAGACAGGTAATGATGTTATAAGTTTAATCCATGGTGTCTTTGTTTCAATTCTTTTTTGTCCCATATTTTCAGATGCTGTTGATGCAACAATATAATTTAACTCAGCTTCACTAATACAACTTTGTTTTGATGGTTTATCAGCACCAAGTATTATATAAATAATAATAAAAAATACACCAAAAAATGCTGATAAATAAAAGATAGATGGCCATCCATTCATAAATACTGTCTGTGAACATAAAGCACCAGAACTTGATACAATTAATAATGTACCAATTTGTCGACCACCAGTTACAATACCAAAAGCATAAGCTCTTTCATTTCTTGGAAACCAACGTGTTAATAATGAATTGACAGCAGGTTGTAAAAATGCATCACCTAAACCAACTAAAAATCTAGCAAAAATAACATAATATACAGATTTGTATGCTAATAATGGTATTATAATATTAGCTGTTGAAGCAATAATTACAGCAACTATTGTCATATATTTAGAATTAAATTTATCTGAAAACATTCCAATTAAAAGCATACAAAATAAACCAGCATTAAATGCTCCAAGAACATATCCTTGTTCCTCGGTACTCCATGATACTCTGGGTGCTCCAGTTGAATTTGTATTTATTAACATTTCTAATTTAGTATCATTTGGTGTGACATATTCTGTTGAATTAATCATACATACCATTGCCATTCCCATATTTGAATTCATCATATGTACACTATATTAAAATATTAAATTATAAAATAATAAAATACCTAGCAAAACATAAACATAATAGTGATGCAGTTAACATTCTAAATGATGGAAACCATTTATATGTTTTAATTTTTTTTATTCCATTTTTGTATCCATTTTCCATGGACATATTTGTAATATCCATATTTTTTACTTTTAATGTACCATCATCAGTAGGTTTTATAGATGCCATTATATCTTCAGGTGAAAATGAATTAACAATATATTTATCTAAAGTAAAAGTTTATATAAAAACAAAGTATATATATTTATATTATTTATAGTAATAAATTAAGTTTTATATACGGAAGTAACATTTTTACAGTTTCTTTATATATTTATTATATAATATTGGAGGCTCCTGTCCAGTTACAACTTGAAATAATAAAATAATTAAGGGTGTGCATGAAGTTAACGAATTAAGAGATAATGAATAAGAAAAAACTAGAACAATTGGAAGATGATTCTAAAAAATTGAAGAAACTAGAATATTATTTGAGTACAAGAATATAATATTCAATATTAATTACATGATTGTAATAAGATCTAAGTAAATAATATTTGTTACGCATTTATGGCTTTTTACTATTCATTTAACAGTAATAAAATTAGTATTTTCAAGATATAATAATAATTAATACAGATTAAGTGATGATTCTCATTCACCGTATACTATCTTTTTAACAAAAATATTAATATAAAGTTAATTTGGACAAGTTAAATTATCTTTTTCTTTTCAAAATCATTTTAATAATGGTTTAATCAATTTTCTAATTCTTTTCTTTTATAAAATTTCATATATTATACGGTTTTCAATAACAGTTAACTTTAATAGTTCTTTATTTTTCAATATGTAAACAATTAAATGATAGGTTCATTCTTTGATATATATATATATTAATGATTATATATATATATTAAAGAACAATAAATATTTTATTAATTTTTATTTAAACTTCAATAACATACCATAATATAATTTTTAAAAAAAAAAAAAAATTTACCAATACCTCAAAATAATAACTTATTTTTAATAAAAAATTTTCCTCAAAAACCACAATTTTCAAATAGTTATTACTAAAGATTAATTTTTTTTACTGATAACGGGAAAAAATTAAATTTACTTGAAAATTGCGATTTAAAAATTTAAAGAATTTTTCATTTCCTTATTCACAAGTGTTAACTTGGATAATGAAACTCTTACACATTCTTTATTACTTTCATAATTTTTGAAGTTAGTTAGGAGAATAATTTATTTCTATTTACTTTCCACTTATTTAAGAAAACTACTAAATTTGTTGACTGTTGCCGTGTCTATTAAAAGTAGCCAAATTAAAAAAGTCAACAAAGAAGAATTCAATTTCAAGAGAAGATCAATTTACCTTATTATACATCTTTTTTTTTTTTTTTTGTTATAACAAAGGACAGAAATTTGAATTAATTATTTTTATATTTTTAAAGCTTGTTCTATTTTTGTTTACAAAAATTTAAAAAATAACTACTAAGTCATTTAAAGTTAGAACAATATATTTATTTGTTTTTTTTTTTTTTGTTAAAGAATAATTTATAATAGAATGACGTATTTTTCCTTAAATTTTTGTAAATATTTTTAAGAAAGTTATTATAATTATGGGACATATATATATAAGTAGTAAATAATTTTTACCCAAAAATATATAAAAACAAATATAATTTAAATCAAGAATAAAATAATAAAAGAAGATCAGTGCAAAAAAAATAATAGACAAACAAGAATTTTTATCTATTTTTTTTTTACAAATTGTGATATTTTCGGATGAGACAAAATAAATATTTTAAATACAAAAAAAAAAAACAATATGTTATCGTAATTTTAAGAGTTCTATCTCGGAATACGTAAAGCTCTTCCTTATCAACAAAACAAGTTTTATTTGAATGTTATTTATTAGGACTAGCTTCTTAAAATTTATACCTTATTAAAATGATTTAATCAAAAAATAAAGAAAAGACAGTTCTAAAAGTTGATGTTTTTAAAAAAAACCGTTACTTAGTACAAATATTTTTCAAACTAGTGGTGGGAGAAAAAAAAAGTAAATCTAGGTGATAGGCTTTTCTGATACTAGACAGAAAGACTCCAAACTTTAACTACCGTAATTTCATGTATCTTATTATTTATAAACTTCTTTATATTTTAATGAAACTAGCTTTGACATCATATGGTCATCTTTTAGCACCCTTCTTTATTATATTAAAAGAGACGGACACACGCTGGAAAATATTATCTTAAGCCATGTGATTAAGTAAAAAGAAATTCTAGAACTAGATAAAGAGGAACTAGAACCTTTGAAATGATACTTTAGATTTAATTTTTCTTTTTAATGTTTCAAGAATTTTTGGTTTAGACGCCTTTTTATTATTTCATTTAACCACGGACAAAAATATATCCGGTTCTAAGTATCATTACAAAAAATTTACTTAATCAAAGTATATATAATGATACAAAATGAAGTTTCCTGAATCATAACTTCCTAACAATTTCATTTTTTATTTTTATTTAATAGTTAACTTTTTTTTAACATATAAAATTAATTATTTTAATATAAAATATTTTTTTTTATCATATATAAGTATTTAAAAAAAAATATTTTTAAGATATTATCTAATTTTTTTAAGAAAAAATTCGTCATCACAAAATATGTTATTCTTATTATTAACTCAAAAAAAAAATATGATTTTAAATATTTTATTTTTTATCTAACACTAATTTTTATTCTTTTTATAACATACCTTTTATAATAGAAGGAAAAAAATAATCTTCTTCACTACATTCTTCATCTAAATCAGAATCCCATTCATAATTTAAAAGATAATTTTTATAAGCTATTCCATTATTCAATTTTTTAGCCATAATATATATATATATATATTTTTTTTTTATTATTAGAAACACTAAGAAATTATAAAAATAGTTTATATAATTGAAGTTAATGTTATGTTAAATATTAGTAAATGATAAAAATAACAAAAATTAAGGCAAATAACATATTTTTATAGTAGTGTATGCATTTAACCTGAACTCTCCTACACTCCTTCTTTGACTTTAAATTCAACCTCTTTTACCACTAAAAAAAGATGCTTTGAAAGCGGCTTTTCTTAAAAAAAAAAAAAAATTTTTTACCAAATACTTTAGAAAGAGAGTCATTTTTCTTTGCGCATCGTTAAGAATTTCTTTGGATAAGTAGGATCATTTACTTTTTTTGTTTCTTTTGTCGACCTTTATAACATTATTAAGAATAGTTACTATTTCGGTATACTGATATCTGCCATATTATTATACTCTTATGAGATTAGTTTGACTAATCAAACAATTGTAAGCAGACAGTAAGGAGCTGGTAAAATTATATAATATTTCTGAAGTATAATTTTTATATGATAATTACTTTCTTACAAACATATCTATTCACTATATACATATATATAGATATATATATATATATATATATTTTTTTTTTGTAAGAAAAATGAAATAACAATTATTTAATAAAGAAACTAAATAATAAAATTTAATGATGTTTATTACAAATATTTATATTATAAAATGACTCATATTACTTTCCATATATTTTTAAAATCATTTTGTAAGTTAATTTAAGTAGGAAAAGTTAAGAAACAAGCTATTCTCATATGTAACTTACATAAAATGACGACATTATATTATATCTAAGAAAGTGATATAATAGAATTAAAGTATCTTCTTGGTATATCTCAACAAAACCAGCATTACAAATAATTAACTACTTACCAGACAATAAGGAGTCATTTACCTGGTCTCCAAAGAATACACCTTCTTATAAGTAATTAACTCTTTCCTGTCCATCCAATTTTTCTTTTATTTTATCTTTACTTCTTGTTAAATTAAAAATTATCAAAAACTAAATATAAATGTATTCCTTCCTTTATAGATTACTCAAAACAATTTTTTAAAAAAAAATATATATATATTTTTATTTCAATCAAATTATTTTTGTATTTTTAAAAGTATCTAATTAAAAAAAAAATAAAGAAATAATAATGTGTGGAATTTGGGCTCTTATTGGAAAAGAATATTGTAATGAGAAACACGGAAAAGAATTTATGAAAATTGTTGGTCGTGGTCCTGATTATACTATTGTAAAACAGGTTCAAAAAAATGCTTGGTTAGGATTTCATCGTCTTGCTATTGTTATTGTATGTTTATTATAATTATTAATAATTTAATAATTTATTTTTTTTTAGCCAGGTGATGTTCCATCACAACAACCAATAGTATCAGGAAATTTATCTGTTGTATGTAATGGTGAAATTTATAATCATTTTTCAATAAAAGCATCATATCAAATTGACTCAAATAATATATTAAATGGTGGTAGTGATTGTGCTGCTATCATCCATTCATTTCTTTTAAATAATCGCAACATTGTAAAAACATGTGAATCATTAGATGGAGTTTTTGCTTTTGTTATGGCAGATGAGGATAATTTGTATGTTGGAAGGGATGCTCTTGGTGTTCGACCATTATTTTATGGACATACGATTGAGGGAGATATTATTTTTGGATCTGAGGTAAAATGTATTGAAAAATTAGTTGAAAAAGTTGAATTTTTTCCACCAGGATGTTGTGCAGAGATTCCTCTTAAAAAAAATCAATTTTCACAAAAACATACAATGAATTTACAACAATTTTTTAATGTTCCTATTAAACCACATAAAAGTTTTGATATGATTGAAGCACAGGTAAGATTATACCAATAATTTTTATAATTTATTAAAATATTTTAACTTACAGACATTGGTACGTGAAGTTCTTGTTCAGTCTGTTGAGAAAAGATTAATGGGAAATAAAAAGTTTGGTTTTATGCTTTCTGGTGGTCTTGATTCATCTTTAATTGCAGCAATAGCCTCAAAATATTTAACTCACCAAAAACCAATTGCTTTTTCAGTTGGTTTTGAGGATTCACCTGACTTGGAGAATGCCCGTAAAGTAGCAGAATTCCTTAATATACCTCATGAAATTCTTGTCATAACACCAGAAGATTGTATTAATATTATTCCTGATGTCGTTTATGCTTTAGAAACTTACGATCCACTTATAATTCGTTGTGGTATAGCACATTATTTACTATGTAAATATATTAGTACAAAATCTGATGTTCGTGTTCTTTTGTCAGGAGAAGGTGCAGATGAATTGTTTGGTTCATATGCCTATATGCAACGTGCCCCCAATTCATCACATCTACATAGGGAAATTTTAAGAAGATTAAAACATTTACATCAATATGATGTTCTTAGATGTGATAGATCAACAAGTTGTCATGGTCTAGAAATAAGAGTACCATTTTTAGATAAAAAATTTATTAAATTAACATCAAAATTACCACCAACAATGAAATTAATTAAAGATCAACTTGAAAAGTATGTATTAAGAAGTGCTTTTGAGGGATGGCTTCCAGATGAAGTACTTTGGAGAAGTAAAGAAGGTTTTGCTGAAGCTTTAGGTAAAATTGATCTTGGAGATATAATTAATGAACATACAAATAAAATTATTTCTGATACAGAATATAATTTAAGATTTAAACTTTTTCCTCATAATACACCAGAATCAAAAGAAGAAATGTGGTATAGAGGAATTTTTGAAGAATGTTATTCAATAGGTAAAATGACTGATGTTGTTCATACCAAAGTATATAAAACCGCCGCCTGGCATATAGTAGATGAGAAGGAGAATTGCAAAGATAGATTGATGGTATTTTGTGGATCTTCAAGTTTAAGAAGAAAATCAACAGGAAGTGCTACATTCTCTGGAGTTGCATAAAAATAAATTCATATATTTTTTAACTAAAAATTTTGTACAATCATGTAAATAGACAGATTTTTATTATTTTTATGCTAATAGTTCTTTTTTTTTTGATTATAAATACAAATAAATTTTTACAAAAAAAAATAATTTAATGTATTTTATTATAAGATTTATTTGTTAAAGAATTAAAAACTCTTGTTTTATAAAATATTTAATTTATAAAAATATAAGTAAAATCTAGAATATTGTTATTGTTATTTATTGTTAAGTTATGATATACTATACGAAATAAATATATATGAATTATTGTGAAGTAAGTATTTATTATAAAATTAATAAAGTTTTAAACTTTTTTTTTTTGAATTGTTTATATTCAATTATTATTTGTAATTTACTTCTTTTTTTTTTAAAGTTAAATTTCTTTAAAACAAAATATTTATACTTGTTGATGTTGATTTTGTTTTTTTTTTATTATTTAAAGTAGCTCAATAGACAATTTACAGTAAATACTCGAATAATAACTATACTCAAATAAAAGTCGCACCCAATTAGAAGTCGCATCTATCAAAAAATTTTAAAAATAAATTTCGTATTTTATTGACAGTCAATCAAAAAAAAACTTTATTTAAAATATATATAATACTTCCATAAAACATTTTTTTTTATTATATTAACTTATAAAAAATTTGGAGTTTCATATAATATAATTATCTTTAATTGATATATTTTGTAAATTTAATAAAATTTTATTATAATTAAATAGTTATACTTTAAATAATTATTGCACTCAATAAACAGTTGTAATTATTTTACTTAATATTTACAATGTATAAAACAATAAAAAATAAGATATATATATAAAAATTATATATTAAAAATAAAACTAGTAATAAATTTTATTTTTAATTTAATTCTTTTAAGTTATTAGTAATTTTTAATTACTTTTTTGTTTTATTAAATTTAATAAATACTACTTTCATAAAAATATTACAAAAATTTATGTTTTTGTAAGATACTTGAATTAATTACTAAAGCAATTAAAACTGTTTGCTAGTGATTTTACATATAATGGGAATATTTAGATAATGTATAATTGTGATTTATGTAAAAAAGAACTTATATTTAATTACATTAAAAACATATTTTTGAAAAAGATAGAAAATAAATGGATAAGAATTACTTCAAAGTATATATGTACTTATATATTGTATATTTGATTATAGATAAAAAGTTGGTTATAAATCTAATAATGTTATTGTATTTTCAAAAAAATATGATAAATTAATTTAAAATATAAAATTTATCAATAATATAAAATTTATATATATAAAATTATTAATGTTTATTTATAAAAACAAAATAGTTACATTAATAATAAGATATTTAATTGGAATACATTATTTTGAATCACCAAATTTATTTTGAAATTTAATTTTAACATCTTTTAACTTAAAAATATATATAGTGGTTATTTTAATAGTATTAAAACTTCATAAACCTTTCTTTTATATTACAAAACTAGTCATAAATCTTCCTATGCTTTTATATAATTTCTTTACAAAACTTAGTTAAATTAATATAATAACTATATAATAATAACTTTTTAAAAATTTTTAAAATTATTTCATATTAAGTTTAAGATGTTGTTAAATATAATATGAATAAAAGTTTTATTTAATTACTGTATTAAATTTAAAATAAAAGAAAACTAAGTTTTTTTTTTTTAAATATATAAAAAAATGTTTAAATTTATTATACAAATATTAATTAATATCTTTTTACATTTATAAACATTTACCACTTTATTTATTATTATATTTTAATTTTAAAAAAAAATTTTTAAAAGTTAAAATTAAAAAAAAAAAAAAGTTACAGATTTAAATATTTATTTATATATTAAAAGTTATGCTTGTGTTTAAAGAATAATTTATTGATAAGATTTATTTCATCATTCTCCCGCGAACATGTAGGGCTACACCACCAACTATTTTGAAGAATAAAAATAATCCCATAAATGAAATTATTTTATACCAATATGACATATTTGTTAAACCATTACTTTCAAGAATCTCCTGTCCTGTTGAATATTGGCAATGCCTCTCAATAGAATTTGGTGTTATTGTTTCATTAGGTGATATACAACCTTTGATATGCCCAATGTTTGACCATTGATTTGCTAATATTGATGTATGAGCATATTGATAAAATGATAAATATTCTAGGGGTTTCATATATAATGGAATTAATGGTGAACGCATATAAAAACCAGCAAAAAGAACTAATGGATATCCTAATGCACATAAAAATAACATGGTATGTTCTTCTACAAAAAAGATACATGCTGCCATATGGGCAAATGCTAATGAGGTATTTATTGTTATTGTATTGACGGTGGCAAATTTTATAAATGAATAAATTTCTCGATATAAACCTGTTGACCAATATAATGCTGTTGAAAAAAGAAGTCCTAATAATGTAATTTGTGGAACTTCTGATAATGATTTTCCTATATAGTATGGCCAAAGTCCATAAATACCAGCTTTATATTCTCTAATTGCAAGTGGTAATTCTGATGTTAATGTAAAAGCAGTCGAAAATAGGAACATATTTAATTGAAGTGCTGTTAGATATAATAAACCTTGAAAATTTTGAATTGTTGATGCATTAAGTTCCATATTCCAATATAATGCTACAAGTATAGAAACAGTAAAAAGTGTCTGAACAATTCGTGTTTTAAATAACATTGGTTCTCTGGATAATGTTTTAAATCCTCTCCATATCATTAATTCTAATTGTGTCCAGAATGATGCTGCATATTCTGTTGAAATTTTATAATTATCATCTTCTACTGCTGTTTGAGTATTTATTTCTTGTACATTTTTAAATATTTCATTACAATATTCAGATTTTTCATAAGCTTCAGTAATCATTTCAATACGATTATTGACTGTAGTTTGATCTGCATCATCTGAATTTGATAACATTTTAATGGCAAAATCAGCTGGATTGTAACTTGGTGGGCAATTTAATGTAGTTGATATTGAATACCAAAATTTTGTTAATTCTTTTACAGGTCCAAAATAAGCAACTTTTCCATTTGCCATTAAACAAACTCTATAAATATAATATTAAAATATTTTTTAAATTTTTAATACATACTTATCAAATTTGTAAAAAACTTCACTTGAAGGTTGATGAATTGTGGAAACAATAGTTTTATTAAATTTTGCTTGATGTTCCATTGCTGTAACTACTTGAAATGCCATATAAGAATCTAAACCTGATGTTGGTTCATCACAAAATAAAATTTTTGGATCATCCATTAATTCACATGCTATTGCTAAACGTTTTTTTTCACCAATTGAAATACCTTTTTGTGTTGATGGTGAACCAATCATCGTATTTTTACAATCACCTAATCTCATTTGCCTTAACAATCTTTCAACAGTTTCTTCTTTTTTAAGTTTATCACATTTTCTACCCATTCGAAGTTTGGCTGATATATTTAATTGTTCCAGGACAGTTAATCTTGGAGCAAAAACATCAATTTGTTGGACATATGCAGAAATTGTTCGCATCTCTTTTACTGTAAGATATTTTCCATTAACACGAACAGATCCTGATTTTTTTATTTTTGTTTGATCAATATTTGTTAATAAATTTAGTAATGTTGTTTTACCAGCTCCTGATGAACCCATAATTGCTAACATTTCACCTGGTTTTGCAATTCCTGATACGCCTTTTAAGACATCTTTTCTTGATTTTCCATATGGTACACTTACCTTAATATCACACCATGTTAATTCAACACCTTTTGATATAGTTGATTGAGATTTTTTTAAAACATTAGTATCATCTTTTTCTAATTCTTTGGTTAATATTGTAGAATTATTAGTATTAGAAAAGGTTTTTGTTTTATCCATTAAAAATCTATTGATACTTTCATTAAAAATTGTATATATAATAAAAAATATTATATATGTATCATTAAAATTTGAATATTAAATTATAATATTATATAAAAATTTCCAAATTTTTTTTCCACCATAACATATAAAACTGTTCAAAGTTTACAGGTGTTACAGTAAAAGTAAATATTATTAGTGAAAGTTAAATAATTGATAAACAATCTTTTTATATATATATAATTAAATTTTTTTTAATAAAAAATTATAATTAAAATAATTATATCTGCAGTATTAAATAAATAAAAATTTAAATATTGTTTTTAATTAAAATGATACATTGAAATTAAAATATATAATTATCTTCTTATAGCAATAATAACTTTTGTTCTTTTATCAATAATTTGTAATTAAAAGATTTATCACCTAAATAAATTGTTAGTTTTAAATAAAAATTATTCAAATATTTTTAATTTAAAATAAATTTTTAAAGTAATATTATTTACAATAAATATATCAAACAATATTTAGTGATTATCAAAAAAAAATTATTTAACTTATTAATTTTTCTTTTATATAATCGAGTGTATTTATATTATTATTTTAAATATTTTTTTTTATTTTGATATATTTTTATCTCTTTAATATAACATATTAAAAAATATATTAACAAAAAGTATTTAAAAATTTAATTAAAATTTATGACACAAAAATGTTGGGGAATAATAAAAATTTATCATAAATCTATTTACTTAAAGTTAATTATTATACTATAAATTTAATGTTTTCATAAAGGATTGTATTTTTAGTACAAGGAAATACATTTTATTTTAAATGTTGTTTACCACATTTTATCTTAAATATTATGAAATATAAAATTTTAATAACTCAAATGAATTTTATTCTTTTTGGTGTTACCTATTTTAATATTTAAATTTACCAAGTACATATTTTTTTTGTAAAATGTTAAATGAAATATATAGCTTTTTAGAAAACTTCTTTTTATTTTTTTTTTTACCTAATTTTAGAAACTTAAAGATTAACATTATATTTATTTATAGACTATTTTATGATAATTTAGGATAAGATTAAAAAAAAAAATTTATAACATATTAAATTTAATTATAAAATGAATTTTATAATTCATTATTTTTCATTATGTAGGAGTATAAACTAAATTTATAAACATATTTTATTTAAAAAAATTTTTTAATTATATTAATAATCTAATATTATTAGATAAAATGATTCTGAAACATTATGTAATTTTTTTAGTTTATAAAATTAATTTATTAATTATGATATCTTTTGGATAAGTTTAAAAAAATTTTTTTTTTACAAATATATACTTTATTGATATTATTTAATAAAATTAACCAAAGTTAGATTTATAAATTAAATATATTATTTATTTAAAAAAAAATGTACAATATAAAAATTAAAAATCATATCACTTGTTATTTTCTCATCCATAATATAGTACAAGTTATATTTTTCTAGGAACAAAAAAGCATTAGTGATATTATTTTTTTTCAGGATTATTTATAAGACAAATATTAAATTAATAAAATATTTATTTTTTTAAAATTTTAGTTTTCAATGACAAGTTTTGAAATATTTGTTTATGCTGAAGAAAATTGGATAGTATCAGCAACAATCTATATATCCATTAGTACATTTTTTTATATACCAAATATATTAATTTTAATTTTTACAAGTACAAGATCAAAAATAAGAACTGATACATTTCGTGTTATTGTTACAGCAACTATAACATCAATTATGTCACTTTTTTTATATACATTATGTGCATATTTATGGTGGTTTAGTTATATTACTGAAACAAGAATACCTTTAAAATTGTCAAATACCATATGTCAGATAAGATTTCTTGGACAAAATCTTATATTTGCTGTACCATTTGTTGTCTCTGTTTGGAGGTTTAATATTTTAATCACAAAATTAACCTATAATTTTATTTATTATATTTTATTATTTTTTATATCTATGTGTCCTACAATTTATTCATTTTTAGATTCAGTTGTTATATCAAATTCTGTTCAAGTTAATGATATATTTTCATATAATATAGCATACACTTCACCATTTATATCATTTTTATATTTTACTACACAAATATTATGCCCATGTATATCATTATTATTAAGTTATCTTATTCTTGCAAAAGTAAGAAAACATATTAAAATGACTCAAAAAATTACAGGAACCGATAATCATATGAAATATTTAACATATTCATTGATAATCAATTCAACATTACCTTTAATTGGTGGAACACCAAATTTTATATGTTACACATTATTTTCATTTGGGTTTACAATTAAGAGAATATATTGGAATTTTTCTGAGGCCATGGTATTATTACTGGGTGGTATGACACCATTATTAATGATTGCTTTTTTACCATCTTTTAAATCACAATTGATATCATTTTTATGTTGTAAAGAAAATCAGATTATGAATGTTTCTCAATTAATAACTGCAACTACTCCTGCTAAACTTAAAAGTACTTTTAGAAGTAAACGTATAAATTAACAAATATAATTATATTATAAAATTTCTATAGAAGTATTTTTTTTTATGAATAAAAAAAAGTCATTCCTAATTATTTGATACTATTGATTAAGTAAAATTTAAGAATATTTTTAACTATTTTAAATTTTTTGAAATTATTTAAAAATTATTTTTCTACATATTTATGTAGTTTTTTTTTTTTATTTTATAAATTATTGTAAATGTTAAGTTGATAAAACAAAGATAAATCTTTTTTAACAGAATAATTTAAAAAAAAAAAGATAAATATAATAGTAAGAGATTATAACAACAGACAGTAGTACTGTGAAAAATTAACAAATTTAATGATGCTTTCATTTGATAAAAAATTTTTTTAATTAAATATGAAAATTATCTATATATTATAAATGAATTTTACATTCATAAAATATATTTTAAGAAATAATATTAAAAATTTTAAGCTTCAAATAAATTGTTAAAAATTTTTTTAAAAAATAATTGAAGTATGATATCATATACAATTAAAATGTTTCACAAATATACTAAAATTCAGATATATACTTTTCTTTATAATAAGTTGTTAAGAATTTGTTATAATCTATGTTATTATAAAACCAATTAACTTTTAAATAAAAATAAAAGTAATTTGAAAAAAAAAGTTTAAGTTATAATAAAAAAAAAATATGTAAAATACCACATAACATTAAAGTAGTTATGTTGCTTTTTATATTTTTTTTGTGTCTTGTGAATTTTCTCACAAGTTTTTTATTATTATATTCATAGTATACCTTAAATTTACAACTTAAATACAATATTTTTTTTACTATATAATTTATAAATTTACATTATTCATAAAAGTTTTATTATATCATATTATAGTATTTTATACTTATTAAAATAAATTAAATAACCATGTCATTTAATATGAATATCAAACAGTTGACTTTTACACCATTGAAAAATTTTTATTTAATAAAATTTATAAGTAACCAAAAATAATTACAATCAAGATGTAAAAAATAAATGTTATATTCATAGTTAGAACACAAAATTATTAATGAAAGAAAATAATTACAACTTAAAAGTACCGTTAATTTAAAATCATCTCTTTTTGACTTAATTAACATGTTGTATTTTAAATATTAAAGACCAATTAAAAAAAAAAAGTATAACATGATATATAAGAATCAAAAATTATATTATACGAAATAAAATGATATTTTCCGTGTTTTTTTTTTTATTATTTTAATAAATATCATAAGTATTTTCTACGCAAATACGTTATTTTAATTAACTCAAAAATATTTACACTTTTCATAAAGTTTTTTGTTTTCAAATAAATAAAAAATTGTTTTTTCAAATATTAAAAATCAAAGTATTATAAATTTCACACAAATTTAATAATAAAAATTTTGATTTTTTTTAAATAAATTATAATGAATGATAAAAAAAACAATATAATTTTTTTTTAAATACTGAAGATCAAATAATTATTACATTTACATATAAAAAAACTTTCAAATATTAGTATAAAAAATTATTTTAAATAGATTATAATTTTTAATTAATATTTAAATGATTATTTTGTAAAAAAAATTAAACATAAAAGATACACTAAACTACAAATAATTTTATAGTATAAAGTGATAAAAAATCACAAAATCTCTTGTATTGAAAAAAGTGCATTCTCCCAAATAAAAATATTATTTAAATAAAATTAAATAAAAATTTTCATTCCTACATAACATCTAATCTTAAATTATTATAATTATATACTTATAATTTGGTACCTGTCATTTAGTGATATATTATTCGTTATCACTATAACCTTCTCCATATTTATATAATAAAAATTGTACGCTTTAAAATGTATACTCTTTATAATTTTAAAGCTATTTTATAATTAAAACATTATATATTTAATAGTTTTCATTTATAATTATATTTTAATACTAAAAAAATTATAATATAGATAACAAATAAAAAAGAAAAATATTTATTATTATTAATTTATTTTTAGATCATGAATCGTATTATTAATTTTTCATTTCCATTTATAAGAAGATATTCATCACAACAAAAAGGCAAAAAAACATGTCTTAATGAATTACATAAAAAATATAATGGAAAAATGGTACAATTTGCAGGATATGAGATGCCTGTTGAATATGATAAACATTCTGTAATTGATTCTATTAAACATACCCGAAATAATGTATCAATATTTGATGTATCTCATATGTTACAAACACATATTAAAGGAAAAGATTGTATACCTTTTATTGAAAGTTTAACAACTTCTGATGTTGAAGGGTTAAAAGAAAATAGTGGTGCATTAAGTGTATTTACTAATGATAAAGGTGGAATTGAAGATGATTTAATTGTTAATAAAACTAGTAATGGATATTTATATATGGTTACAAATGCTGGATGTATAGATAAAGATTTACCATACTTATTAACAAATGCTGAAAAATGGAAAAAAAATGGAAAAGATGTAGAAATAGAAGTTTTAGAAAATAGAGGTCTTATAGCTGTTCAAGGTCCTCAAACAAGTTCTCTTTTAAAAGATGAAACTGATATTAATATAGATGAATTATATTTTATGAATACAACAATTGGTACAGTTTTTGGTATTCCTGATTGTCGGGTTACACGTTGTGGTTATACAGGTGAAGATGGTGTAGAAATTTCTGTTGATCCAAATAATGCATCATTATTAGTTGAAAGAATGTTAAGTAATGAAAAAAAAATTGATGTTCGTCTTGCAGGTCTAGGTGCCAGAGATATTTTAAGACTTGAAGCAGGTCTTTGTTTATATGGTAATGATATCAATGATACAACTACACCAATGGAAGGTAGCATATCATTTGTTGTTGCTAAACGTAGAAGGCAAACATTAGGTTTTCCTGGAGCTGAAAAAATTGTAAAACAATTAGAAGAAAAAAAATGTCCAAAAAAACGTGTTGGTTTTATTGCAGAACCAGGTCGTGCTCCCAGATCACATATCCCTATTATTGATCCTCTTGATAAGGCATGTATTGGTTTTATCACATCAGGTGCTCCTTCACCAATTGTTGGAAAAAATATTTCTATGGGTTACATTGATTTTCAAGATGCAAAAATTGGAAAAACTGTTTTAGCAGATTTTGGAAAAAAACAAGTAAATATTACTGTTTCAAAAATGCCATTTGTCAAAACAAATTATTATGTACCTAAAAAAAATTAGATATATATTTGTAGAAGCATTAACTGAAAATAAAAGTTTTATCTAGAATAATATACTTTTTATAATTTCTTTTTAAAATATTTATTGACAAAACCTTTTTGTGTTAACATTCAAAAATTTACATACAAAAACATAATTTTTTATTAAAAAAATGTTTAATAAATAATTAAATTTTACAAAATTAATTAAATAATAATTTTATAAAAAAAAATAATTTTCTAAGTTAAAAAAAATTTTTTTTGTCCTATTCTTTCACAACTTTAAAGTTAGCGATTTCTGAATAATACAAAACACTTAGATATTTTTTTAATGATAGTAAAATAAAGATACAAATAATTTATGGTGAAAAATTCTTAATATTTAATATTTTTTTTTTATTAATTTTTAAATAGATATGAAAATAATATATTTCTACATATTTGAAAATTTATTTATTGAGGTTCCAATTTATCCTCAAAACATTTTTTATACCACACACAAACTTCAGGTTCTTGTTCATATTTGTTATTAATAATGTAATCATCTGTATTATCAATATCATGAATTCTTTTAATATGTGATGTAACGTGGTATTTATCATATGTAGAAGAGTAATTACAAATTCTACAAAGATATAGTGGTTTCTTTAAATGAATCTGTAAAACATGTCTGCGTGGTCCTAAATAATAATAATAGATATTATATATATTAGAAAAAAAAATATATTACCTTGATTTCTTCCATTTCTATTTACTATGAATTTCTCACAAACATAACAATAATTTTTCTTTTTACCATTACATCCTTTTGTTGGTGTCGTTGGTTCATTGGTACTGGGGTCATCCGTTAATACAGATGTAGATACTGAAACATCAGATGTATCATTTTTTGGGCTTTCAGGAAGATTTTGATTTGATGCTGGGCTATCAATACCACTATCAGGTGTTTGATAATTTTGTTTTCGGGCATCATGAAATACTCCCTCATTTTTTTTCATTAATGGAGTAGTACTTGTACGGGGAAAGTTAATTTCAATTTTATCATATGTAAGAAATTTTTGATATGCCTGTGGTAAATTTTCCATAGAACTTTGTCCTGGTAAAGGAAATGATTGATTTATTGTACTTGGAGTAGTCAATGGTGGTAAATCTTTATTTTGATTTCCATAGTTAATATTATTACAAGCTTGAAGCCAATTTTGAAGAAATTCATAAGATTGAACCTGTTGAGCTAACTGTGGCATAACATTTGGAAAAATATTTGAAAATGGATTGAAATTTTGATTATTTTGTTGAAATGACAACATAAGTAATCTCATATCAAAAGGGATATTATAATTTTGATTCATGGTTAATCTAAAAATATATAAAAAAAAATAAGAAATTTTATAAAAATAAAATTATTACAAAAGAATAATATTAATATTATAAGTTCGACTCTTATATATTATTACATTATTAGATTGTTAGGATATCATAAACAAAATCTTATACTTGAAGGCATGTTATAAATTGACGCTTTTAAAAATGAACCGTAATAAGCATTAAGTAATTATAATTCAATATAAATATTATATCTTCTAACACTTTTCGGTACAAAGACTTTTACAACTTCCTATTAGATTACTGTTTTTTTTTAGTTATGTTAGCAAGAAAAAATGATATATATATATTTAACTTTAAGATATCAATTAACAAAAACGGGAAATAAATAAGTTGCATAAATAAATGTTAATTATTTAAAAATACCACTTGAAGATATAATAAAAAAAAATTGTGAAATTTATTAATTAACAATGAATTATGATATCATATATAATTTCAATTAACATTAAATTATTCTACCAATTCAAAATAAAATACAAGTAAATCAATTTTGTTATCACTGTAAGTTCTCCTGTGTATCAAATTATTTTATGTCTAATCATCATTTTCCCATAATATTATCATTGCGACATTGCTTAAGGGTAACTTTTTCGAGGGAAAAATTAAATTTCTTTAAATCTATTATGTATTCTAACTGAATAGACGTCCGCTGATATATAATAAACTTCTGATCTTCGTTTTTTTTCTATCTAAATGTGAATATTGCATCTTCTCATTATTTTATTGATGTCTAACAATTTTGAAATTATATACTTCTACCAACAGTGCACTTTTAAACTAAAACAATTTTAAATAGAAGAACACTTAATTTAAAGAAAAATATATCATTTCCTTTTTATATCAAGTTCTACATCTATTTTTATAAACTTTTATTTGTGAAAAAAAAAAGAATAATATATTATTTTAAAAAATTGTACTATATTTTTAAGACCTTGATAAATAAATTCTTTTTTTTTTTTTTTTAAGATTGATAAAAAAAAAATTTTTTTTTATATTTATTTTTACTACAAAAATTATAATAAGCATTTTTGATCTATTGAAAAATCAATTATAGTTAATGATATGTTTTAAATTAATTTGACAATTTATTATAAATTTAGAAAGATTATTAACAAAAATATAGTGCGAAGAAATAATTTATTATTTCTCATTATAAATTAATTTTTCATTAGCTTAATTTAATTAAATGTGATTGGTTGTTAATGTTGAACTTATATTGACATCCGATAACCGGTTCCTTTTTGTAAGCCATTGACTTTTAATTAAAAAAAACAAATTCCTTTTTTTTTTGACTTTAAATGCTTTTTCTCTGAAACATATTTCATAGTCTGACCTACGTTAATACCAAGCCTTACATGCTATGGATAATATAGTTTTTTTTTTCATTTTTTTTTCAAAATAACTTACAATCTACCATGAGTATGTAACATTGGTTCTAAAAATGTTGTTCCTGCTTCAGGAAGATGAAATAAATCCATATGAAAACATTGTAAACATCTTCTTGGTGATGAACAACAACATTTTTTATTTTGAATATAATCACCTGGTAATGATGTGTATAAAATTTGTTCTATATTTGGAATTCCATTTTGTTTTTCTTGATTATATATTTGAGTAAGATAATATTGACATTGTGTCATTATAACGAAAGTGACAGCATTTGTTATAAATGCTCTTAAATATATAAAAATTTTAAATAAAAAATATAAGAAAGTATTAAATTATACCTTATAATTGTTGAATTCATTCCTCTAAAAAATCCTTTTAAACCACTTTCTCTGTATAATTCTCTGGTAACTGTAGCATAACTTGTGTAATTTGTAATATTTTGAAACCTTGTTTTAACGATATCTAATGGATATGTAACAATCCAACATAATATTCCTGCTAAACCACCAGAAACAAAATTAACAAGTAAATTATATCCACAACTAGGATCAACATTAAAATCAAGATATTTACTTGTAAAATATTCAAAACTTGAAAAATATACACCATATGCTGGAGCATCACGACAAAGAGTTATCCCAAATCCTCTAAATAAACTTTTTATTCCTGATGTTTCAATGATATGTTTTGTTAATGAAATAGTATTTAAATTTGTATTTGTTAGTTGCATTTTTAATTTTACTACATCTGTTGGACATAGAACAACTGTCTGAAAAGCACCAGCACAAAAACCACTCATAAATGTTGATATTACAGGATTAAGATCATTTTTTATGAGACGTGAACAAAATGATTCACCAGCAAATACTGTAGCATTGATAAGTGGTGTTGAACTTAATGGACTTAGTACACCTCTATATAATCCCATTGGTCCAAATGTTTTAATTATATCCCTAGTACAGGAAAATATTCCTACTTTAGCATTAGCTGATGCTGATTGAATATGAACTTTAATGGTATCTAATGGATGCCCAGAGAGGCACATACCAATTCCTAAAATAATAATTTTTATTGATAAAAATTTTTATCATTTAACTTACCTGCAGCACTCCCAGCAACAAAATCAATTATTAGTGGTTTATCAATTTTTGATTCAATTGTGGAATCCATCTATAATTTTGATTTTTTTTATAAAATAATAGAAAATAAAATATTTGTACTTGATAGGTTTAATTTTTTAAAAAAAAATATATTCTGATTTTAGTTGTATTAGTATATCAATATATTATATATTTATAATAAATTTATAAGAATTAGTAAATACCTTTAATTAATAGAGATAAAATATAATTAAAAATATAAATGTAACAAATTAAAAAAATTGCCGTATAATTGTAATAAAATTAATATGGCATCCAAGAATTAATAAGTTGTTTTTTAAATTTTTTTTATTAAAATACCCATAAAACAGGATAAAGTTATAGGTAATCATAAAAAAAATTTAATTTATTATTTAAAATAAAAATTTAACAATTGGTTACTTAAAAAAAATAAGGGAAAAATTTGTTAATTAAAATAAAATTTCCCTATAATGGTCAATAAAAATACATTAAATATATAATATGATAATCAAGTGTAACACAATCCACCTACATTTGTTATATATATATATATATTATAAATAGGTAAATTATAAATCATTTATACTGTGATTTTTGTTTAACTTATATTTTCCAGAATACATTAAATTGATCATAGGAGCTAAGATCATTTTTAATTATTCAAACATTTTTCTACCTAACTTTGTTAGGCTATATATTAATATTCTATATAAAGTAATTGATTCATTTTTTAATTTAAATATTCCCTTTGATTGATAGTTTAGGAATAACATAAATTTTTATTAATTAATAAAATATTTCAAAAAAAAAAAAATTACATTTTAAAAAATTTGAAATTAATTGTAGCATATTAATATAAATATTCTCAAATTAATACCTAAATTCACATAAAAATATTTATCAAATACTTTATGATATTAATGGTTTAAAAATTTTTTGTCTTATTTAAAATATATTAAACTAAAATATTAATAATATTGAAATATATAAATATATATATATAATAAAAATGATAAAAAAAAATTTACTGATATAGATTAAAAGCTTAAAATAATAGAAAAAAATTTCTTTTTTTTATAAAAGAAAAAAATTACCAAAGAATTTTGTGTTGATAAACATTATCAAAACCGGAATATAATTTACTTTAAATTAAATATAAATGATTCAATGATTTATTAATTAAAACAATATATATATATATATATATATATAATATCATATATAAAATAATAATAATATTATCAAGCTTAAAAGAAATATATATATGTAAAATATATAAAAAAAAAATTTTTACTTTTATAAAATGATAAATATATGAAAAGTTTGTTAATTTTATATATATTAGGAATGGTTAATGAAGGCAATCTTAATATTTTAGATGATATATAATCTTCTCAGACCGAATTTTTTAAATAATAATATCTCATGTGATTAAACGTAAATTTGCTATAAATTTTTTTTTTGTCGAATAACAAAAGACTAATTACAATATACATATTAATATATATATATATTCCATTATATTTAAATAAAATAATATATCATAAACTTTTGTTTATTAAATTAAATATTTAAAAATAAAACTTACGGTAATTACTTGGTATACTTTGTATGTTGAATAACTTGATGATTAAATTGTTATTAATATGTTCTTTTGTAAAGATATAAAAAAAACTTGAATATTAGTGATAAGATCACAAATCAAAATTTTATCAGTATATTTACTATCTATCAAGCATTCATGATTGCGAGATTTTAAGAATAATATAAATAATACTAATATAGTAACTTAGCTTTGAATTTTAATTCTTTGTCCAGGATATATTTATATATATATATATATATTTGTTATCAAAGTATTTAAAACATTTATTAGATTCAATCAAAACTTCACTATTATAGTAATATTAAAACACAATCTTATCATAAATATATTTCTTCAATTTTATTATGATTAACAATGCCGTTTAAATGATGATACATTACAATGTTAATTGTAAATAAAGGTTACTCTTCTATCAAAATTACAAAATTTTAATTATCTTTTTCTATTTTTTTTTAACATCCTTTTTAATTTTTATATTAAATATAAGAAATTCTTAAAAATTATTACTTCCAAATAATTATAAATAAAATTTTTTTTTTGT
The DNA here is from genome assembly GCF_001040885.1 of Strongyloides ratti. Classification (NCBI taxonomy): domain Eukaryota; kingdom Metazoa; phylum Nematoda; class Chromadorea; order Rhabditida; family Strongyloididae; genus Strongyloides; species Strongyloides ratti. Next base: position 4,574,326 of record NC_037307.1, read on the forward strand.
TTCATACTTAAAACCAGATATATTTTACTCTTTATATTATAAAAAAAAAGAGTATCATTATAATAATATATAATTTTGTTGGATTAATTTTTTTTTTACAAATATAATAATTAAAAGAAAAATGAATAAATTTAATCATTAATAAAATGTATTATTTTTTAAATTTGTTAATGGAAAATTAAATCATCCAAATAAGAGATCTTTTAATGATACAATTAAAAAAAAATAAAGAAAAATATTTTTTAAAATTAAAATAGTTATTCATTAATTTTGTTAATGTATGGTGGAGGTGGTGGTAAATCAACAACATCTTGATTCAATGAAGAACCATTTTGGGAATTTGTAAAAATTTGTTGGTGTACATTTGAAGAGGTGTTCATTATTGTCTTTGTATATTTGGAGGATGTTCTTGGTGATTGAAAATTTGAATCATTGTTATAGAGAGAAAAAACCGAATAATTTTGGTTTGGGCGATATTTGTACATAGATCTAAAATTTGAAGAATGTAATGCCGGTGAACCAACATTTGTATCATTTATACCAAAATCTGATGGATTAAAATGAGTAAATGTTTCAGTTTCTTGTATATTTGATGGTTGATATGGTTGGGTAATACATTGTTTTCTATTAATATCATAACAATTTCCTTTATTTGTATGAATAATTGGACTTGGATAATGACAGTGATTACAAAGACAATCAATTTGTTCATACTGATACTCGTTATGTTGTGTTGCTAGTGAACTTACAACATTTGATTTATATGGCATTCTATTTTGGGTAAATTCTATTTTTCTATTATTTTCTATTTCACCTTCATAAAAAGAGGTATTTGATAGTAATGTAGCAGATGGACTAGAGGAGGCAGAATTTAATGGAAATTCATTATTTTCTTGCAATAATGCTCGCATCATTGGAAATTCTTTAAATTGTGTAGATTTAATACCTATTTCATTTAAAAGTGGTGTATTTGTTGATAACATTTTTCCATTTATCTGATTATTAATTCCCCTTTGATGTCCATATTCATAAGACAATGATGATTGAGTATTATCTATGTTTGATTTAACAAACGATGTTTGTATTGGTCGTGGCATTGAATTATCGAAAAAATCATAAAATGTAATTTTTGGAGCATTATCCGCCGAATTTGGTTGATGTTGAAGATTTGGATGATGTTTTACATAATGACAGGTATGTGTTGGCATTGACTGAACACGATTAATATTACCTCCTGAAGGAGATTTACTTGTGTAACGTCTTTGTTTTTGATTAGGTGATGAATTTAAGAGTCCTGATTTTATTAACTGTTTTCGTCCCTCCAAAATAGGACTAACTTGAAGATTTTTTACACTATTTTTTGTTAATTGTGTTGGATGTAAATTTGAATGATTTATTTTAACAAAATTATTAGAATTTATTACTCCTCTATTGTCAGGTGAACCAGTTGACATTTCCTCATTTAATTCTATATCTTTATTTTTTTGACTTTTAATTTTTCTATCAATTTCCATATTTAAATCTAATGTTTCTCTTAAATTTTTTACCTCATTATTAAATTTAACCTGTTCAACAATTTTTTCAATACCATTTATATTATTTTGAATTACATTTTGATTTAATACTTTATCCTCTACATGTGTTACCTGATTCTGTGATTTATTCTCAATACTGATATTGGTAAACATTTGATTAAGTTCATTCATCTCTTTAATCTTTTTATTCACTTTAAAATGTGAAAATGTTGTCAGATCAGATGATGAATTTGATGTCGCTTCAAGTGTACCTGAAGCTTCAGTATTTGATTCACTACTTTTTGATATAATAGGTTTTTCAATTTCATGTGACATTGTAGATGAAGAGATACTTTCAATTGACATATCATCATGAGATGTCTTCTTTTTACACTCAATTTTTTTAGGTATTTCAGGTGATGAATTTTCTTGTTGATCTGAACCAACACCAGAGGTACTTTGTGTTGATTCAGCAATTGAACTACGATTAGTTATTGAAGATGATGCTCGTGAAGTAGATACAAAAATATCATTATTGTAATATGGTGTAGACTTTGATACAACTAAAAAAAAAATTTTAAAATTATAAATTTAATTAAATAATATATATATATTAATTACTTACACGTGTGTCGTCCTAAATTAGATATTTGTAAATTTATATGTATAACTTGTTGGTGAAATTCTTTACAAAAACTTAATAAATATCTTGCTTTAAATTCATCTTTTGCAAACATTACAACTTCATAACCATCATTTACAGAAATAAGTATTTTTTTCTTTTCAAAACAAAGTTTTACCATTTTATTCCATTTAATCATTCTTAATGGTATACGTTCAGAATTTGAATTAACATCCCATATTTCTATACCTTTATCACATATTCCAATCATAGTATTATCAAGTACATCAGCTTTATGTCTTCTAACACCATATAAATGGCAATTTAATGCAAATGGTGATCTGGAGGCTTCCTGACAAAAAGCAATCATAGATTCTTTTGATGTCATTTTTTTATATTCTTCCAATAATTGAACAATATTTTTTTTGATAAAATCAATACCTCTAAAATTAATTACCCATAATGGAAAATATTTTTCTACACGAAATGTACTATCATCTAAAGATATTTTATCAGCTTCCATTGATAAAACAGCCATCTGCCAACATCTTTCTTCATTAGCTATTGCCTGACTATTCCAATGTTCAAGAAAATTTTCTTTTAATTGTAAATAATAATGTTGTAATGAAACATCACATGTCAATAAATCTATTCGTTCTATATAAACTCTAATACGTAAATAAAGAAGTAAAACTGGTCTTTGCTTTTCACGTTTTGATGGCTAAAATAAGACAAAAAAAAAAAAAAAAGATTAAAATATAAAATTTAATGTATAATTAAATGTAAAAGAATTATAATATTAATTAATACTAAACATACCATACTAAATTTGGATGATTTTGGCATATATTTTGATATTTTTTGATCAGGATTTAAAAAATAATATTCATGACGTGGTTTATCATCATTACTCATTCCTTCACTTGGTGTTCTAATTGATAATCCTAATAATGAATCATCATCTATTTTTAAATATTGACAACAACTATAATATACATCCCAAACTATACATTTTGGATCTACAACAATTAAAATATTTTCTTTTGTTAATGTATATACACTAATAAGTTTTTGTCCAAATGATAATGATGTATTAGAATTTTGTAATATTTGTACTTTATTACTTGATAAACTAAATTTTGAATTATTTAATTTAAAAAATGAAATAGGTTTTTGTTTAGAGAATGATGTATTTGATGGTGAAGGATTACTTCCTGACTCTAATGATGTTTTATTTGAAACAATTCTTTTATCTTCATCTGATGGTGTTGTTACTAATGAACCTTTTCCTGATCTATCAATATAATTAATTTTTTCATTAGAATTATATTCTGATGCTTGTATTGAATTTGTACAAATTCCAGAACTAGCACAACTATTTGAAACATTCATAGGTATAATAGCCATACAACTATCATATATATTATTAGTTTGTTGACTTATTGAAGGTCGTTCAATTGAATCTGAAAGATAACATTATATTACATGGTTTACTTCATTAACCAATCGTTTTTAAACTAGTGTATTAGTATAAATTAAACTGACCATTTATTAAACTGCTCATAATATATTTATCGTTATAATGTTAAAATATTTACCTTCAATAATATTTTATCTGATTTTGTCAAGTAGCTAAATAAAGCTATCCTATTTAGTTAAAAATTTTTATATATATATATAAATGAGGAAGTAATATTATTATTTGAGCAATATTAAATTGGTAAAAGAGAAATAAATTAATGAAACTATATCTTAAATTATATATTTATACACTTTTAAATTTAAAAATCAGCGATCAACTTTTTCAAATTTTCTCTTTTATATATTATTGCCAATAAGGTGGTATGTACAGGTTGTAAACTAAATTATTCTCATTCATGCAATAATTTTTTTTTTTTTTCTTTCCACTATCTTTAAACTGATTTAAAAATAAAGACAAAATATTAATTTGAGGAATTAGTATAAAAAAAAAATCAATATAATAATATAAATGAATATTTATATTTTCTTTAACACTATTAAGTTCCTGTAATGATAAGAAAATCAAAGAAATTATTTAAAAAAAAAAATAAAAGTTATAAAAATAAATGTTGAAATGTTGGAATGATAAGAATGTATTGTAATATAATCTTTTATTAAAGATAATATTTAAGTATAATTCTTTGATCTTATCAATATAAAATATTTTCTTGAGCCAAGGTTCATGATAAATATTTTTATATTAATAATTTTTATTTTTTTTTTATCTATAAAAATCAAGTAATAAAATCTTATTTGTTGTGACCAAATAATCTAATAAAACTAATAAAAAATTTGATTACTAATTTTTATAATTTATTTATACTTTAACTATACTACTATTTTTGTCCATATCAAAAAAAAAAAAAAATAAATTTATATATATACATATATATATAAATTAATGAATAGTAAAATAATAATGACAAATTATTTTTAAATAAAGATATTTATATTTATATATATATATATATATATAATAGGAAAAATCATGATAATAATGAATATATATACTTGTATTAATATTGAAAGATATTTCATATAAGGATTAAGTAATTTAAAATGTGCAATATAAGATTGATAAAATTACGAAGACGAACTATTTAATTTTAATAATTTTATTCCTTTCAATTGTTAAAAAAGAAGGACGCAATGGGGAACATAAAAGCAAGTTTATCAATATTTTAATTTTATATATTATAATTTCATGATTTAGAATATTAAACAATATTTTAAATATAATAATAAAATATCTTTATTTCTTAAGTCAAAGTTTAGAAATAAATATCTCAATTAAGAAAGTATTTATTGATCACAATATATATATATATATATTTATATGTATATATATATATATATATATATATAATTTTAAATAATGCATGGTAAAAAAATTAATCAAAAGTTATCAAAGATATGAAATCATAATTGATTGTTATAATAAATAGTTAAAGAATTGATTATCAGTAATCATGTGTCTTATAAGAAAAAAAAAATACAATAACAAAATATGAAGTAGTAGAAAATAATCAAAAAAAAAAAAAATAAAAAAAAATTTTTTGCAGTTGTTTAATATGAAGGTTTAGATTGCTTTTGTTTGTAAAAAAAAAAGATGTGGGTTGGAATGATGGGATAATTTTTAATTATATTTATATCATTTTTGTAGGAGAATATTATAATTTAATAAATGATCAAAAAGCAATAAAAATGCATTTGATTGATGTATAAATTATAAAAAAAAATTGCAAACATTTTGATTATCTTTCAATTTCAAGAAAGCATGAAAAATATGTTAAAGAAATTTGTGTAATTGTAAAGTTATGAAATTTTAATTGTTATCAAAAAAAAAATTTTTAGATGACTAAGAGTTGCCTTAATTTATTCTTAGTCATGATTTAATATTTAAATATAATATAGAATATGTTCTTAAAAGGATAAAAGCAAAAATGCAGGTGGATAAGATCTCTATGTTAAGGTTGTTCACCATATCTAATATAAATTAAAGGGTGTATCTGTTATGTTTAAGATAATAAAACAAGTCTATTAACATTACATGAAATATTTTATTCTAACAATATATATAAATATATATTTTTTTTTCTTAAATATTGGATAATAAGCTAATTGAAAATTTTTTACTAGAAAAAAAAATTATATTTAGTATATTTTGATTGTCATATTTTTTTATATGATAAATAATTATAAAAAAAAATAAATTGTAATATATTAAAAAAAAATAAAATAGGTAAACTTTATTAATTAAAAAGTTATAGTTAATTAATAAGGAAATAATTTTAAGAATATAATTCATTTTATTATTAACTTTTTATTCTTATTCGTAACTCTCAACAAAATAATATTATAGGGAACAGTAACAAAAAAGACCTGGAAAAGAAGGTTAAAGACGACCTTCATGAATTTATTTCTTTAAAACAATTGCCAACACATACTACTATAGACAGCATATATATATTTTACTATAAAGAAAAGACAATGTGACATTACTTTTAGTTATCACATTTTCTTAAAGAAAAAGATATCTATTCTGATCTAATACATTACTTAAAAAGGACATAAAATGAACTTTAGAAAACTTTATACAATTAATACTATTAAAAATAACTAACCTAACAAAATGTTTAATTTATATTTGTTTCAAACTTTTTATTTTATAAAATAAATAAAAGTCGGTATTTTATATATAAAACATCATATAAAAAAATCAATTTTTTAAAATTTTTATATTATATCATAGGAAAATAGAAAATTAATCAAAAAGACAGTGCATCCTTAGTTTAAAATCAAAATAATTTTAAATAAATGGTATGTCATGAATTTGTGGAATGTATTTTTAATGTGTAACACAATATATACAAGAAAATATATTAAAAAAATTTCTTAGAATTATTAATTTTAACTAGAAAATACTTTAATTCTTTTCTTTTATCAAATTATATTATAAGCATTAACTTTATGGTATGTCAAGACAATTTATGAATAATTTTGATGCTTTATTTATTTAAATTAGGGTATCTTTTTTTTTTGTTGTAATTAGGCACATCCTCCAAAGATAGGTGCTCCAATCCATGGTTATATTGTCCTTCAACTTCTTTTTTTAAAACTTTTATTGTATCTATTTTTTTATAATATAGCTTCTTTCATTGAAATTTAGTACATCTATTATTTGTAGAAATTAATTCATGCTATTAAAACAAATTTTGAAATATTTTCTTCATCTGTAATAGTTGTAAAAATTTTTTTTAACCAGAATATATATTTATTAAAATTACACTTTTAAATCACATATCAAATATCTTATCATTATTACTTTTATTTTTTATCTTTTATAAAAAAAACACTAATTTGATTCTTATCAGTAGTAGAAAATTAAAAAATTTTTTTAAAAAAGTTCCTTTTACTTTAAATTTATCTTAAAATACCTTTTATCGATTATTAAATGCCTTTTATTAATTATCAACACTTCACAAAAAGATAAAATATCAAGATATTTTTGATAATTTTTATTAAAAAAAATTGATGAAAAATAATGAGAAACTTTATTAGTATAGAATGTTAAAAATAAAAAGAAAGTTTTATACATCAATGATACATTAATAAAAAAAACTGTTTAAAAGATTTTTATCATCCAAAACAAATCTATAAAAAAAAATATATCTATATCTCTAAACTTCAAAACTTATGAAATTTCTTGTGGTATGCAGACAATTAAAAATTTAAATAAAAAAATAGCCGTCATCTTAAATAGTGGACATTTTTTTGTTCTATGACAGAAATATTTAATTCACTGATAAATTATCTTTATATAAATATTAAAAACAATCTTTTACTTTTGCATGTTTTCTATGCATTTGATGAATCTATATAAAAGAAAAATATTCATACTTAAAAAGTAATTAAAAACTTATTAACATTTTTTAAATCACTTCCGGTTTAAATATCAATTTTTTTTTGATATTTTATGTTAATTATCATCATTTATTTAACTATTGATAAATTTAATTTGTAATGAACTTTTTATTTTATTTTTCAATATTAATTTGTTTTATTTTATATAATTTACATAAAAATATTGACAAAAAAAATAAATATAAAATTTCATTTATTTAAAATATTTATTTTACTTGCAAAAATTAGTATCTAGCATATAAAACAATATCCAAAAAGTTAATTATTATTTTTATTTATTAAGTTTTTATCAGTTATAAAATACCCTTCTTCTAATTATAATTTGAAAGGGGACGAAATGAAATAATACCAAAATTATTTTTGATATACATAATACTATTGTTAATTTTTATCAATTTTTATAATTTTAAAGTATAAATTGATAGAAGGAATCATTTGATAGGTGTTTTGAAAATGTATACAATGTATATTAACAATCATCCTCTTCATCCTCACCCTCCTCTTCACATAATTTTTTAGTATTTGGACTTAAACTTTCCTCATCACCTGCAAAACTTTCATTTCCAGTGTCAAATTTTCCACCTTCCCCTCGGACTCTTTTTAAAGCATGTTTATGTCTTGATTCATGTAAATATTTTTGACGTTCTTTTGGTAGTCTACCCTCCTGTAGTAATTTCATTCTCGCCTCCCTTCGTTTCATAATTCTTTCAAATTGTTTGGGATTAACATAAATTGTTTTATCATCAGAATCACAATTTTCTATATTTTGAGTTTCCATTATTTGTGTTTGAGATATATTATTAATTGGAGATGCTACAACTTGTACAACAACAGGTGCTGGTGTTGATACAATATTTGTATTAACATTACCCTGAATTTGTTCAGGTATCTCTTTTGGTGGATTATTAATTATTTCCATAAGTTGATCCATTGAAAGTGGCATCCAACCTATTTGACCAGTCTCAAAAATAACACGTTTACATGGAATAGCTTGTTTTTGTCCTGTACCATCTGATGACTGAGCATGAAATACTTGTATATCATATTTTAATAATTGTTCTGTTGTTATTTCAATATGTGATGGTCCAATTGATGAAACATTATTGCTATATGTAGTATTATTTTTATCTCCCTTATTAATACTATCATTTCCGGTAGTGTTATAATTGTATTGTAAATTATTTTCATTTTGTACTCTATTATTATATAATTTTGATTGGTTATTTTTTATATATTGAGATGTGCATGGCACAGAATTATTATTACGGACAGCCATTAATCACAATTTTAAATTATCTATTTAAATTGAATCTAGAAAAATATAAAAATTTTATAAATTATTTTTTATAGGAACTTTGATAAATTTATGTGTATATATATATGCCTATATATATATATAAATGTTTATTCCAAAATTTTAAAAGTGTAAATAGACAAAAAAAAAAAAAACGAAAACTAAAACTCTTTTAAGTTTATAATTTAGAGCATTTTTTAAAAGATTAAATATTTTCTATATAAAAGTTAAATTATAATAAAATTATTAATAAATTAGAATATAAAATAAAAGTTAAATAATGCACCAATAAGAAGAATATTTTCAAGAAATTTAGCCAATAATATGCTAACATAGTGTAGGCTGTTGCATGTGGGCTGGTTGGCAAGAAAAAGCAGTCCTTATGACTTCACTGAATTATAAACATTATCCCAACATTCGTGTTAATAATTTTTTTTTGTTTCCGGTTACATATATATATATACAAACTACTTTTATTATTTATAAAATGCCATTTTTATCAATTCATTCATATATAGGCAAATTTTTGAGTTAATCTTTAAAAAATTACTTTATATTATTAAAAAAGTAAATATTTTGTATTAAAAATTTTTTTTTCTCTATTATTTTTCTTCATATAATAAGATAGTACTTAATTAATGTAGGTTTCATTAACTATAATTACATAAAAAATTATATAAATATGTAAATAAAAGATAATAATTAAATAAAAACAGGAAATAATTTGAAAAAAAATGAAGCTGTAATAAATAAAGTTATACAAATTAGTATATTCCAAGCATAAGAAATTATTTTCACAAGTTCAATATTAATCTTTGAATTATTATTTATTAAAATTTAAGGTAATTATATTTAAAAAAAATTTCTAATTTTTAAAATAAATGTTTTCTTTACTTTTGATGTGTTCATTTTTAATTAAGATTTTTTTTTGTTATTTTTGAAGAAAAGCGTATTTTTAAAGGATGACAGAAAGTGGTGTCATAAATAAATCTTCACAGTAAACACTTGTTGTTTTTTTTTGTTGAAAAATTTCAAAAAATATCTTTATTTAATAATTTTAAATGTCATTAAAAAAAATATTATTAATAAATGTCATTGTAATGAAAAAATATTAAAGAATGTAATATATGCTGGAAAAAAAAAGTTTTTAATATTTTTGAAATGTAGAGGATATGGAGGCTTAATACCATGGAATTTTAGAAAAGACATTTAAGAATTTATTGATATTTTGCAAAAAAATCTTTGCTGTCAAATTTTTTTTAGGAAAAAAAGTTTTTTATTTTTAATGTAGTAATGTTAAAAATGTAAAATGATAAAAACTTTTAAATGATAATAATTACAATCACTAAAATGGCATATGATCTAGTTCAATCTGTGTAATTCATATGAAAAAATAGTAAAAAGAAATTTAACTATCTTTAAATTACAAAAAAAAAATTTTTTTTTGAAAAAATCTTGAAAACCACATACAACAATTCATAAAAACAAAATTGAATATAAAGTTTTTTACTACAATAATAATGATAAACATTTTGATAAGAAAAATAATTCTTGAGATTTTCTTTTTGATATAAAAGTTTTAAAAATAAAACTGATAAAAAAATAAGTTAATAACTTTTTTAAATAAAAGTACTAACAATCAAATTACACAAAAAGATAAAACAAATTCTTGAGCACAACATATTAGAGATTCAAAAATGAATTCTAACTGTAAAATTTAATACAATCATTCAAAATTTGATTTGAAAAACTGTCTACAATTTAATTTATTAAAAAATAATAAAAGATATAAAAAAAAATATAGTCAACCTGAAATGACATATGCTTTTTTTTTTGTCAACATACTAATAAAATTAAGCAAAGACTGCTGATAAAAAAAAATTATTAATAAAATATTTTTCAGGTTTATTCATTTACTTAGGTTAGTTTCTTTAAATTATTTTTTATCAAATGTTTACTTTTAAATGAAAATTAAGTTATTTCAAAGTGGTTAAAAATAAAATAAAGTAGTCTTTAAAAGTCAAATAAAATATTTACATTAATGATCTTCGGAGAAATAAAGTTCTAGTCATTTTTATATCAAAAGTCATCAAATTTTCATATTTTATTTTATAATATGGTAATATTATTTATTTATTACAAACAATTAAATGGTAAATGTTGTATTATACAGTGTGCCTAATTTAATTATACTTTATATCATTAGTTTTAAGATAATAGTTGTAATTTTTCAATTCAAAGATTTTGTATTCAGGGAATAATTTTTATTTATACTTTTTTTATAATAACTTTCAAACATCACATTAGTTTCAATCACCTAGAAAATATTAAATTTTGCAATATGGTAGTGTTATTGAAAATAGTTATATAAAAACAACATCATTCATGAGTAACAATAATTTTTTTTTTATTTTTTGAATAATCAAAAGTAAAGGAAAAATGCTATTGACAATTAATAATGACATATTATATTTAAAAGAAATCAGAAATCGTTGAAACATATTTTTAAATAAATTAACTGTAAACAACACGCACCAATGAACGATTTTTACGTCGTAAAATTTATTAATCCCGCCTGTAGTTCATTAAAAAGAAGTAATATGTCTATTGGCACAGAGTCGTCCTTTTTTCATGCAGCTGTTTCGTTGACGGGGTAAATAAGTTAAAGACGCCAACAAAGTTAAGATATCCCAATCATTTGTTCAATAACTTTTATCAGTTTTATAAAAACCATAAAATATAAAATATCAACTTTTATATTTCCTCGTTATTATATATTTTTATTTTATTAAAGTATTTTATCACAATGACTAATAATATTCACTATTATCAAAATGAAAAATCACTTACTCCACTTGGTACTGATTTAGAATCTGTTGCACTGGCCGTTGGACTTTTCATGATGGGTGGTGCACTTATTTTTTCATGTTGTTTTCTTGTGACACATTGTTATTTATGCTATAAAAGAAAAAAGATAGCGAAAAAAATGCATGATAGAGCTGATAGGCAGAATGATATTGAATATACTACATTAAGTTTAGAGGAAGAAGATATCAGTGATTCGGAAGAATCTATAAAAGAACTTGAAAAAGAACCAAAAGTTTAATTTTAAGAACAAAAAATAAACATTAACTACGGGTAAAAAAAGCAATAAAAAAATATAACATTTCTATGGCAAGAAATATTTTAAACTACTACCAACTTTAAAAAAATGTTAATATTTTTTTATAAATTAAAAGCTATATTATCTTATATTTTGTTAATTCTATCAACTAATCAATTTAAATAAATTGTTAGTGAAAAGACAACTTCTTTTTAAACTAAATAAATAAAATTAAAATTAAAATTTTTATTTTAAAATAATGTATGAAAAGTAATCACTTCTTAGTCGGTTTAATGGCACCTCTCATTGTAACAAGTTCCTCTGCTGATGTTGGATGTATAGCAACGGTGTTATCAAATTGAGCTTTTGTTGCTCCCATGTTAACAGCAACAGCAAATCCTTGGAGCATCTCATCAGCACCTTGGCCAACTATATGTACACCAACTACTTTTTCTTCTTTCCCAACACAGACAAGTTTCATAGCAGTAGGTTCTTTGTACTCACAAACAGCAAAATACATAGGATTAAATTTAGATTTATAAATCAAAACATTATCAATTCCATATTTTTGAATAGCTTCTTCCTCAGTCATACCAACTGTTCCAACTAATGGATGAGAAAAAACAACAGTTGCAATATTTTCATAGATTAATTTGTTTGATTGTTCCTTATTGAAAAGTCTATGAGCTAATCTTCTTCCTGCTGCAATAGCAACTGGTGTTAAAAGAAATTTCCCACATATATCACCAACAGCATAAATATTTTTGTTTGTAGTATTTTGATAATCATCAACAATTACCTCTCCAACTTCATTAGTTTTAACTCCAACTTTGTCTAAATTTAATTTTTTTGTCAATGGATCTCTTCCAATACACCAAAATAATTTATTTACCTCATCTATAATACCATTATTTGTAATAACTTTTAATGTACCATTAGAATTTTTAATAATTTCAGAAACTTGGCATTCTTTATGTAATGTAGTATTTTTAGCTTTTTCAATTTGTTCTGTCACAACATCAGATATCATTTCATCAAATGATCTTAAAACTTTATTTTTTCTAATAAGTAAATGTGATTCAGATCCTAAAGTTGCTAAGACACCACCAATTTCTACAGCAATATAACCTGCACCCACAATAACACATTTTTTTGGTAATTCATCAATTTCAAAAAATCCATCACTATCTGTACCTAACTCAGCTCCAGGAATATTAGGAATTGTTGGTTTTCCTCCAGTTGCAATCAAAGTATGTTTACCTCTATATTTTTGTCCATTTACAATAACTGATCCATCATCATCAAAAACACCAAATCCTCGAATTAATTCAACACCAGAATTTTTTAAATTTGTTTCATAAATTGAATTTAATCTTCTAATATAAGCATCACGAGAATTTTTAATTTTTGAAAAATCAAATTTATTTAATGTAACATCAAAACCATAATCAGAATGATCTCTGATAGCTTCTGCATGAGCTGCACAATAGTACATAACTTTTTTAGGAACACATCTGAAAAAAATTGTTTATGTATAAAAATAACTAGCTTTTTTATGAAAAAAATTTAATTAACCATATAATTTTATTATAGTTATTTAACATACCCTACATTAACACAAGTTCCACCTAATCTAGAAGCTTCAATTAAACCAACAGAAACACCAAATTCTCTTGCTCTTCGTGCAGAAGCAATACCACCTGAACCACCCCCAATAACTAAATAATCAAATTCTTTAACACTAGACATATATGACCTATAAAAAAAAATTATTAAAATTGATTATAGCTATATTTCCAAAGTAAAAAAAAAAAAAAGTTACAACACTACATTACACCAAATACCTGAATATTCCATTTATATTTCTAGGTAGGAGTTTTAAATTATTAAGAATCATTCTAAAGGATTGTATATATCGGCAAATTTTATTAATACTTTTAAAAAAATATAGACAATAACACATATAATAAAACCATAACGCTAAAACGTTTATATATAGAAAATCTAAACATGTATTTTTTGTCAATGATTAATAAATTAATTTAATTTTTTTTTACTGGGAAAATATTTAAAGAATTAAGAATTTAAGTATGAAAAAGAGAATTCCTGCCACTCCCATTCCTACAAAAATTTTAAATATAGCACTTTTTTGATTTAAAAGTTTAGCATCATCCCTATATTTTTTTGACATTTCATAAAGACCATCTGCCCTCGTTTCAAGTATATTTAATGCCTCACTTCTATGAAGCATATCTTCAATATTTGAAAACATTATTCTTTGTACATCTTGAAGCTCATTACTTACAGCAGACATTGCAAATCTATTTTTGTCACTGTATTTACGTTTAGCTTGTTGAATATAGGTATCTTAAAAAATTAACTAAAATTAAAATAATAAATTTTTAAAATTTACCAAATTCAACAAAATGATATGGTCTTAAAACTTGATCAATTTTTGCTGTGCCATATTGTTCCATAAATTTACTTGCAACATCTTCAAGATAAGCAAAAGCAGAATTTCTTGGAAAAGTTTGCTCACAAAGACATAATGTAGCAATATTTTCTCTTATAATGTAATGAAATACATATTGATCACTGTTTACAGATCTTTCTTTTGGACCATTTTCAGATCCTAGTCTCCTAAACAACAATTTAGCTTGTGAAGTATATTTTACAAATGAGTTATCCCTATCATCAGCTCCTTCAATTGAAGTTGCCAAAATAAGTCCATCTTTAAGACGTGCAATTAAAGTGAGCAATACCATCTATAATCAACTGTTAATAAATTTAAAAGAAATAATAATAATAAAATAAATTTTTAGGCTTAATAACCTAATAATAATTAATACAAAATTATATGATAGATTTATATTTAATAAAAAATAATTTATTTAAGAAGTGACCACTTAAATTCTTTTGCACTTCCAATGATACTCATACCAACTTGAGATAATGATTGATCTCCGAATGCAAGTTCATCGGGACGAAGGGCACATCTACTAACTATTTGACTAGAATCTGTCTCAAGAATAATTCCTTCATCACATAACTCATCAACAACAAGAAGAATTGTATCAAAATTATCAAATATTGATCTTTTTTCAACATTTTTTCTAAGAATTGTTGAAACACTTTCATAAAAAGCATTCAATAATTGTAAAAGTATCAATTCATTTTCTGATGCACTTCCAATAACATAAAAAATAACATCTACATTGGAGCGGTAAACACTAACAAGACCATCAAGTAAAATAATCTCTCCGTTTGCTTTATGTGTTTTGTTAAATAAATTAGTTTCAAATGATTTTTGTGCTTTTTGTGTTCCAAAGCGTTCATTATCATAGTACTAAATAAGAATAACTTAGATTAAATACAAAATAAAAGTACAAAGATTACCTTAAATATTATTCTATTTCCATCATTATCTAAAATTCCTAATCCCTTGACAGAGTAAAGTGAAGCAATATCCTAAAATCGAAAGTTAACATAAAAAAATATAAAAAACTTACGAGATTCATAGCTTTTAACTCTTCAAGTAAATAAAAATTGTTATCTATGAGAATAGAAGGAACGTGTCAATGCCAGCTCATATATATTATTCCCAAAAATATCTTTGTAAGACCAGTATGGTATTTTAAAACTTTAGGATATAAATCAAAAATTATTTATTATTTATTAATGGATAAATCAAGAATGAAGTACTTAGAATTTATTTTATAAATGATAATCTTTTTAAGAAATTTATTTAAGTATAAAAATCATAAAAAGTTTATGAGAACATTTAAATGATAAATTATCATGTATACAATAAAATTTTTAGACATATAATACAATTATTAATGTTAATTTCATTTCAATGGCATTTTCATTTGGTATATTTATATCATTACCTTATTTATTGTTATATTAATTAATTATTTTTACTTTAAATGATATTTCAAACATATCCATAACATCAAAGAATATTAAATTGTAATAATATATGTCAAAAATTTCTATTTATAAATGTTGAAAATGTGTATTAAATTCTAATATACTTTATACTTTAAAATAAAAGTTTTTATTACTCATTTTTAAATAATTAAAAATATTTTTGAACCCAAAGGACATACCATAATTACTAAAAGTTTCATGTAATAAAAAAAAAAAATTCTTATAAAAGTCAAAACTATTGTTTCTTTCAAACATTCATAGGCAATTATATAAATGTTGTTAATTAAAAAAAAAGTTATTTAACATTTTTAGCATACAATACAAAAATAGAAAGTGGATTTTTATTAACAAAAGTGCATTTAACATAAGCTATATTCTTTTTTTAAATTTTTTAAAGTATAAAATAATTGTGTTTTGTTATGATAAAAAAAGTAATTATACAAATTTCTCTACATTTATTGCTTTTATATTATAGTATTTTTTTTTTCAATTATGTAAAATTTCTTCACAAACAAATGATATTTTTTCAAATAATAGGAAATTGATGGCCAATTATGGTTTATAATTCTAAAAAAAATTGTTTATTTTATTTTATTTTTTTATTTTAACAAATGATATTATATATAATTTTAGTTTTTTATTTGGTAATATATAAAGTACTAAATTAACAAAATTTGATAAATTGTTATCTTGAATTGTCAATGAATTTATAGAGTCAAATGAATAATCATACTTTGTTAATCAAATATTTTACTTCCGATATTGCAATATACTTTGTAAGTTGGTTTAGAAAAATTATTAATTTTATTCCTTTTTTTTTAATATAATTAATAATATTTAGCTTTAATTTATTTTATTTAAAGTAATTTAATTTCTTTTAATGTTAATTAATTAAATCATAATATTTTAAAGCTGATAATTTATATAAAAACTATAATTTATTTTTTTGCAACATTATTTATTTACTAATTTTAATAGAAAAAAAAATATTTCATATGACATTATGTAAATTAATATATTATTAAAGTTTATTTTATATGGGATATTAAAGCTTTTTGATTTATAAATTATAAAAAAAATGTAGTGTTATTTTTATTTTATACTTTTTTTTCAAAAAAAATATATCATTTTAAAACCTATTTATCAATATTTTTTTACATTTATTAAATAACTGTTTAGTAAAATATTATTTTATGTTGTTTTTTAAACTTATTATATTTCTATTATTGACTTTTACCTTAATAACATATATTTAAATATTTTAAAAAAGATTGTATAAATAAATTCTTTATATACTAAGTAATCATAAAGTTAAAGTATGGTTTTCTTTTCTAAATTTGTATTTGTTTTTATTATTTGTTAACATTATTGTATGTAAGTTGAATAAAGATTGATATATATTAATAAGATTTTATTAGCAATTTATTTTATTACTAAAGTATATTTTTAAACTTTTAACATTGATTAAATTTTTTTAAAATACCTAAAATTATGACGAGATATAATTTACTAAATTTTTATTTTTTATTAGAAATAAAATTTAATTATATTTTTTGATAGACTTTTTTTTTAAACTTTTTTTTTTTATTTATTAGTAATGTTATATTATCTATTTAAAGAAAACTTTGATGTAAAATTTCTTGGAATTTAAAATCTTATAAAAAAATTATTATTAAATAACGCTTTTAGTACAAATTATGAATAGGGGATTAATTTTATTTGAGATTTTAATATTAAAGCATGATTAATGAAGTATTGCATAAATTATTTAAATTTAATAATCTATAATTTAATGTATATTATTTAAGAATATATATATAAAAACTCATTATATAAAAAAAGTAATGAATTTTATATAAAAAAAAAAATTTGTTTCCATGGATTTCAAATATTTTTATATATATATAAATATGATGACAGTAAAACGCACAACACGTTTTGTTATTTTTTTAAAGTCTTACTTTATTTTAGTACACCCACTTTTTTATTCATATGTACTTAAAGTGATGTAACCTAATCATTTCTATAGTTATTTTTATTCAATTTATTTTGAAGGCAACCACTGATTACTACATAGTTCACTGGCTTTTTTTTTTATTTATCAACCAAAATATAGATATCTTGTTTAATCAACACTTTTCTTTTAATAATGATACTAAAAAATATTTTTCCATAATCTCATAACGACAAGTTTGATACTTATCTTGGAATGACGCTTAATGTATCAGTCAATACTTTTATAAGAATAACAAAAATAAAACTATTTTATATTGTATATGTGATTTAACTAATATTGTGAAATATTTTTTTTTATTAAAATAATAATCAGATATCTTTTTTCGTTCAATTTGTTCTTATTTTAAATATTTTACTATGATTTAATAATATGATTTTTAAGATGACTGCAAATTGTATTAGTAATTTAGATACGCTTATTGAAGATCATGAAATTATAGTTGAAATTGAAGCAACTATTTCTACAGCATTGTTAGAAGATAATAATAAATCTATTTCATCAAAAAAATCTTCTCTTCCATTGTTTGATATGATAGTTACAGGTAGTGGACATCATAATAAAATGTAAAAATAAATAGTTTTTTATTCTTATCAATTTCTATTGTTTATTTAGATCATATTCAAAGATTAGTAAATCAACAAATTCTGATAGTGAAAGTATTAATAATAAAAGGTAAGGAATATATAGTTATTTTATTATGCATATAACATTATTTAGTTCTTTTGATAAATTAACTTTAAAAGATGGGTTATCCTCATCTAATAAAACTCTTTCCTCAAATATGAATAATATAAAAGACTGCCCACTATGTATGGATGAGTATCCAGAAGATAATATTGTTACAATAGCCTGTTGTAATCATAAAGCTTGTCTTGATTGTATAAAAGCTGTAAGTTACATATTTTATTTGAATTTTTTATTAACAAATTTATTTATTTTTTTTAAAGTATTTGAGAATTGAAATTATGGAAAGTAGGGTTAGCATATCATGTCCTGAATGTTCTGAAATGATTCATCCAAATGAAATATATTCTTTATTAAAAAATCTTCCTGAATTATTGGAAAAATATGAAAATTTTTCACTTCGTCGTGTATTAGCTTTAGATCCTGATACTAGATGGTGCCCAGCACCTGACTGTGATTATGCAGTTATTGCACAATCATGTGCTGCCTGTCCCCAACTTAAATGTGGTAGAATTGAATGTTCAACATTATTTTGTTATCATTGTAAAAATATTTGGCATGAAAGTCAAACATGTGATGAAGCAAGAAGAAAAAGAATGACTAAAGATGGTACTAGTAAAAAAGGATATAAACGATCAACTCCTGGTGATAAATTAAATAGAGGTGATGTTAAAGCTTGCCCACGTTGTAAAACACTAATTGTAAAAATGAATGATGGATCGTGTAACCATATGAATTGTACTGTTTGTAATACTGAATTTTGTTGGCTATGTTTAAAAGAAATTAGTGATTTACATTATTTATCATTATCTGGTTGTTCTTTCTGGGTTAGTTTTTTTAAAAGTTGCTATATAAAAATATTAAAAAACAAAAGTTTATGACTCAAAGAAAAAAATTATCTTTAAATTGTACTGGTTTTTATGCGTTCTTGCAAAAAATTTTTTCTAGTTAAGTATATTTTTTTCATTTTATGTAAACAAGTAATATCATTTTTGTACATTATCTAAATTGATAAGAAAAATATTTGTAAGTAGATTAAGTGTAGAATAATTTTTGGTAAAACTAAACAGAATCTTATTTGTAAGATTTAAGTAAACAGGAGTTAAAAAAGTTTTTTTGGTATATTCTGGTAAACTTTTGTTAGTAATGTATTTAAAAAAAATGTTACATTTTAAAATTTTTCACATTTTATTTTTAAAAATTACTTAAAGAAAAAAAGTTATTTTTATTATTATTTTAATTAGAAAAGATATAATTTATTTTATAAAATTTTAGGGAAAAAAACCATGGAATAGAAAGAAAAAACTTTTATGGCAGATCGGTACATTAATTGGAGCACCAGTTGGTATTGGATTAATTGCTTGTATGGCTATTCCTGGTATTATTGGAGGATTTCCTTTTATGGTTGGGAGAAAAGTTTATCAAAAATTATCATCTAAATCTAAATTTCAACGACGTTTTTTAACAAGCCTTAGTGTTGTTGGTGGTGTTATTGCTTCACCTGTATTAGCTGTAATGGCTGTTGGTGTTGGTGTACCCGTTTTATTAGCATATGTTTATGGTGTTGTACCATTATCTATTTGTAGAAACGGTGACTGTGGTGGTGGTAGAAATGTTGAGGAAGATGATGACTTAAGTATGGGTTCTGAAAATATTATGGATTTATTTGATGAAGATTTTGAATCAGTATCAAAATCATTTGATCGCTCTAATAATGCTGAGAAAAATCATTCAGATGGTAATAAAAGAATGTCAATGAATAGTGATATTTCAAAAGTTATGAATAATAAAGAACAAGGAAGTATAAAAAGTACTTTAGCTATAAAAAATGGAAAAAATGGTATTGGTATTGATATATATAATGGATCACGACGACGTATCTCTGTAGATTCATATATTATTATAGGAGAAGAAAAAACAAATTATGATGATGCATCAGTTATGGGTATGGCTGGAAGTAAGTATCATTTCGATGATAAAAGTGTAAATACAGTATATACAATTAATTCTGGTGCGCAATTAGAAAATTTAAATAATTCTGGTGACTGTAATAGTACAAATGCTTTATCAGGTTTTATTTTGGATAATAAAAGTTTATCAGAATCAGCTAATGGTGATAATAAAAATACCTTATCATCTAATGGTATTTTTTCTATTGGTGGTACAGAATTAAAGCTTTACAATGGTGGTGACTCATCTTCTACATCATCATCAAAACCTTATAAAATTATTTTTTCCGGTGGGAAAACTGTAGATATGTCAAATTATAATGAACCATACCCATATCAAGCTAAAGTTTTTTCAACAGATACATCAACATTATTTTCAAAGGAACATTCAAATACATCGTGTTCATCAAAGACATCTCAGCCTAATGATGATCCATATCATATTTATTCTGTACTTGATAGGTTTAAAAGTGTTGTATCTGATGATGTTTGTCCAGAAGAACCATATCACCCATCACGAAGTGCAAATACCAAAAGTCAAAAATATAAATATAGTAGTTCCATCCAATCAATTGAAGCTAATTCATCTAATGAAATTAATAACACAGCACCTTTTGATACTATTTTAAGTATTGATGAATCTGGAGCAACCAATAAAGTTAATAAAAAGAATTCTCGGTCAATTTGGAATCGTATTTTCAAATCAAAAACAAAAGCCGGTTCAGATGTTTAATTTTTATTTATACTTTTGCGAGTCTTTACAAATAAGCGTGTATATTTTGAATATATAAATTAATAAGATTTTTTAAAAATTAATTCAATAATATTTTAAAATAAAATAAGCTTTAATATAGTACATTAATAAGAACGTTATTATATTGATAAGATAATTATTTAGATCAAACTATTAATATGTCAATATAGTTTATCAATAATTATAAACGATAATAAAGTATATTTTTAGTTAAAAAATCTAAATCAAGTTTGTTAGAATGGTATGGTTTTTAATACAAATCATATTTTTATCAATTTTTACAATTATATTTTCTCTTCAACAATGTCCTGATGGATGGATTTTAGATTCAAAGACACTACAATGTTACTATTTTTCAAATGAAAATTCGATGGCAATGGATCAGGCTGAGCTATTTTGTAATAATCAAGTAGGAGGAAATTTAGCATCAATTCATAGTAATGATGATTTATTAATTGTTGAAAATTTATCAAATAAAAGTCCTTTTTTAACATGGATAGGTTTACAATCTAATGATAATGGTAATTTATCATGGACTGATGGAAGTAATGTAAATTTTACCAAATGGGATAATACTAATAAACCTCAATTAGATCATCAACAATGTTTTGCATTAAGAACTACCATACCAAATGATGGTTTTGTTTCACTTCATTGTAGTTATAATCAACCATTTATATGCAAACAAAAAGTACCTTCGTAAGTTTATTCTTTTTTTTTTATTATTAAATATATTTTTTAGATGTCCAAAAACATTTTACAATTCAAGTTTAGGAATGATATCATCTTCAAATTATCCAAAAAATTATGATAATAATTTGGATTGTAAATATATAATTAATGTTCCTACAAATAAACGTGTTGAAATAATTTTTCCAGCTTTTAGTACACAAAATTATTCAGATTATCTTGAAATTTGGGATGGACCTGATGTTGGAAATGGATTTTTAATTGGAAATTTCAGTGGATCATCCTTAAAAAAATGGAATAAAATATATTCTACTGGAAATTTTATGTCTTTATTTTTCCATACTGATTCTACTGTTACAAGTTCTGGATGGTCAGGTTTATTTTATGCTAGAAAAATTTCACCAACAATAAATGCTACAGGATCTGGTGGAGAAATTTCAAGTCCAAACTATCCACAAAAGTATGATTTTAATGAAGACCAATACTATTTAATTACAGGGACTAATGGAAGTATGATAAACATAACTTTTATTTACTTTTATACAGAACCAACATATGACTATCTAGCAATTTATGATGGGCCTTCTTTATATTCTAATAAATTAGCTATGTTATCTGGTTATATTGCCAACTCTACAAACTCAAAACAATTTCAATCAACACAAAATAAAGTGTTACTACACTTTGTATCTGATTATGTTTTCAATTACAATGGATTTCTTTTAAAATGGCAAACATTTTAAAATTTGTTTATATATATATATTTTTTTTATAAAAAATAAATAATGAAAATATTATTAGTTAATCAAGTACATTAAATCAAAGGAAATTAAGTATAAAACAGTATTATCAAAAAAATATTTTAGTTATCTCCTGCTGCTTCGATAGTCACGACCTGAATCCCTATCTCTAGACCTATCCCTAGATCGGCGTCTTTTTTTACGATCCCTATCGGGAGTTGGGGAATGATAATGAGATCTTCGTTTTTTGTCATAAGCATCTCTGCTCTCACTTACTTTATCCATAGCTTCCTATAAATAAAATAAATTTAAAATAATATTAAATATGTTATGTTTAAATACCTTTATTGCATTAACCATATCTTGTATTTGTTCATGATTACATAATTTTGAATCACATATCTGTTCATATGCTTTTTTTAATATTCTATATGCTTCACTGTAATCTTTATTTTGAGCTTTCTGTTTTGCCTTACTTATAGCATATAATCCAATTTCTTTTAAATGTTCTATTTCTTTTTCTTTTCCAACCATAGATTTTATCATAACATTTGATGTATTACTAAAACCACCAAATATTCCTTGATTACCTATAAATGATCCATTAAAAGGATTCATAACATTTACACCGGGTGGTAGACAATTCATTAATTTAGGTATATTCATATTTGGTCCATTTATTCCAGGTGGACCAAAAGGATTAATAGGTTGTTGGATAGGTTTGGCAAGATTAACAGTTGGAAGACAACTAATTGGCTTTGGAATAATTGGAGCAGGAGCATTTCCTGAATTAATTGAGATACCATTTGAGGATGTATGTGAAATATTTTGATGATTAATAGCTGATAATTTACTTTCAACACCATCTTTCTTTTTTACTAAATCATTATTTTTCTTTGTAGAGTCTTCTAATTTTGCTAAACTCTGTTTATTATATGGCCAAACCTGAATTGTACGATCATGTAACCGTGCAACTAATGATTTTTCAGATAATGTTTTAACATCATTTTCACTTTTAAAAACAACTAATGCAAATCCCTTACTTTGACCATTATTTTTATATTCATGAAATTTAATATCTAAAGGAGTTTCACAACCCTGTTGAATGACAAACTCTGATAAATCATCATCTGTTGTCCACCAAGTTAGATTACTTATATAACAGCAAAATCTTCTTCCACTATATGATTCCGAAGATTGTTGACTTGGAGGACCAGTCACTATTTTAGATGATAGATCAACAGCAGGAACCGAAAGAACTGGATTAACAGATGTTGCAGCAGGAGCAATGGCCATATCAAACAAATCATCATCACCAATTGATGTGTCCATTATTTAAACTCTAAAAGGTATGTAATGATTTATTTATCTAACATAAGAAACAATATTCATTAACACTTTTAAAATAAATGATACAATAAAAAAAAAAAATATATTAATATATACAATATAACAACTCGACAATTATTAAAATAACAAATATAAATTAAGATCACGTAAAATAAATTGAAAAGATTCTGATTCTTTACTGCACCCGTTTAATTTTACCAGGATTTTGAAAACATAACAATCAATCAGCAATTGAAGAAATATTATAAGAAATATACATCTACAAAGAAAAATTACCTAGATAAAAATAACGTTTAATTAAAATAAAATATCTTTATACAAACTAAAATAAACAACTTTAATAATTTAAAATCTTTAACCAACAACGTCAACGACACACCAAATATGTTATTCGTTGTGAGAATTTCATGAAGATTAATTTGTTCATTTAAACAACTTTTTATTATTAAAATTAAATCAATTAGCTGTATTCTTATAATACTAGCGAAATAAGTAGTGATGTAAAAGTTAAGAATTTTATTAGCCACTTTTATGACATGGATAAAATTACAATGTTTTAAAATTTAATGTTTATAACAAATATTGTATGATTTATTTAACGGAGTATTTTTTTTTTATTTATTTGTATTCAATTGGGATATTTCTTCTTTTTTTTCCTTCAATTGATGGAGTCTTTTTACCTGTGATGGTAAGAATGCCATCTTTAGAGAGATCAGAGACAACATCTTCTTCTCTAACATTAGAAGGTAAAACATACCTTCTTATAAATGCTCGTTGCATCTAAAGTATAATAGGATAGTTAAATTGGTAAACTTACCATTCCATGTCTATTATACATCTCTTGATGTCTTCCTTCAATAACAATATAGCCATCGGCAATGTTAACTCTCAATTCATTTGGATGGAATTGGGAAACATCCATTTTAAGGGATATATAGTCATCAGTTACTTTCAATTCTTCATTTGAACTACCAAGTTTAAACATTTCTCTAAAATCATTGCTAGTCCACATTGGTTGAAAAAATCTTCTTTCAACTTCTTCAAAGAATCTTTCAATTTCGTAGAAAGGTGACATCATATCATATGTAGATGGATATGAATAGTAGTCATTTCTCTGTGCAACAGATCTTTCTACTGGAGTATGAAAAAAACTTTTAGGCAATAAACTACGAAATCCCATCTTTATTTAAACTACAAAAAATTTTAAAATAAATTTAAAAAATGAAAATTTAAAAAAAAGAATTATGATAAATAAATGTTTAAACTACAAGAAACATTTACCTTGTTTACGTAATGCTAAATGGAAAATAAATATTTCGAAATATATGTTTCTAGAAATTTCTCTAACGTATATTTACATGTAGAATAAAAAGGGAGTCAAAATGCATAAGAATTGTCACGTGGTATCTTTAAAATAGATGTTTTTTTTTAATATTAATTTTTAAAAAAAAAAAATAAATTCTAAATTTATAAAACAATTGGATATGTTAAAATTGTCACGGAAATAATGATACTTTAATTGAAGTAAGTACAAAAAAATTTTTAATAATTTGTTTGATAATTAAATCAACAAAATAGGTATAATAAAAAGTTTAGTTTTTTAATTTTTTTTATTTTCAGATAACTAGGTTATGAAATAGTATATATATATTGAATAAAAAATTTTTCTTTTAACAAGTCAATTTTATATGGACTGGAAAAAATGGGTGTAATATTCTTTATAATAGTTATAATGTTTCAATAAAAATATAATATTTTTATAGATAAAAAATTATAATTTTTTTAAGTCATAAGTTAATGAATGTTTGTAAAACTTTCTAGAAAAATATATAAAAATTTATTTTATATAAAAGTTTTAATTAAAAAAAAGGTAAAAGAAATTTTATTTTATATGAGTTTTTATAAATATAATAAGTTTTAGAAATAAATATGGTATTATACATATATGATGACAATTAAATTTAAAAATAAATTTCATATTATTAATAATTTATTCAAAATTTATATATTTATATAAGATCAAATAAAATTTTTAATATTTATTTAACTATATAGCAACATTTTAATGTCATTTGCATTGGAAAAAAATAGTGATGTATTATTATTTGCTAATTCAAATGAAAGGGATACTTCATCAGATAGAAATAAAAGAATAAGTAATATTGTCATTGAAAGTTTTTCAAATGGTGCTAATCAAATGAGTAATGAATGTGGAGCTGATAAGCAACTTGTTGAAGCAATACTACTTCGTTATGAATATATGGAAAGAAGTGGAAATTTTTTTCCTCAAACAACAAAATCATTTATTGAAAAAAAATTTGAATTTGAATTACAAAAATGTTATAAACCAAAAATTGACATGAGTAAGTTATAAATATATATTATGATAATATTCTAATTTATACAGATACATCATATAATTATCCAGAAACACCACAAGATCATTGGATGCTTAATACTCCATTACCTAAGTATGACAAAATATTTACTTTAACTAGAGAAGATGGTGTCTATAGAATACGCGACAAATCTGGTGAATATATTAAAGAACTTGATGCTTATTTTTTATCAAAAAATAAATATTTAAAAGATTATGAAAAAATGGTTGGTATAGTTTCTGATGGTCCATTAAAATCATTTTGTTATAGAAGGTTAAGTTATTTACAGAACAAATTTCAACTTTATCTATTACGCAATGAACAAAGAGAGTTACATGAACAAAAAAGTATAAGGCATAGGGATTTTTATAACGTTAGAAAAGTTGACACACATATTCATGCAGCTAGTAGTATGAATCAAAAACATTTATTAAGGTTTATTAAAAGAAAAATGAAAACAGAAAATGATACAGTTGTATTAGAAAAAGATGGTAAAAAAATTACTATGGGAGAAATGTTTAAAGGTTTAAATATAGAACCATATGATTTAAATGTTGATATTCTTGATGTTCATGCATATAAAAATGCTTTTCATAGATTGGATAAATTTAATCATAAATATAATCCTATTGGTGAAAGTACATTAAGGCAAATATTTATGAACATTGATAATTATGTTGAAGGGAAATATTTTGCAGAAGTTTTAAAAGAGGTATTTAAAGAATTGGAAGAATCAAAATATCAACATATTGAACCAAGATTAAGTATATATGGACATAAAAAAAATGAATGGAGTAAATTAGCTAAATGGGCTATAAAACATGATGTTTGGTCAACTAACTCTAAATTCCTTATTCAAATACCACGTCTTTATGATATTTATAAAGAAAAAAAATATATTTCTAATTTTGATCAATTATTAGATAATATATTTACACCATTATTTGAAGTTACAAATGATCCAAGTTCTGATCCAGATTTATTTAGATTTCTTTTGCAAATAACAGGAATTGATTCTGTTGATGATGAAAGTAAACATGAATATATACAATTTGATAAATTTACTCCTAATCCAAAAGATTACACTGATGCTGAAAATCCATCATATACCTATTACATGTATTATTTATATTCAAATATTGCAATGTTAAATGCTTTTAGAAGGTTAAGAAATCTTAATGTATTATCATTTAGGTTACATTCTGGTGAAGCTGGTCATCCACATCATTTAATTGATAGTTTTTTAACAGCTGAATCAATATGCCATGGAATACTTTTAAGAAAATTACCAGTTATTCAATATTTATTTTATTTAACAAAAATTGGAATATCAATGTCACCGTTATCTAATAATTCACTTTTAATACCATACCATCGTAATCCATTACCTGAATTTTTGATGAAAGGATTAAATGTATCTTTATCAACAGATGATCCATTACAATTTCACTTAACAAAGGAAGCTTTAATGGAAGAATATTCAATTGCAGTACAAGTATGGAAACTTTCTCCAACAGATATGTGTGAATTGGCATTAAATAGTGTACGACAATCAGGCTTTGAAGATAAAATTAAATATTATTGGTTGGGACCAAATTTCAAAAATGAAGGAGCATTAGGAAATGACATTTCAAGGACTAATGTACCAGATATACGTATAAGTTTTCGTTATGAAGCTTTAGTTGATGAGTTAGCGCAAATTTTTAAAAATGTCAAAAGATAATTTTATTTCTAGTGATCACTTAAAAAAATTAATTAAACAATATTTTTTAAATTTAATAAAGAATAATAAATAAATTCATATATTATTTAAACTTTTTTTTATATATAATTTTTACCATTAGTAACTGACTCATTTATAAATTTGAATTGTCAAATTACAATTATTGATTTTACATTAACAGTAAAATTTATTAATTTTCAATAAGTAAAGGAAATTGTTTTACATTATACTTTTCTTTGAATTATATTACACATTGAAAAGTTTACAATATATAAATATTTTTAAAAAAAAAAATTAATGAGTCATTAAATTTTTAGTTACTACTTGAATATAAGGAATTTTCCACCTGAATATGTATGCATAAAAAATTACTTTAATATAATAAAAGTTTATAATTAATTACTTTTGTTAGCATCAAAGAATATAACATTAAACAAATTAATGTTTTAAGATGCTTAAATATAACAGGTTTTATTTTATATAATCATACTATATGATTAAAAATCGAAACAAGTAATTGAAATTAATAAAATAATTTTGTTATTAAATACTTATAAAATACGTTTTTATTGCTTTCTAATTTAAAAAAAGTTTTATTTTTATAAAAACAGGTATTTTGTCTAAACTCTTTATAAAAAGTAGACTTTTAAAATTATAACCATATATCACTAGTACAATCACCACCAGGATATCTCATTTCATGAGGAAGATAAGATGATCCATCAATATTTTTAAAATCAACCAAAAAATTTTCATCCAATATCATTTTTCCATCTTTTTCATTAATATCAATTTTTAAAATAGTACCACCTCTTGAGGCAAGATTTGGATAAAAAGTTTGATCCCACTTTAAGTATAATGAAGTACTAACAT
Source organism: Strongyloides ratti (assembly GCF_001040885.1). Lineage (NCBI taxonomy): Eukaryota > Metazoa > Nematoda > Chromadorea > Rhabditida > Strongyloididae > Strongyloides > Strongyloides ratti. The sequence goes on from NC_037307.1 coordinate 4,603,395, forward strand.
ATAAACGTTTTCCATCTAAACTTAATTGAAGCATTTGTGGGCCTCCTTCAATTTTTGTTCCATTAATAAAAGTGGGATTCGGTTGAGGATAATCTTTATCAACTATTTTAACATTTGTCTCTTTATGCAAACTACCACTTATGTTAATTTCACTATTTAGTGTTATATTAAATGGATCTGAAATATCATATTGTTTGATAATACCATGAAGCCAACATGATGCATATAAATATTTATCATCCATTGAAATGAGAATGTCAGTTATTAAGGCTGGCATATCATCCATAGCCCATCCAGAAACTTTAACAGATGGTATAGAAGCAGCCAATCTACTTTTATATTTTCCACTACCATCATCATATAAATGGAAAATTGATGATCCTAGAGCTGTACCGACAAATGCATGAGCTTTTGATGGTTCATGATAAAAACGTACTTCTAATGGTATTTGACACTCTGGTCCTGGTAATTCAATAGTTTGTTGAATTTTTTTTTCTTTCCAATTAAATATATAAACTTTGTTACCATATTTTCCTAAAAATTTAAATATATATAAAAAAGATTTAAAACAAACCATTTTTAACATCTTCAATTTTAAAACCATTTTTAATGGCATTTGGAGTACCCCATTCTGAACTAATCATAACATTACATCTTGGTTGATACCAAAAATCATAGTTAAATTGTGGTTCCATAGTACCTTCCTTAATCCAAGTTTTCTTTGGTTGGAATGTCTTACCATCAAGTAAAATAAAATTACCTCTTTCATTACCATCTTTATCACCCAAAGTACTTATCATTATATTTCCATCAGCTAAACAATGTGAAGTATGTGGAAAGGAAACATTAAAATTTAAAATTTTTTCTGGTTCAACTATAACATCTATTTTTAAATTTTTTGGTTCCCTAGTATTGATAACATAAATTCTGGAAGAATTTAAACATGGAATAATAAGATGGGATCGGGTTAATGAGGAGTCATCATAACAACTACTACATGTATTCCATCCAGAGTGGTGAACTTCATCATTTTCATAAGGAAGTTTAACATAATTAATTACCTAAACTTTATTTTTTCAATCAAATATTTGAATAACCTACTTTAGAAAATGTTTCACTTTCTGGATCAACATCAACACAAGCTATTATATCATGACCACCTTTATTAATATTTGGACATGTAACAAATAATACCTTTTCTCTTGGACCATTTAAAAAAGCATCTTTAGGTGATTTATATCCAGGACCATTTTTAGAACAACAATTAGTTGTTTTTTTTTCCATAATTAGTATAAAGTTAAATTATTTTTCTAATTTTTATAAAATAATAAAATAACTTTATTTATATGGCTTAAGACAAAAATAACTTTACCTTGATGTTGTCAAGTATATGAAATTGATTAGATAAAAATATTGTTTTTATATTGAACAACTTTATTCAAGTAATTAAAAAAGAATTTTTAATTGATAATGATTAATATATTTAAATATTCTATAATTAGGAAATTTTTAAGACAAATATAACACAAAAATGTAACTTTTTCCTTCCTATATTTTTTTTTATTAAATATTCAGAATCAAAAAAAAATATTTAAAAAATAATTTTCATTTTTTTTAATTTAATCTAATTGTTTTTAATGACATTAAAAATATATGTAATAACAGTTGCTATATATGGGTTATTTTTTTAATTAATACACACCAACACATCAATCATATTACTATAATAAAGTATTGACAAAAGTAAACTTATTACAAAGATAAGGTTTTTCATATCATTAATTTCAATGACATAAAACTTTACTATATTTATAGTATAAATATATTAAAACAGTATTACAAAAGTTTAATAATAAAGAAGAAAAATAATTTTCTTTAAAAATAAATGACACCCAATTATTATATATAAAAGTAATTTAAAAATAGCCCTTAATAAATCACCAAACGTTTTCATATAAAAAAAAAATTTAAACAAAATAAACATGACAATTATTTATTAAAACTTATTGTAATAAAAAAAATCCCCAATAATTTATATTTTTACCTTTAACATATATAATATTTGTAGCCATTATATACAAGAGAAAAATATTTATAAAACAAATAAATCATTATAAATAGGTATTATTAAATTATTCCAAGTTCCCACTTCTATTTTCTAACTAAGTTTATGAAAAGAAATTTTTTCATGTGTATAATCTTTATATTCTCACAGGTATAATATAAAATTAAAAATTTTATCTTTACAAAAAGTTATTGGAGCATGTAATATTAATTAAAAAAAATTATAATTATTTTGTTGTAGACAATAATTTTATTTTTCTTATTCTAATTAAGAAGTTAAATTTTTACAAAAATTATTATGAATTAAAAAATTATTTTAAATATGTAAAAAATTTTTTATTATAATTTTATATTTTATTTATTAAATTATGATTTAAGAATATGACTATGTGTAAAAGATGTTTTTAATCCTTATACTCTTATCTTTCATTGATATGTTAATATGTATGATATTTCTTTACTCTTAATATGGTTTAATCTTTTCTTAAACATTATAATTAAAATGAAAAACAATAGAATCTATTTATAATAACAAATAAAAATTCAATTCATTGTTTCATTCAATATTTATACATTTTAATTTAAAAAAAAAATAATATTAACAAACTTTTTATTTAAATTAAAGTACAATGATTTGATAATGTAAAAAAAAATTTTTTTCTTTATTTTATATTGTACTAAATATCATTTAGTATAATATATTTAAGTTATAATATAAAGGTATTAAAAAGATTATTGGTATAACGTCTCTGGATTAAAATAAACAAAAACAAATATATAAATAAAGTATATTTAATGCTACCAAATAAGTAGTAATGTTTAAGAGATTTCATATGAAACAAACATTTTTGTTTGGATTCATTATACTTATTATTACATTTTTATATTCAATTGGTGTTTTGGATTATTTTAGGCAAAAACCATTTAATGAATTTGAATGGGAGCCATACCATATAGATGTACGAAGACAGGTAATATTTATAGCTTTATTTTTAAATATATTTATTAGGTAATTTTACAAATTACTGGCAATAAACCAGAAATAAATGAAATTAATTCTCATTTAAAATATTTAATTTTACCTTCTTGTGATGGACAAGAATTAGGAGAGAAACGGTCAATTTTAATTATCGTTAAAAGTGCTCCAAATAGATATGAATATAGAAAAGCTATTCGTGATACATGGGGTAAACAAAAAAATATGTTAGGTTTCAAGATACGTACCATCTTTGTAATGGGAAATGATATTAATAATAAAAAAAATATTGAAGATGAGTATGAAATTAATCAAGATTTATTAGTTGGTGATTTTATTGATGATTACCGTAATAATACATTAAAACTTATATTATCTTTTGATTTGGCAAAAAATTATTGCAATCTTAAAAATCCAATTCCTTTTTATTTATTTATTGATGATGATTATTATCTTTCAATAGAAAATTTAATTAGTGAAGTTAAGTATCATATTCCATCAGAACGTCTATATATGGGATACCGTTTTGATTCTACACCTTTTAGAATAACACTAGCCAAACATCATGTAAGTTATTATTTTTTTTTATATATAAATTATAATTTTTTATTTAGATTTCACTTTCTGAATATCCTTTTTCAAGATGGCCACCATATATTTCAGCTGGTGCTGTTTTATTAACTAACACAACATTAAGTGAATTTTATTATGCTTCAAAATATGTCAAAACTTTTAAATTTGATGATATATATACGGGAATTATTGCTTATTTATTAGGAATCACCCCTATTCATAATGAAAAATTTGCCTTCTGGAAGAGTAATGCAGAAAATGATGATTTTAAAATTACTATAGCACATCATGGGTTTGATCCAATTATGTTACGAAATAGGTGGATAGAATTACATAATTTATTATAATTAAAATATACAACATATAGTAAAAGTTTATTTACTAATAGTAATTATATTTTTATGAATATGTTATAGATATATAATTGATCAATTTATATTTGTATATATTAACATAATATGTAAATTTATATATAAATAAATAGAATAAAAATGTAGACACATAAAAATTTTTTTTAACATCTAGTAAATATAAAATAAATTTATTTAAATGTTAGTTTTTTTTTTTATTTTAAAATAAATTTAATGAAATGCTATAATATAATTATAAAGCTAAATATAAAACAAGATTAAAAGCATCTTAATGAAAACACTAGTAAGCTTATTTTATATATTAATAAAAATTTTCTATAAACAACATAAACATCAGGCAAGTAAACAAAAATGTCATAGCTGATTTGTTTAAAAAATTCATACAATTTAACAATAAAAAAAAAATATCTTTCATTCAAGATATTGCAGTGGTATTTGAAAAAAATTAAAATAAATTATTGGCTAGATCTGTTAATTTTTTGTTTGATTTTTTTTTAGTTAAATAAATAAAAGTTGGGTCCTAAGAGATCTTGTCACTTTTCCTTTTTTTTTTCACTGGCAGTCAAAATATATATTTATATTCCTTCTTTTTTTATTTTTAACTTTTATTTTATATTATAAATCTTTATAAGGAATTATAAACAGCTTGTTGAGGATTATTGTCTTCTTGACTGCGAAGCATCTCTTTTAACAATGAACAATCAATTTGGCCCATTTGATATTTCGTATATAAGAACTTTTGAGCTTGCCTTGCAAGAGATCTATAAATAATAATAAATAAAGATTATTAATTGTAATAAAATGATATTAATTTATGTGTATAATTAAGGAGAGCCATGTAATTGTTATTTAGTGTATTGTAAGAAAACAATTAAAGGATCAAGAATTGGATGACCTTGTGTTAACTGATTCTTGGCATTATTATGAAATACCTTTGTAATACTTTTAATTATACGATAGCCTATAACTTATTTACATACTATTATACTTACCGTATCTGTGTAAATAACGATCTTAAATCATTTTCAGAAATTAAACTTAATCCTTTATATTCAACCCAAGAATAAAGTATTGATGCATGAATTTCTTTTATCAAAGCAATATTTTTCAAATTTTCATGTAAACCAACACCGTTACCGTATACCAATGATTCATCAAATAAAGCTAAAAATTTAACAGCCGTATAGTCATAACGATCAAAACGTAGACTTTGCATCCTATGTACTAATTCATCCCATTTTGGTTGTAATGATTCACAACCAAGTAATCCAACAAATGCTGTAGGCATTCGAAAACCATTAACATCAAAATTAAGTTCTGGATGAACTTCATTATTAATGATAGCAAATGTAAAATCAATTAAATGTATTGTTGACCAGGAACTATATAATAATTTCATTTGATCATCCATATGAAGTTTATCAAAATATGGGACATGTTTAACCCATGATACTAATGAATTTAATGATTCTTCAATAACAGATACACTATATTGGAATCTATCTGATATATTATTTGTTTGTTTTTGAAGAAGATGATAGACAGGTGAACAATTTTCTAATGATTTTGATAATTCATCCAATATATTAGTAGTTTTGGGTCTTGAATAAAATACTTGATCAATTGTTGTTTCTGTAGGAAGTGGACAAATAGGTAGTAATGGTGATGCATTATTGATACTAGAAGCAATATTTGATTGTATAGTTGTTATTGGTGTCATATTTGCATATGATATATGACCTATACTTGTATTTTGAAAACCATTATTACTATAATCAACATTACCTTGTGATGTTGGCATAAAAGTTTCCATAAAATTTTGTTGATTTGATCTTTGATTATATGGTTCAAAATGTTCAGATTTAATACAAGCATATACGGGAAATGTTGTATTTGATAATTGATTTCCTTGTGAATCAACATTTGTTCCAAGAAGTGCTGCAATATTATCACTTTGCATATAATTTGGTGTTGGTCTATGCATAACAAAATCACTAACATTTGATGAAGAATGTGTTGAATTAGAAAGAGTTGGTGACTGAATCAAGAGATCATATTCTTGTTTTATTTTTCCCTCGGTATTGTCAAAGTATGATAATTGTGAAGAGTTTTCCGGTGTACTGGAATGAACCAATTAATATACTTTTTATTTAAACTACTTATATATTATATATCTATATATATATATAGATAGATTTTTTTTATAAAGATAATTAAAGAGTAAAATTTTAAAGCCGCTAAAGTATCAAGAGATCTTAAAATAATAATTGCCACCTTATATATATATATAAAAAAAAAGTTATATAAAGAATATCTATTAATGTTTATATTCAATGCGGTGGTTCCCTTTAAAAAAATGTTTTGTCCTCGATTATAAGAATTATTCATGCCGACCATGTCAATTGCCACTCTGATGAATATAAATTACTTCAGATAAATAATTAAAATTACAATATCGGAATTAAACAAAGGCTGGCAATTATGTGACTGGTATAAAGAATTGGAATAATCTTTTCATAATACATCATTTTCGGCATTTTCTTTTATTATTATTATTATTATTATTATGATAAAATTTACCTTCTATTAACCATTCCGTCAGTGGTACTCGTAGTATTACTAGTAGTTGAAGATGTTGCTTGAAAAGACCCTGTAGTTGAGCCGGCAGAAGATGAATTAGTTGATGTTGGAGATAAAGATGTATTTATAACGGATGCATTATTTGCTCCTGATGACAAAGCAATTCTTTGCATTCTTTGTGCACGATCACGTTTGTAATAAGAACCAAATTTATTTCTACCTCCTCTCATTCTATCTTCTCGAACAGCTATAAAGATTAATAAAAGTAATTATTAATGATATTAATTTTTTTTTAATACTTTTTATATAAAAAAAAGTTTATTGTTTTCATTATGTTTTAATTAAAAGATATCTCTGCATGTGTTCAATAGTTATCAAATTCCAATCACTCTTATCTTCCCCTAATTTTTTTGGTTTATTAATTGAAATAATATGTTTTTCTGTAAAGGTCATGACAGGTAGCACTCTGTGGGAAACGTTCAATTTAATCAAATAGAAAATCTAAATACTTCTAATTAATAAATTCACTGCCTTTGTCACTTTTATAACCACATTTACATGCAACAATGAAAATGATAATTAGAGTTTGGTGAAAGTACTTTCTCATAGATAAACTAAGATTTTTATGACTACTCTATAATTATATGATGGAATGTTTAAAGATAGCACTATATTATGATTCTAGTAACCGAAAGTAAGTTTCCTTGCGCAAATCGCAAAAATCGGTGAAGATTCTTATATGATAGGATCAGAGGATTAAATGGATTGCATAAATATATCTATTTGATCATAAAAGTTAACTTTTTGTTTTGATGTTGCGATATTACTTTAAATCATATATAAATGTTTATATAAATAATAATACTTTTATTTTAAAAGAAAAATTAATTTTAATTTATATTACATATATATATATATACATGAGAAAAAAAGTATATATATATATATGTATATATAAATGGTTTATAATGCCTTAGGGTTGCTAAAGATGAATACTCATTTTTGGATGTTACGCCATCATATGGATATTTTTAAGTGAAAATTGAATAAAAGAAGAAACTAGAATATATATATAGCTTTTTATATTTATATCTTTATGTTTCAAGTTGTAATATATCAATATTTATATTTCATACAACTTTCCCTGATCGTCTGGACGGATATATGTAAATATTCAATTCAGCTATCCAACAACTGGTCAGACGGCTTTTAATAATATATACTAAGTAATGTTGGAAGTGATTCACGCGGGGCTCAAATTAACATATACACAACATCATGAAAGCTGTTTCATTATATTGTCAACTTTCATTTATATAATAGAAATTGTTAAACAATATATAATGCTGTATTATATAGAGGCATTTGGTAATATGAAAAGATGAGTACTTTTTCCTACACTGTTACAATATTTTGGACTGGTTTTTATATGTATACTCAAATTTCTCTTTTCTCCTTATTATTATCCTTATCGGTAATATCTCTTAACTGCGGTAATAATAAGGAAAGAAGAGTTAAATTACGATGATTCAAAAAAAAAAAATAAAATAAAATACGACATACTAATTATATCATATGATATATGGCCAAATTAATTTGATTAAATATCTAATGAAAGAATTCTTGTCAGTATTTTCAATCACTAATTATAGTATAGAAAAGATCGTATATATTTCAAAAGTATATAATAAAGTATGATAGATTATGTAAGTATAATAGATGATTTAAAGATTTTTAATTATAAATAAACATACCTTCAACTTTCATTCCCCTATCAATACATTTTTTAAAACGGCAATGTGGGCATCTTTTTCTACATGTTTTATCAATTGGACAATTTTGATCTGCTGAACATTGATATTGTTTTTTATTTTGAACAGTTCTTTTAAAAAATCCTTTACATGATTCACATGTTAATAAACCATAATGGTATCCTGAAACTCTATCACCACATACAGGACAATTTTCTTGATCAACAGGTGATAATGTATTAGCGTTACTTCTTCTACTATTACCAGATCTTTGTGTTCCAGTTGGTTGTTGAGTTATTTGTTGTTGTTGTTGAATTAATTCAGTTGGAAGATAAAAATCTTGAGGTGGTTGTTGTTGATAAGATTGTAACATTTGTTGATTTGGATTTATAATATGATGATGTGATAAAGTATGAATATTATGATGATGAGGATGATAAGTATTATTTAAATGATGAGAAGTAGAAAAATGTGGATTAATATCTTCTAATTTAGAAGTTGATGCTGAAACAGGAGGAAGAATAACGGTAGAGCCTAGAGAAGTAGCTGACTCTAACCCAACCATTGACATAGATAGTAAATCTAAAAAAAAAAAAAGCTATATATGGTTAAAAATAATCGAAATAGTGGTATTATGTTAACAATCATCGTTTGCGCAAAAATTTTTATCACGGAGCATAACATATACAACATGTATAAATATATTGTATCAGGTAATAAAAAAAAAAAAAAGTATATTGTAAAAGTTGTATTATAATAAAGAAAAGCCATCAAATAATATTTTAATACAAAAAAGAAATGGTAATTGTTAAAGTATATTTTCATATAATAAAATAATAAATTAAATTATTTTAATTAAGCTTTTAGATATATTATATATATATATAAATATATTTGCAATAATTGTTATGAATTACTTTTTAATATTAGGAGCTCTGAAGTTAACTGCGTGCAGGTTCTACATGCACATATTACTACATCAATTGTGGACGAGTAGCTGATTAGAAGAATAGTTGTATGATTTTAGTGTTGTCGCATATCACAACATATATAGAAGCTGGTGGTGATGAAAATTCATAATGTGTCCGCGCCATACTCGTATTCATGAAAAATACTACTATAGTATGCATTTGTACCTGAGGAAGACATATCACAAAAGGGGGAGGGTATATGTGCGCAACTGAATTTATGAGAGTAAGAGTCGAATGGGAAGGCTTGTTAAAGTGTTGATTTATTTGGATAGTGGGCTAGGAAATTTCAAAGACAGTAATTTTATTTACGGCCATATAAGCATCATGGTACGCCTACATTTTAAGTACTTCAATAACAATAGATGAACACTTATTTATTAAGGGAAAAAAAAATATATAAATAAAAAAAATAATTTTTTTTTTAAAATATAATTTACAAAAACTAAAATTATTGAATATAGTTTTATAAAATATTTAATAAAAAAAAATTTTTTTTTTTAATTGAAATTGAAATTTTTTTTATGATTTAAAAACAAAAATAAATAAATAAATAAAAATATGAAATCTTGTGAAAGTTATGATACTACAAAATTACCCGTTCTTATATTTAGGGTCAAGGTTTTGATTAGTCTTTTGACCTCCAAATTTTTGAAGCAACTTGAATTTTTATGTACTTAAAGTTTAGTAGTTGTCCCTGATTATACAGAGTATTTTTTGATTTTTCTATTACAACAATTTAGTATAAAAAATGTTTAACTTTTATTTAAATTTACAATTTAAAGTATTTTAAATTAACAATTGTAAATATATATTTATATATATATATATGTCTTATGACAATTATACATTTTTATTATATCCTTATTAAATACTATAAACTTTCTCTAGGCTTATCTATATCTCATAAATTTTATAACATTTTATAATAAATCTAATAAATTTTATTTAAAAATGGCACAATAAATGTCTGTTACTATCTAAATATTAATTAATAAAAAAAAATGTAAAAAATTTAACACGTCACTATTGAACACCATATTTAGCAAATGCCTTCTCATCTGTTGTCATTTTTGTCGCGTTCTTCAACACATTTTTTAAAAATTTTATTATATGATACCTAGTTTTTATTTCTTCATCCATTATACTTTTAATGACCACCTGTTGGTTAAAAATATAATCCTGATTTGGTGTTTTGAGAAATGGACTTAGACGTAAAGATGAGATTATTTAGTGGCACCTTAAGATATTTAAAATAAAACAAGTTTAAGTAAAATTGAGTAGGACTATAATTTATATATCAACGATATTTTATAATTAAAAAAAAAAAAAAAGAAAAAAAAAATCTTTTTTATGTAATATAAAAAAAAGTTTTTATAATACTTTTTTAATACTTTTTTTAAATTATACTTACAATGAAAAATTATTTTTTTTTTTCTATTCAACAAGGTAAAATTAAAAAAGCATTGATAAAAGATAATTAATGAATAGAAAAATTTTCTAGTTCTAATTATTTTTTTATATGAGAAAAAAAATAGTACGAACAATGAAATAGCGTGTATTTATCAATAGATGTCCAACTTTTTATTCACCTTTGAATCTATATATGCCTCCATTAGCAAACTTTTCCGTGATGCTGCAATTTGTTAGTGTCTCTTTTTATTCATCTAAAAACCTGTTTTTCATGCCAGTATACCATAAGAGTGGTGACAAAAGTTTCAACCTAATCGGAGAGACAGAAAAGTAAAATTATATATTATCTATTTTGGTTAAAATATATATGAGATTGGTAAAAGAAAAGGGAAAATTCAGACAAAGAAATATATATTATAATATAAATATAAGGAAACAATGATATTTTTACAACTTTAAATAATTTTTATCATTAATTTTTATTATTCATTGTTAACTTTTAAAATAATATACTAAATAATGATAAATAATAGTTTTATAAAAATTTTTAAAAAAAAAAAAAAAAGATTCATGATGCCGATCATTAGATGAGCGATTATTTTATGAGAACATACATTTAAGAAAATGTTGGTGTAAAAAGTTGATTACATCAAGAGTAAATGATTGGCAACCATGACAATATCAATTGTACAGATCACCGACATAAACATAATTTTTTCATATAAAAAAAAGCGGCTTTTATATACATTTTATGTAACTTTTAACTTAATCAACAAGAAAAAAAAAAAGAAACTTTATTTTCTTATATAATACTTGAAATAACTTTTGATTAATAAATTTTAATATCCATATAATATGTATATATATATGTATTATTTTTTTATTTCATTAATTTGATAATTTGATTTTAATATTGTAGTGAATGATTTCTTTAACAAAAACACTCCATCAAATTACCAAATATAAAATATTAAAATTGTCGATTATTACGTTAATTTCTTTCATATTTAAAAGTGTAAGTAAATAAAGCCAAATTGAAAATCCTATTATTAGTGATTAAGATTATTAAAAAACCTGTGTTGTAAGACGATTGAACGAAATAACCAACTTGCAACATAAGTATATTTTTATAATTGTGCACGTAAATAAAATGTTATCTTTTCTTTTTCTATTTTCTTTTTTACATTTCAATAAATAATTTCTGTCTCACGTCTATAAAAGAGGAAATTGGCTTAAAGAAACGGTAGGTTATGGTAAATTAGGCATATGAATAAGCATTATTGAAATGTGATGAATAGAGTTATGTAAATATATATATACTTTTTTATTTGTTGTCAATTGAAAATGTATGATATAATATAAATGAGGGATGTTTATTGTAATAATACTATCCTCTAAAATATTTTAAATTTATTGTAAAATAATTTTTTTTATTTATAAAAGTATTATATCATAAAATAAGTAACATGGTTAATATCTTATTATATAAAATGAAAAAGTTTCTATTTTATATTTAAATATTTATCAAATTATTTGATAAAAAAAATCTAGTTATTATATATTTTTTAAAATGTTCTTTTAACTAATATAAAAAAAAAATGTAAAGTTTGGTAAGAAGTAATAATTAATCAAAATTATATATCATTATTACAAGATTGAAAAGAATGTACTATTTGCAAGTGTTGATTATTAAAAAAATACATAAACATTTAGATGTGACATAAATAATGTGTACTTTTATCTATATATATAATATAAATTACTTTTTTTGATATATGAACAATTTACTTTCTCTTTTTTTTTATTGATACCGGCTTTTTTTTTTGTTAAGACAACTAAAAATCAGTGGGATATATTTAACAACATTTTTTTTTTCCTTTTTCTCATTAATTCATATGTCATTGTTCCATTATTTATAAATATATGGATATATCCTCTCAATTTTGTGACTTTTTAAAAATTTTTATATATATATATAAATACTAATTGTAGCTACCTGCGCAATATATATATATATATATTTATTTATATATATATATATATAAACATAAATAATAAAAATATAATGGTTATTCGGGATAAAATGTGATTTATCCAAAAGTATCTAATTGACGATAGAATGATTTGCACTTTTGGTAAAAGTAATTATTTATGAATGATCAAAAAAGCCGCTTCATATCTTTACAGTAGCATATATATATAGACAGTTGAATTTTATTTTAATAGATATTATAACTGCACAATGAAATGTAGGGAGAAAATACATGCATATCAAAATTTTTACTTTTTATGTTTGTTCATAAAGACAACTTTTAAAATTTGAGAGGCTCATAAAAAGTTTAATAAAAAGTTTTTATTTTATTTTATAAAATTTGGAAACACCAAATTGTAATGATGACATATAAAAAGGAAATGCTATCATCGTTCCTATCTTTTTCAAAATAAATAACCATATCTTGAATGGTGGTAGTATTAATGTTGATGAAGCGAGTATACAAAAAAAAAATTTGTAATGATAAAAGACATAATTTTAGTAACTGCCATTCAAAGATCAAATAGAATTAAAAAGAGGAAAAGAAATGAAAAAAAAAATATTGAAAAATAAAATTTATTCACGGAAAAGCTTCACTATTCAATTTCTAATATCTATTGAACAAAGGCTGCTATCAACATGTAAACACTGTCACAATTCTCGAAACCATTTGATGTCATTTTTGAGGACAAGGTCATAATCTTCTTAGCCATTGCAAAAACCTGTACCATTTATTTTAATTTTTTAACCAATTTCTTTATCTACTTTTACTATATATATATATATTTATTATATATATATATATAAATATAAATACATATATATATATATATATATATATATAAAAATGTACCATTTTGCAAGGGAGCAACGGATGCTTTAACAAAGTTGAACCATTATAATATTAAAAATTCTTTAGATTTTTATGCTCTATTTTTTGATTATAAGACAACAGATATTTGATTGACATATTTAAAGATTATCAATGGTTAAATATATTTATAAGTTATCATCAAAATATCAATTTACTGCTTTTTCTAAAATTTATATTAATTTATTCATATAAATTATAAACGCATATTTAATGGAAGAAAAAATATGTACTAAAACATTATATAAATAATTTTTCATTATCAAATAATTTATTTTACTTAATTACAACATTTTTTCCATAAATAGTCGTAATAAAAGTAAAGATAAATATTAATTATACTTAAGTGATGGAGCATCATTTAGTTACAAATTAATTTTATAATTACAACTATTAATATTAAATTTTTATTATAATGTGAAAATTCAAGGTATATTTGTATGGCTTGGCAAAACTTTTATACATTATTGAAAGTAATGTAATTTATGGTAATTGAAGGTAGATCAGGCATCAAATAAAATATAGCTATAATTAGGCGACGGTTTTTTTTTTTTTTTTTAGAAGTGAAATTTTATTAAAAAAAAAAAAAGTGAAACAAATAGAAATGAGGAACAATAAGGTGTATTGGATTTTTCTATGACATGATCATGTGAGAAGATGATGGTGTTCTAATTCAAGGACATTCTCTAATTTCTTTTAGTTTTTTAATTTCAATTGCTTTTTTTAAAGATATGGTAATTCAAAATATCATTGATTTATTTATAGGGATTGAAGATTTGTAGAAGTATTCTACATTTTATTATGTGATTATATATATATGTATAAATAAATTATCATAACTATGATCAAAGATGTAACAATGATAAGATAAGTAAAGATTTCTGAACTACTTTTATGGTAAAGTTTATGAACACATCACCAAATTATAGTAGAAAAAACAATTAAAATGAAAAAATATATTTTTCTTTTATTATTAGCCGTCTATTATATGGTAGGCATTTTGATGGTTTCTACAAAGCAAGGATCATACATTGTAGTGATATTAAACTTTATTACAATACCATTATTTTTTATAATAACAATACTATACAATTGTAAGTTTATTCTTTACCTATTCCGTCACCTTTATTTATTAAAAAAAATGAATAAAATGCCGTCTTGTAATTAAGTATTACATCCGCTTACAACTATACTTTAAAGTTCATTTAAACTTTTAGTCTATAAACCGGAAATTACAGTTTAGAATAAGTCAGATGAATGAGAAGTCTAAAAGATGATACTTGAACAAGTGTGAATTGTTATTACATAATGTTAAAAAAAACACCGTATTAATTAAATCATAATGTTTGTTTATATTATATTAATTTAAATGTTTACAGTATCAAATAAGATTCAAAAAAAAGTTTACCAACATTATGAAAAAATTAAAAAAGAATATTGGAAGAATGATTAATTTTTTTTTTAATATTATTACATTTTATAATAAATATATTAAATAAATAATTTATTAGTATAATTAATTAATCCAATAGTTTTTTTTTTTAATTTTACCAGAAATTATGTAATAATAAATGTCTTATTAAAAAAAATATTTTAATGAAAAAAATACTTCTTTTTAAAATTTACAACAAATTCCTTCATCTTCTGGACCAAATGGATTAAATATACAATGAGAGTTACTGGGACACCCAGCTGGTGGGTAATCACTAATACTTCCATTATTTTTTTCTTCATAAATATTGATATCAACAATAGGTAGGATACATTTTATTGTTGTTAATGTTTGTGAAGCTCTTATTACATTATCAGTTACAAGTTTCATACCAAAACTTTTACAAATTTCTCTATAATCATTTATTTTTGGTGATGGGCAACAAACAGAATAGTTAATTTTTTTTCCTAAATCTTTCCAATAATTATAACAAAATTCATTTTTACCACACTCATTTTCGTCATCAGAACAATCTGTAAAAGTAGTTAAAAGAGTTGAACCTTCAAGTCTTGGACAGTATGGTCTTTTGATACAATGAGATGCTTCAAAAATTTTTGTAGGATTTTCTATATTCCAATTTTTTGGCATTGGTTCAGGCATGAATCCTTTTGGACATTGGCAAACTCCATCATGACAAATTGTATTTGAATCTTTTTTACAATCCATTAATATTTCACAATCCTCTCCCAAAACACTTCTTTTAATACATTCATTTCCAATTAAAATATATCCATTTTGGCATTGGCATATTTTATCCCCATTATCAGCTAACAGGCAGGCAGAATCTTTGATAGTAGCACATTGTTGATCAATTGTACATTGACGTCCATGTCCTGATAATGAATAACATTTATCTTCAAATCTAATTGGTTTAGATGCTGTACATTCACTTGGGCAACATAAACTTTGATTTGTTGAACCAACATTAAATGAAAAACAATAATGTGTTGATTTTGGACATCTACGACAATCAGTATCTATAAGTGGTTTTCCAACAGGACATT
Source organism: Strongyloides ratti (assembly GCF_001040885.1). Classification (NCBI taxonomy): domain Eukaryota; kingdom Metazoa; phylum Nematoda; class Chromadorea; order Rhabditida; family Strongyloididae; genus Strongyloides; species Strongyloides ratti. The sequence continues at coordinate 4,619,490 of NC_037307.1, forward strand.
TAGGTTCTAAATTTGGACAACAATATCCAAATTCATCTAATTCAGATGCTTTTTGACAATATGTATCCTTTGGACATCCACCTTTTTCATATGAACATAAAATATGAGCATTATCTTGAATTAATACATTTCCAATTGGACATTTTTTTTTATATACACACTAAAATTAATTTTTTTTTTAATTTTAATAAAAGTTACTTACTTTATTAACATTTTGAGTAGTACCATCGATACAATCACAAATTTTATTTTCATTACAATATGAATATCCTGTAATACATTGATCATCAATTGTACATTTTTCATTTAAATCTGATAATTTAAAACATTTATAAATATTATCATACTTAGAATTTATATATCCTTGTGGGCATTCAGTAACACATTTATTTTCCATTAAAAATTGTCCTTCTAAACAACCACATTTACCATAATTATTACAGACAAAATTACTTTGACAATTTAAAGACATTCCATTGGAGTAACAAATTTCATTAAATTTTGGATTTGGTTTACAAAAAGTCATTGTTTCAAAATCTGGATGGTAACCTTCAATACATTTACAATTTCCAGAGATACATTGAGATCCACCAATTTTACTACAATCTTTTTGTGATGAACATTCATCACCAATCATAGGTAAAAATTGTTTTGAAATATAGTTAAATGAATTAGAATATGCTTTATTAAGGAGCCAATTAAATCCAGATTTTATATCTTTAAATTCATTTGAATATGAATTACAGTTGATATTTCTAATATTTAGAACGATGAATATTAAAATATGTAACAACATTTTATGTTACAAGAACAAAGCGAATAATCATTATATATGATTGAAGTTTCTTAATAATAATCACACCCAGTATATTATTTCAATAAATGTTTACAAAATTAACGGAAGTTTCATAAGATTTTACATAACAATAACGTTATCAATATAACAAAAGAAAGCATTATATTTATCTGTATTTACAATAGTTAAATCAAATAGGAATTTAATATTTACCTGTTTACTTTATTTTTCACATAAGGTTACAAACTTGGGTCTTAAGTATAGGATCATTTGATAGTAGTTCGTGTATACAACAACAACTATTATTATCTTGAATCTTTTCATTATCACCTTTTATGATAATTGTTGAAGGCAAAGAAGGTAATGTAGTATTAGTTACATTCTTTTTATCATTCGTTTCTTGACTTTTAATTAATTTATTTTCTAAAGATCGAATTTCCTTATTTAATGTATTGTTAAAAGTTATTCCACCATTTGAAACATTAGATGACATACTTGGATATTTTATTCTTATCTTAAATTGCTTTCATATAGATAAATAAAATAATTTTAAAAATAAAATTTTAAAAATTATGTTACAAAACTTTAATTTTATATATACTTTAATGTATCGTGACAAAGCACCATTATAAAAAAAAAAATTTTTGTTTATTTCAAAAAAAAAAGTATTTTAATTTTAATGGATTATAAATTGTGTTTTTAGAAATTTATATTTTAAAAAGTAATCTTTAGTAATTCATACTTTTTTCTTTTTTGTAGAAATTTATAATTAATTAGTTAAAACTGGAAAAAAAATGTATAATCCAAGGTATATTTTATGTGCCAGTTTTAATCTCTCTCTTTTATATCAATTAATAAAGTTGTATGAAACAGTATTTATGCGTGATTTGTAGAAAATCAATAAGTAGTGGATTTATTGAAAAATTTACTAGTTTTTTTTTTTATTAATATTACCAATTATTGGAAATCGATCTATAAAACTATCATATATCATAAAATAATTATATTTTTATTTAGTCCAAAATTAAATAAATGTAAATCATATAATATTTATATTTATTATATCAAATTTATGATATTTTAATGTTAAAAAATTATAATTTTGAGTGATATTAAAACTTGTTATTCCTCTAAATGTACCAGATAGTAAAATAATAAATATTACGTTATTTTCTACTATGATACACAAAAAAAAATCCTATTACTTTCTGTTATATATTTTAAAAATTATTTAATTAATTAATATATTTTTTATGATTAAATATCATTTATTATATATTATCATGGATGATGACGTAAAATGGTGGATTTTTTTTAAGCATAGTAATTGAAATAGTTTTATGATAGATTTTCTATTTACTCAAGCTTATCTGTTAAAATCTTTTTTTCTTTTTAAAAATTCAAAAGATTCTGGTTTAAAAATTTATTAATAAATAAAATAAAATTTAGTGTTACTTTATAGATAATGTTGTAGAAATATTTTCTTTAGAATTTTAAAAGGAAAATAAATTTGTATTGTAATCCTTGAAAAATCGAGAATTTATAATAAAATGATGAATATAATAAAATTAAAACTTTTAAAAGTACGATCAATTGAATGTAGAAACGAAAGTGGGGAATATTTTTTTAAGAAAATTGTCTTTAATGATAATTTACAAAAATAATATAACTATTCTAGATCAATTTTTTTGTCAGAAACTCATTGATATTAGTCTTATTTTCATAAGCTGTTTCTAACTTGAGGTATGACAGAGAATGCATTTTAAAAAAATATTTTAAAAATATGTTTATAACACAAGTAAATTATTTCTTAGAAGTATGAAACAAAATGCGTTGGTGTTCTTATAAAATTTTAGGTATAGTATAGTTTTAAATCTTTTCAAAATATCAACTTATTTTGAGATTTAAAATGTGGTATTTTTAGCATGTTTAACTTTTAGTTATTATTTTTCTATACCTCAAGAATAGTTAAAGATATTAAAATATTTTTGAAGTAGACTCTTAATAAAAAATGATTATAAGTCTATTACAAAAAATTGCTTTTGTTTATCGTTATTTTTTAGCAATATAAAAAAAGACAAAACATTTTCTAAAATATTTATTGTTCTAGACTTTCTAATATTCTAGTTAAATATTATCATACTGTAGTAAAAGTAATATGAATAGTTTTTTTTTTTTAAAAAAGTTAATATATCACAAAATGTTTTCTTATTTAATTAGAAGTTTCATCAGGTTCATTGTAAATTTTTTAATTCATTACAATGAAATATTAATTAAAAAAAATATTTTTGACAAGAAACTTAAAAAATTATTTTTTATTCTTTATTAAAGTATTCAGACAATTTAATCAACAATTTTTATATACACAATATATTAAAATACAACAGGAAACAAAAATAAATGAGTATTACTACATTTATATGCTTTTTTTAGTTTGTATTAAAAGTTTGAATTGATCCATTATTTTTTTCTCTTCTTCTTTTCTTGCTTCTATATTGTGTTTTTTCATTAAAGCTTGTTCTTCTGCTGTCATTACCTGTGTTTCTTTTCTTATTCGAACAGCTTCCATCCTCAAACTTTTAGATCCACTCATAACATATCCAGCTTTTTCAAAATTACTAATTTGATTAGAAGTTAAACCAATTTCACCCCTTCTAGGAATACGTTTTCCTTGAGATATATATGCTGCAAAAGCAGCTCCTTCATTACGTGAAATATTGTCACCATAATTTGTAATTTTAGAGGCTATGGTAAATTTATCATTTTCCTCTGGTTCTATAACAGGCCCAATAACATTGCTTTCATTTGTACTCTTTTTGTCTTCAAAAGTAGTCTCATTAACTACATCATCAATTTGGGTTTTATCTGTTACATTTATATTGCAGTTACCTGTATTATCAACTACTTCCTTAATCTGTTCATCAAATTCTTCATTTTCTTTTTTATACATTTCTCTAATTTTTTTATGTTCCTGTTCAATTTCATTAATTTCCTCTCTCGTTGGAGAATCAGCCCATATTTTTTTTCTAGGCTTTCTCATTATTTTTTCACGTTCTCTCCTTCTACTTTCCCAGTAATAATCATCTTGTTGTTTATGACTTTTTTTATGATAATGATGCTTTTCATATGAAGAACTTCTACTCTTTCTTTTTTTATGACTATAACTTTTTTCTTTTGAATGAGATCTATAAAAAAAATAAATTAATTATAATATAAAAACTATACCGTCGACTACTAGAATCTTTTTTTTCCATTATTAAAATTAGTTAATAAAGTATGTTGAAAATATATGGTAAAGAATTTATAAAATACATTTAAAAATAAGAAATCTTAAAAAGATTACTACTTATTTATGTTTCCATATTTGGAACAGCGTTACTGTGGTAGAAAAAAAATAGAAGACTGTTTACATTGAACACATCAGCTTTATATTATATATGATATTTATTTTTTTCTAACTATTTTTAAATATTTATTATGGAAATACTTTATAACGAAACATACGGGAATTTACAATTTATTCATCAAAATTTGGGACGTTTAGAATACTGTAAAGATGAAAGTGATGCACAAGAAGTTTATAGAGCTATTTATGATACATTAGAGTAAGAAAAATATATTTTTATTAATATGATTAATTTTAGTATTGTTGGTAAATCAATATCAAGATTAGATATTTTACTTTCTAAAGAACCACCACAAAGAAGACGAAATGTAAAACATAAAATAGATCAATTAAAGTATGATGTTCAATCTGTAAATGCATCATTAAATAATTTACAAATTCGGTTAACAAATAAATGGAGGGCTGCTTCAGAACGTGAAGAATTATTGAATCAACGTTTCACAGCCAATGATTCAGTTTCACTTAATATAGATGATCAAGAACTTCAAATGAATGATCGTTTATTAAGTTCACATAGAGGTATTGATGATTTGATTGATCAAGGATCTGCTGTACTTGAACAATTAAAAATGCAAGGTCTAAATTTACGTGGTGTTAAAAGAAAAATTTTAGATATTGGGAGTACTTTAGGTTTATCAGGAACAACTTTACGTATGATTGAAAAAAGATTAGATGAAGATTGGTATGTTTTTGTGATAGGTTGTATTTGCTGTATTGTATTTATGTATACTTTCTACCGATGGTGGCATAATTAATATTACTTTTGGTATTATTTATTTTTGCTAGTACCATTTTTTTAATAAAAATGTATTGGTAGATTTATTTCAAAATATTTTTATGATACTAATAACAATTTTTGAATTATTTATTATAGTTATTAATATTTATTCAGATTTTGACTATTTGTAATAAATTTTTAATTTTTATATGTAAATTATTGTTTTTTTTTGGAGAATCTTAACTAGAAAAGTTTTGTAAAAAAAAAACTTAAAAGTCTATAAATAAAATAATTTTTTAAAATAGAAAAATTTAAATATAGAAAAGTAGACTATTTTTTTTTATAATTTTATACTTTTATTTTTTTCGATTTATATGCATAAATTATAATTATTGCAATATATTATATTATATGTTATCAGGCATTTAGTTTTAAAATAAAAATAGTTTTTCATCAATTTAAATATTCATTGTATTGAGGAAGTTGAACTTTAAAACTTTTACCAACAAAAGAGACGGGAGTTTTGGTACTTTTAGAGGAATATTGTGTACTATTCAAAGATAAATTTTGTTTTCCACTTTTTTGTGAACTAAAACTTTTTGATGTATTTGATCTATTGTCATTATCTGTAAATTTTTTGGTTAAACATTTTATTTCGTAAAATGATTCTGGTGTAAATTTTCTTTGTTCTCTATCCTTAAAAGCATAATAATATGGATTCTTTTCTATTGATGATTTTTGAATATTTTCATTTTTGAAATGAGGGAATGGTTGACTAAGTAAATCTCCATTAAAATTATAGTCAAAAGCATTTTGATGTTTGTTGATGTCGAATATTGAATCAGCAGAAAAAAGACGATGATTGTAGTTTGGCAAAGTTTTGTATGGATTTGATGTTAAAGATTCAACAAAACTATTTTGCTGAAAATTTGTTGGTTTTTTTTCTACATCATTTAATTTTGATTTTCTTAACTTTTTCAGTGACTTTGGTGTTCCAGGCATTATTTTAAACTTTTGTGGTGGTTTCAAAGAATTATCAAAATTTTTTTTAGAATTTTGTATTCCAGAAACTTTTAAAGCATCATTTCTTTCTTTAGTAGCTTCAGAAATTAATCCATCCATCATTTGAGCTAAGGAATTTGAGAATGATGATAAATTTTTTATTCCATTATCTCTTTTTACTAAATAATTAAGATTTTTTTGAAATACATGTTTTGGTGGTTGTTTCATATGCTTAATTAATGATTGATCAAGATCTGGATTAAAACAATCAAATACAAATAATAAATGTTTATTTCCATATTTAATTAATTCATTCTTCATACTTTGTAACATTTCTTGATTACAATAGTTAAATCGAATACAATTAAAAATAGAATCAGCATAACCAAAGCAATCAACTTTATCCATAAAAATTACAGCAATTCTCATAATATCTATTTCATTTCTAATTTTCAACATATCAGAAGATAAAACCAAAATTAAAGCAGATGGTGCTAAATCAAAAAAGTGCTGTCCAAGAATGAAATCATTAAAACGATAATTAACCATTTCTAAAAGTTTTGCTTTTGCATTTGTTGATATTAAATTTTTACTGTCTGAAATAAAGTTGAGCATAGTTGTTAAAAGGGACTTATGAGAATTGACACAAGAAAGTAAACTAGCTTCAAAAAGTGCACAAATTGAACTCATTTCAAATCTATGAAGGATAGCAAATAACTGAGGAAGATCCTCCATTTTAAATACAATTTTTCCTGTTTTCAAAAAATTGATAATATTTTTTACATGACTTGGACTAAATAATTTTGCATTAATACAACAAACTTTATCTTTTTTCTTCAAAAGAATTCTTTCAATCAATGATGAGGCATGTGAAAGTAAAAGTGATGTAACTTTAATGTTTTCATTATTTCCAAGTTGAAGAGTAACAAAAGATTTAATATTTCTTTTTTTGGTATATTTTACAATTTCATCAGCTAAAGATTTTTGTTTTTTAAAATCAATTGTAAAAGTTCTTGTATTTTTATTGTAAAAAGCAAAAGGTATTTCATCTTGTTCACATTTTAAAGTTGAAATAGAAACTTCACTAGCTAATGAAGTATTTACTGAGGGTCCAAAATCAGAAGAAATAAATGATGTTGTAGTAGTATTACTTTTAGTACTATCCGAACGTTTACTTCTACCAGTATACGAGTTTTTAGACAACATGACAAAAAATATCAAAAAACGATTTTATATAAGAAAAGGTAAAATATTTTATTTTGAAATTACCTGTTATAATTTGAATATTACCTATAATCAAAAAAATTTGTAAAAAATTTTTCCATTAAATTTAAGATAAAATATTATAGTTTGGTTTTAATTAAAAATATAAAACTTTTCATAAAATATTTTTATTTTTAAAATTATTTATAAAAAAATATACATTAAATTTTTCTAAAGGCTATATTTTTTTTAGTATATTTTTATTAGTGGTAAGAATTTCTAAAAAAACCGCAAATTAAAAATCTCAAATGTAAAAAAATAATATCGTTCCAAATGACTTCAATCATATTGTGGAATTGATGATGCTGAAGATCTTCTAGTTGAACATAGCCTAGTTTGAATGTCAGCTTCAAATTCTTTAATAAATGAGGATTGAAAATCTATAGAACTATTTCCAAAAGTATTGAATCTCCTTAATTTTGGTTTACCCCTAGTAGATGGTTGAGAAAGGGGGTTTTTCCTCGTTGAACTTAAGTGATGTTGAATATCATCTTGAAATTCAAAATTCATAAGGTAAGATGATATATGAAAACATTGATCAGAATAACTTCTATGCATTTTTAATGTATCTAAATTACCAAGATGTAAAATGTCTAAGCTCTCTAACAAAGAAATGTCAACTGGTTCATTTGATGATTTCTGAAAAATTAAATAATTTAATAGAAAAAAAATAATGTATAAAATTTACTACTTTTTCAATATGCTCCAATGATTCAACTTTTATACATTCCAATGGTGGATTTTGACATGAAGAATTATCCCGAGCAACTTCAACATCATCACTAGAAGGTACTTTGGTATTTTTTAATGATGACATTTTTTGACATGCCCGTTCATGAGGCCTATACTCATTTCGAAAAGCCCGAGATTTACTAAATACTATGAATCCCAAAAATAAAGATAGAACTATAATAGTAACAAGAAAACAAATTATAAGTAAAATTAATTCCATGATTAAAATAAATTATGTTAGTAATAATTATATTTTTGTAATCAAAAGTTTTTAATATACTTCTTTGGTAAAAAGTTTTTTTTTTTGTTTTTGTCATGATTTCATTAAATGGATAAATGTATAATAGTATAGTAATAAGTTGAGCATCATTGAATAATTAAAATGTAAAATTAAGAACACAGTATAAATAAAATATAATTTTACTTTAAAATAATAATAACATAACAAATAAATTAATTACTTATGTCTAAAAGTATTGATATATATACTTGAATTGTTATGTAAATTTGAAAAAAATTATAAAAATCTAATATTTTTTAATCAAGTTTGAGAATCATTTATTTTAAGTTACTATTAAATATATGAATTTATAAAAAAAATGAAATGTTCAAATTAAATTAAAAAATTTTGCATTTTAATTATATTTATAGAAGTATTTGTATGTTGGAACGTGAATAAGAATATCTAAAAGCAATATGTATTATTTTCATTTTGTTAAATATTTTTAAATTTTAAATTTACAATGTCGTCTCTTTTTGGTACATCTTCAATTTCTTATAGAAAAGGTGGTAAAAGTTGTATAAAAGTTGGAATTCGTATTCGGTAATTTTTTTATAATTGTATAAGTTTTTTTTTTCCTCTAATAATTATAGTCCACGGAGTTCAAAAGAAATTAAAGAAAATGATCCATTTATACTTTGTGTTATGGAACCCTCAACTATCATTATAAATGATGATGAAAAAGAAAAAAAATATAGTGGATATGATTTTATATTCAATGAAAGTGTAACACAATGTCAATTATATAAAAAAATGGTAGCTGAGTACATTCCACAATTATTAACTGGGTACAATTGTACTATTTTTGCATATGGTCAAACTGGAACTGGAAAAACTTTTACAATGGAAGGGAAATGTGATGATTTAGATTATAATAAATCATTCAGATGGGATTCAGATGATAATACAGGAATTATATTAAGAGCTATGCAACATATTTTTACTATGCTTAGTATTCCTGTAAGTTTATATGTTTTTCAAAATTTATAATATATTTTTATTAGACATGTATTAAAAAAAATATTACAATAACTTATGTAGAATTATACAATGAAGAAGTATATGATTTACTTGGAAATGATATTTATAAAAAGCTAAAGATTTTTGATAATGTTCAAAGTTCAGGAGGAGTTTATATAAAAGATGTAAAAGAATATACAGTAAATAATATGCAAGAAATACATGAATTACTTAAACATGGAACTTCAATGCGTCAAACAGCTGTGACTGCAATGAATCAGAGAAGTTCTCGATCTCATTCAGTTTTTACAGCAGTTGTAGTTTGGGATGAAATTATTGGAGAAGATATAATAACAAGAAAAGGAAAAATAAATCTTGTTGATTTGGCTGGATCTGAAAATATTGGAAAAAGTGGAGCAACTAAAAAAAGTGCACGCGAAGCTGGTAATATTAATACAAGTCTATTAGCTTTAGGACAAGTTATTAATGCTTTAACAGAAAAAAGTCCACACATTCCTTATAGGTCATCGAAATTGACAAGAATTCTTAAAGATTCACTTGGTGGATCAGCATTAACGTGTTTGATAGCTGCTGTTTCTCCTACCAAATCTAATATAGGAGAAACTATATCAACTTTAGAATATGGATTAAAAGCAATGAATGTAGAGAATGATATTCGAGCGAATATAAAAGCAAGAAGAGATCAGTTACCTTCAAATTACGGAATTATAAATGATTATCTTCAAGTGATAAATATATACCTTGATGATTCTATTCATACAGCAAAACGTAACAAATTTTTTTCAATAATTGATAAAGATTTTTTCTCTAAAGTTGATAAACTTATTTTGAATAAAGATAAAATTTCTGAGGAAACTAAGATATGTCTTTCTGACAGCACACATAATTTACGTAAATTTCAAGAGCAAGTAATTTCAAAAACAACAGGTTTTGAAAAAGACAAATTTGAAACACTTACAATTGAAGATAAAGCAAAATTATTAGAGAATAAAATTGAAGAAAAATCAAATATGTTTCAGAAATTAAAAAAAAATAAAATGTATTTACAAAAAACTAATGATAATTCTAAAAATGAATTATTTACTAAAACCATCAATTTAGATAAAAAATTTTTTCAAATAAATTATCTTCACAAAAAGCAAGAAAGTTTTTTGTGCCAATATTTAGAAAACATTAAAAAGTCATTGATTAAATGTGAAATATTAAAAGAAGAAACTATTTTTAAAATTAAACATAAGGTGGAAGAAATAACTTTGGAATATAAGACTGAATATGATATTTTGGTAAAACAAAATAATGCCAAAACAATGGATATCAAAGAAACTGCCAACAATCTATTGTATGAAATCAAAAAAGATAGCGAACTCATGTCAACAGCTCAAATTTCACAAGATCAATGTGTTGAATCATTTAAAATAAAAAATAATGAAATTTTAAAAATAACTAATCAGAAAATCAAAGAATTGAAAATGTTGGAGGATTTTAACACAAAATTGTCTTCTTCTTCCAGAGAACAGTTGGACCAATTCAATACGATTATCAAAGATATTGATCTTTTACATGTATACATTAAAAAAATGAAATCACTCATTATACAACCAGATAAACAAAAAAATTCCACAAATTTAAGAAAGTATATAGAAGAAGTAGAGAAAATGAAGTTTTAATTTTTACAAAAAAAAATTCCATATATTCTAAATTATTTAAAATTTATTGGTTAAAAAAGATTTTATATTCTAATCATACTACTTAAAATCATATTATACGGTACCTTGTTGTTAAAAAATATTAATAATTGTTTAATTTTCGTTTAATGACTTTCAAAAATATGTCAAAATGGTAAAACATGTTTTGATGAATGTTTATTTATGTTAAATTAGTTCAAAATATAATATTTTTCTCAATAAATATTTATAAAATTTATCACATTAAATAACCTTCAAATAAATTTTTAAAAAGTATAATAAAAACATTACTTAAAATATATTAGTTGTTTTCATGAAAATCAAAGTTTTTATAAATGATTATTTTATTAGATGATATTAAATTACTTTACAAAACACTTTTTATATGATAAGAAAACTTTACAATATATATAATAAAATACAATTTATATTATGACATTAAACAAAAAAATTTAAGAATATATTGTAATGATATTTATTTGACTTCGAAAAGATAAGCCAAATCTTCATTTGTCAATTTATATTCTTTTTTGTTACCTGTTTTTTTAAGAAAAGTATTTGATAGTTCTCTTTTTTTGCCTTGCAAATGAAGAACTCTTTGCTCAATTGTATTTTTGCAAATAAATTTGTTAATAAAAACATTTTTACTTTGACCAATACGATAAATTCTATCACAAGCCTGATCTTCCATAAAAGGGTTCCAATGAGGATCAAGAATAAAAATATGATTTGCTCCAATAAGGTTTAATCCTAATCCTCCAGCATTGAGTGATAATAGCATGATTCTTTTGTTAATTTCACAATTATTAATATCATTTTGAGCTAATTGACGAACTTTTGAATCAACCTCTCCAGTAATTTCTACAAAATCTATTTGTCTTTTTTTTAAGTGTGGATGTATTAAACGAAGCATTGAAGTCCATTGTGAAACAACAATAATTTTATCATCTGTTTCCTCTAAAATTTTATCAATTCTTTCCAATAATACCAAAAGTTTACTACTAATAAAACTATCTTCAAATACTTCTAAATGTTTATTTTTATTATTTGATTTATTGTAATTTTTAGTTGTAAATATATCTAATGAATCTTTGATTGCTGTAGAAATTTTTTCTTTCATATTAATATCTTCTCCACCATCCAAACAACTTAAATCAAGACCAGATTTTGTTAAAAACATATGATTGCATGCCTGACGAAGACGCAACAAAAACGCCAAAATGCAAGCCATATTTTGAAATCTATTTTCACAGTCATCTAAAAGTTCGGTAGCATTAAGAAATAAATTTTTTTTATTTTTAACTTTTTTTGGATTTCCACAATCAATATCTGAATTAGTGCATTTTTCAAGAAAACTACGCACAAATTCTTGTGCAGCTTTGAACATCTGATCATATACTACTCTTTCTCTTGGATCCATATCTAAAGTTATACATTCAACATTTTTATTTGGAAGTTTAACAAGACATTTACCATCTTCATCATGTTGATCTTTTGTTCTTCTTAACAATATTGCTTCAACAAGAATTTCAAGACGACTTAAACCATGTTTATTTAATGTACTGATAAAATTTTTCCATGCATATTCTTGATCCAAAGGGTATGTTCTCAAAAATCGGAATAATGAGAATGCATCCCACAAGTCATTGTGAATTGGTGTACCAGTAACACACCAACGACGAAGTCCAGATAAATTCATACAGGCTTTAGATACTAAACTTTTTCTATTTTTAATAGAATGAGCTTCATCAAGAATTATTCTTTGAAAACAAACTTTAGTTAAAACAGAAAAATGTAATGGTAAAGTTTTATTTTTTTTCTTTGATTTGTTATTTCTTCTATCGTCATCTTCTTCTTCAGAATCCTCTAAAAGATATCTTAATTCAGATAAAACAACCCCATAGGATGTTAATATTACGTCAAAAGATTCTAAATCACGATGATTCGTTGTTCTATTGGTTCCATGAAAAATACCAACATTTAACTGACCATGCTTAGCAAATTTTTCAATTTCACTTTTCCATTGTCCAATTAAACCTGTTGTAGCAATAATAAGAGTAGCATTTATTGGTAAAAGATGTCTAGCTTTTGCTGCTCTTACTCTAATACCTTCTAATTCACTATCTTTTATAAGATTTTTTTGGTGGAGAATAAGGGATATCATTTGAGCAGTTTTTCCTAATCCCATGTCATCAGCCAAAATTCCTCCACAAGGAAATGAATTCTCTCTTTTAACTAAAAACGCTAATCCTTCTTCTTGGTATGGCTTTAAATTGCCTCTAAAATTACTAGGAGTTTCAATTTTTAATTTCTTATCATAATGTTCCAAAAAATCAAGAATTGTCTTAAAAAGATCGTTGACATTAGAAGAAATTGTACCCCAATGAAGTTCACTTTTTCTACCTTTCAAAGTTTCTTTTGTTGTGTCTAAGGATATTATATTTCCAATTGTCACATCATTCAATGTTATAAGCTTTCCACATGATCTATAATTTTGTAACTGTTTCTCCTTAAAATTAACTTCATTACCATCAACAAAATCAATTCCTCTTTCTAACGTTAAATCTCCATTGCAGAAATAATCAAAATATGGTGAATTAAGCCCTTTATCTCCGTAATCGTTAGTTTTTTTATTAATAATATATTCATCAAATAAGTTGTTTTTTAATTGGTTTGAAGGATTGTTCACATTTTTATTAAATAACATAGAAGCAGCTTTTTGAACTAGAAAGCTTCCATATGAACTAGATTCTTCATATTTTAAAGAATTTGATGATTCATTAAATTTGTATGGAAAACAATGTTCTGTAGAAACATTAACATTTTCCTCCTTAGAGATTGAACTTTCATTAATGGAAAATCTATTAATATCATCCTTTAGAAATAAATCACCCGTATAACTTTGCAACATTTTTGTGAAAAAATTATTACTTTTAGGAGATCCTTCTTTTTCAATTGGTTGAAACTGGGTGTTATAAGATTTGTCATAGAACGACGTTTGGTCCTCTTCATTAGTATCATCGTTTAATTTAGTTTTTTTTATATATAAAATTTCTATTTCTCCATCTTCCATAATTTCTTCATCATCGAGAAGATGTCTCTGTCTTTTAATAGATTGGAAGGAATGATCATTACAATTATTTTTATTAGAAATAATTTTTTTATTTCCATCAAAGCTATCAGGCAATGGTTCGAAATAATCAGTTATATGATAAGCCATTTTAGATACATCAGGAGTTAAAACATTTTGAAATAAAGATAAAGATTCAGATGAATCACTATCATCACTATCTTCACTAATAATAATAGGATCATTTCGTGATCCTTTTAAATCATTGGAATTTAATAAATTAGGTTCATAAAATCCAGATGACATTGTAAATTTATATTACTTTTAAAATAATATTTTATTAAATGTTCTTCAGACCATATAAATTCAATTAGTAATAGATTATTGATTTAAAAATAATATTAATATTTTTTAATAAAATAAAAATTATTAAAAAAAGTTCTAAAAAATAATATTATAAAATATTGAGAAAGAAAATTTTTATAAATACAACTTTATATTTTACAAAACATAAAACAAATTATTGCTTTATTTATATATTTATTTATTTAAATGCAATCTGTGTGTCTCTTAACGCTTTGAATCGTGGAAGCTAAAAATCTTCTTATAATGAAAATATTAAAAAACATATTCTATTTTATCAAAAAAAAGGGTAACTGATGAAATAAAAAAAATACCGGGAAATATAATCATTTATTATTAGTTAAGAAATTTCAAAATGCTTTCGTTTTAAAAAATTTTTTGGTAAGCCGTCATTGTATTTCATTCAGAAACTCCTTTTTTGTTTGACTTAGCTAACTTTGAAAATTTGTATTTATAGTTAATAATGTCTTTAGCTGAAGAGTTGCTTGCTGATTTAGAAGACGAAGAAGATGAATTTGGAATAGATGAACATGAAAAAGTCAATGAAGATGCAATGGATATTACGATTCCTGATAAACCTATAATAAAATATGATAGAGTTAAAGATATTGCAAAATTAGCAGATAGTGAAAAGTAAGTTTAATATGTACCGTAAATATATTAATTTTTAACATTATAGTTTCCGGACACAAATATCAAAGATGGATGAAATGTTGAGATTAAAAGAGATACCTAAGTTAATGACACCATTAGAAATAGATCCTCAATATCAATTAGTAGTAAAATTATCTGAATTAGCTTCTGAAATTGATACTGAAATAAATCTTATTTATAAGTTTGTTAAAGACAAGTATAATAAAAGGTTTCCTGAGTTAGAAACATTAATTATGGTACCATTAGAATTTATTGCTTGTGTTAAACTTCTTGGAAATGACATAAAAACAAGAGGACAAAATAAAGATCTCCTTAGTGAAGTACTAGCACCTTCCAATTGTATAGTTGTTTCGGTTACAGCATCAACAAGTGAAGGACAAGAATTGACAGATGAAGAGTTAAAAGTTATTAGAGAAGCTTGTGATATGGCAGAAATGTTACAAGATACAAGAAATCGTATGCAAAAATATGTCGAAATGCGTATGAATTTGATAGCTCCAAATATTACAGCAATGCTTGGTTCTACTGCAACAGCAATGGTTGTTTCGCAGGCTGGTGGTTTAGTTCAACTTTCAAAAATGCCTTCATGTAATGTACTTTTACTTGGTCAACAAAAGAAAAATCTTATTGGTCTTAGTACCATTTCTGCTTTAAGACATACAGGTTTTATATATTATCATCCAATGGTGCAAAGTTTACCTCCTGATCATAGAAGAAAAATAGCTAAGATTCTTGCTTCAAAGGTTGTTTTGGCAGCTAGAGTTGATTCACAACATGCATCTAGAAATGGTGAAATTGGAATTAAATTTAAAGAAGAAATTGAAAAAAAAATTGAGAAAATTCTAGAACCACCTCCAGTAAAAAATATAAAAGCATTACCTAAACCAATAGATAAAGCTTCAAAAAAGAGGGGTGGTAGAAGAGTAAGAAAAATGAAAGAGGCTTTAGGAATGACGGAGTTACGTAAGAATTCTAATAGAATGGGATTTGCTGATATTCAGGAAGATATAAATCAAGAATATATGGGTCATTCAGCTGGTATGAATGCAACTGGTTCTGCATCAACTGGCCGTGTTCGTGCAGCTGTTGTTGATAATAAAACCAGAGTCAAAATGTCGCAGAAGTTACAAAAACAGCTTGATATGCCACGTTTTTCTGGAGGTTTATCTTCAATTAGAACAAAAGGAACAGCCGGTACAGCTTCCAGTATTTCATTTACTCCTATTCAGGGACTTGAAATTGTTAATCCTACGGCTAAAGAGGAGAGAAAGGACGACAATTCTGGATATTTTTCATCAATTTCAAATTTCCAGTTTGTGAAACCTTCTCTTCCTAAGTAATTTTTATTTTTTTTTTTGTTAATTTAGTTTGTAAAAAATTGTATAATTATTAAAAAAACAAGCATTATCAAGTTTAATTTACAAGATGTTTTAACATTGCTTGAAATTTTGTTTAATTTTATATATACAGTATCTCAAAATTTAAATCTTTCTGTAATTTTGCAGAAAGTTAGTTTTTTTTTGAAAAAAAAAAGATATGATATCGTATCACTTCACTACAGACAAATTAATAACTAATACTGTTATAAATGTATCAAAAAAAATATGTCATTATTTTGAAATACAAAGTCGATTGTAAAAGAGTTTTTAAATTAAATATTTATTATAACAAAACAGTAAAACTAATATTTAATTGCTATTTTTAATGTTTTTTGGTTCAAAACCTTTTAAGTCAAATGCTACAATAACATTTTCACAATTTTCAACATTCAAACAACCTTCTGGAACTTTAGTCTTGTTTTTGTCATCAAAAATAAAAGTTTCGGTAGCTGATGACAATGTTTTAATAAGTAAATTAACTGAATTTAAATTGTTTAAGCAACTTGTTGAAGAACATTGAATGTATAAATCAATTTTGTGTTTTGGAGGCATAACTATATCAGAACGAGTTGATCGAACTTTTTTAATAATATCCATAGCAAAATTGATAATATCTTCTGATTCATTATCTTTAAATTTATATTCTACCATATCTGGAAATTTACTAACATGTATTGACGGTGATTTCTCACTTTCTACTCTAGGTAATCTCTGCCATAATTCTTCAGTTATAAATGGCATAAATGGAGCTGATAATTTCAAACCAGTATTAACACACCAGAAAAGAATATTTTTAATTGTTGCTTTTGCTTCTTCATCATCACTCATCATGATTGGTTTTATAGCCTCTAGATATATATCACAGAAATCATAAAGCCAGAAATTGTAAATAGATGTTGTAACAGCTTGGAAACTATAATTTGCAAAATTAGTATTAACTTCTTCTACAGATTTTGACAATCTTGATAAAATCCATTTGTTTACATTACAATTTCCTGGAGCTAAATCACATAAATCTTTTGGTTTGAATCCATCTTCAAATTTCATTAAGACAAATTTAACAGCTTGCCAAATTTTGTTACAGAAGAAACGGTAACCTTGTACTCTTAGTACATCTAAATTAATATCTCTACCTTGACTTGTATATGCCATTAAAGCAAAACGTAATGCATCTGTACCACATTCAGGAATTCCTTGTGGATAATCACGACGTTGTCCTTCTCTAGCAATAGATAATTCTTTTGGATCAAGATTACCAGTTTCTAGTTCAGCATTTAAATCATCAAGAGATATTCCACTTATTACATGTATTGGATCAATAATGTTTCCTAAACTTTTTGACATTTTTCTACCATGAGCATCACGAACCATAGCATGAAGATAAACTTCTTTAAATGGTAATTGTCCTGTTAACTCTTGACTAAGGAAAACCATACGAGCAACCCAGAAAAATAAAATATCATGACCAGTTTCAAGTAATGCACCGGGAAAATATTTTTTCATATCTGTTGTATTCTCAGGCCAACCCATTACAGAAAATGGCCACATTCCAGATGAAAACCAAGTATCTAAAACATCCTCATCCCATTCAACATTAATTTTATCTATTGAAACATTGAATTTTTTTGATGCTTTTTCTAAAGCTTCAGCTTCTGATCTTGCACTAATCCAAAAATTGTTATCACTTGGATCACTATTTTGAATACCAGAACCTTCTTTAAAGGTTACATAATATGCAGGGATTCTGTGACCCCACCAAAGTTGTCTACTGATACACCAATCTCTAATTCCACCAAGCCATCTATTCCATGTACCAATGTGAAAATCTGGAATTATTTTTAATTCATTCTTTTCTACTGCAGCCATAGCTTTCTCAGCCATATGACTACATTTTACAAACCATTGACTTTTAAGTCTTGGTTCAATAACATCTTTAGAACGAGAACAAACTGGTATAAGCATAGTATTATCAACTACTTCTTTTAATAGTCCTAATTTTTCTAATTCTTCCATAACAGCTTTTCTTGCATCAAATCGTTTCATTCCTGAAAACATTCCACATTCATTATTCATTTTACCATCATCAGTTAAAATGTTGATCATTGGTAAGTTATGTCTAACTCCTACTTCATAATCAGTTGGATCATGAGCTGGTGTTATTTTTACACATCCAGTACCAAATCCTCTTTCAACAAATGAATCACTAATAATTGTCATCTCACGATTTTCTACAAATGGATGTTTAATTTTTTTTCCAATTAAATGTTTATATCTATCATCTTCTGGATGAACAGCTACGGCAACATCACCAAGCATTGTTTCAATACGAGTTGTTGCAACAATAATTTGTTCATCTGAACCAATTATATTATAAGCAAATGAAACAAGAACACCAAATTCAATTTTATTTTCATATCCAGGAATAGACATCAATGTTTTTCCAGTAATTTCAATTTTATCTACTTCAATATCACTTATTGCAGATCTTAAACTACAACTCCAATTTACTAATCTATGACTTCTATAAATTACTCCATTTTCATGCATTCTTATAAAAGCTTCTGTAACTGCTCTTTGAACTTTAGGGTCCATCATAAAAACTGCTCTGTCCCAATCAACAGATGTACCTAACTTTTTGAATTGTTCATAAATTGAATGTCCCTTTTCATTTTTCCATTTCCAAACTTCTTCTAAAAATTTTTCTCTCCCTAAATCATGTCTTGAAAGACCTTTTTCTCTTTTTAATTTTTTCTCTACAACAACTTGTGTTGCTATACCAGCATGATCACATCCTGGATTGAACAAAACTTTTTTACCAAGCATTCGTTGATAACGGGTTACAGTGTCTTCAACAGAGGTAGCTAAAGCATGTCCCAAATGTAACTTTCCAGTAACGTTTGGTGGTGGAATACAAATTGTAAATGTTTCCTGATCTGGTCTTTCATTATACTCAGGTTTGAAAAAACCTTCTTTTTCCCACCATTCATACCATGCAGTTTCAACATATTTTGGTGAATAAGCTGAAGGTAATGGAACAGTTGTTGATTTTTTTTCTCCCAATGAATGATTATATTCATAAACAATAGTTTCTTTAGTAGCTTTTGCTTTTTTTTTCTAAAAAAAATTAGTTAAAAAATTTTTTTAATTTAAAATTACGCTTTCATTGGCAGCAGCAGCTTTGTTAGCAGCCTCTAATTTTTTTTGTTTTTCCTCAAATTTTGCCAATTTTTCACGTTTAGCAGCTTCTTTTTTTAACTGAGCAGGTGTCTTTGGTTTTCCATCTGGATTCATCTTTAAGATCTAAAAATTATAAATTTAATCATAATTAATTTTAAAGTAATTTATGATTTTTTATTTCAAAACTGACATGTATATTCAGGACATCGGGATAGGAAACAAAAAAAAAACACAACTCCAATGGAATTGAACTGATGTTGACATAAATAAACAATTAAAAATTATTACTTTATTTTTATTTTAATAAATAAATATAAATCAAACATTGCTTAAGATAACATTTATCTCTCCCATAATATTAACTGGGCGATTGGAATACTTTTCAGATATAGATTTCTCAATATGTTCTTTAAGATATTTAACAACTTTTTTCTTTTCTTCATAATCTTTCTTGACGCTTTCAAGTGTATTTTTATTTTTTTCAATGAGAGTTTCAATATTACGTTGTAAAGAAAGCATTTTTCCTTCCATATTTTTTTTCTCAGTTAACTCATCAACAAGAATATTTATAAAATGTGGAGATGATTTAATTTTAAATAAATACATTTTTTGTTCATCTGTCAGTTTCAGAATTAAATTATCAACCATCTCTTTGTATGTTGTTAATTCATTTAATGAAAGTTTCTTCAATATTTTATCATCAGCAATTCCAACAATATACATATCAGATGGAGTTTCGTTATTTTCATCAAAAATACGAAATTTCAAAAAGCAAGATAAAGCTTTAAGCTCTCCTAATATTAAACGATTAGTTTCAGGATTTTCTAAAATAGTCATTGCGTCATCACCACGAGCAACACCATCTTCAATATTACCATCGTTATCACCAACAACTTCTATTTGAATATCACTTCCAAAATCTATTTCACAGTCATCACCAAAATCAATTTCATCGTCAACATTTTCTTCAACAACTTCTTCTACATTTATATTGAAATCTGGTTTTTCAATTGATGTTGGAGATTTACCATTTTTCCATTCATAAACTGTAACATCAATACCCTTTTCTAAAATTAAACTGATAAGGGGTAATGCAAAGTGTTGGTTCTCTCCAAGAGAAAAGGTACAAAATTCTTTAAAATATGAAATCAATTTTTCTAATTGTAAAATCTCAGTTGTAATTTTTGTCCAAAATTCAGGTAATTCACATGTCAACATTAGAAGCTCTTTTTTTAAATTATCACCTTTTAATCCCATTTTTTCTAACTCCTTTTCGTACAATTTTTTTTTATCATGCGCAAGTTTTCCATGTGATGTATACTTTTTATGGTATGATTCAATATCATTTTCTGTTTTAGTTATAGTTTTTTTCAAATGTGGTAATTCAAATTGAACTAATCTTTGTAAAATCTGTGAAGTTTCTCCTAAGTATACATTTTTATTTTCATATGCCGTAATTATACTTGAAAATGCTTTGTAAATGGGTGAACTGTAATATCCAAGCATATTTTTAGAATGTTTCTCTGTTTCCTTTAAAATTTCAAATATCTCTAAACATTGATAATATGTAATAGGGTTTGTAGAAATAATTTGTTGTATTTTATCATTTTCAGGCAGTTGTTTTAACACTTCAGTTAATTTAATTTTAATGTTTTGTGCTTGATCAAACCAATTTCGTTCACAGTGACGGCGAGAAATTACCCAGTCATGTAATTTATTTGAATTAATATCAATTGGAAGATTATCAGCATTTGTCATGATCTTTAAAATAGTTTAACATTTCAAATAATAATGAAAAGATATAAAAGTGAAAAGTACACTATACAAAAAAAAAATATTAATAAACTACCCAGATTTTTTATATGTCCGAAGTTACAAATTTGATATAAAATCTAACAACTTTAAAATTAACTAATTAAAAATAAATTCTTAAACGGCACTAACTTGAAAATTAAGTTGTTAGTATTTATAATCTAGCTAAAGTCATACATGAGACCACAAAAATTTTCTAACTACCAATTATTACGAAAATTTTAATTAGAAACATTTGGTAAAAGTTCATTACTAATTTTTTCATATGATTCTAACATAGTATTTCTAACTTTTTCAACTAGATCATTTACATTATCACGTGTTAATCCTTCAGTTGGAATTGGATCTAAAATATCCACAATAACTTTACCATTACTTTTGAAGTATTTTTTTGGTTTTGAATAGAAATTTGCATAATCAGAGATGACACATGGTATAATAGGAATTTGACCATTTACAGCTATATTGAATGCTCCTTTCTTAAACGGTAATAATCCATGACCATGATTTCTGGTTCCTTCAGGATAAATAAAACATTTAAAATTACCTTCTTTCATAATTCTACAACAATCATCAAGACTTTTCTGAGCATCTTCCTTGTTTTTTCTATCTACAAATATTGTATGAGCAAGCATAGCACCAAAATTAATTCCTGGTATATATTTTAAACTTTTTTTTGACATTATAACACATTTTGTAGGCATATAATGTCCAAGAATAATAAGATCAAGAGAACTTTGGTGGTTACTAAGCAAAATAGCTGGACCATTGCAATTATCTAAAATTTTTCTATTTCTAACTTCAACTTTAATTCCAGTCCACCAGGCTAGAAGAGATGCAGCATAAAAAGATAAATGAGCACCACAATCTTTCATATAAACATATGGTCCACATATAAGTACATAAACCCATGCAGAAACAAAAATAACAATATATACACCAATCATACGAATATGATATCTAAAGGTCTCAGATAGAGCATAAAGTATAGGAATTTGTAATAATATGAATAAAAAAAGACCTAATAATAATCCCATAGCCTAAAAACATAATTTTTGATTAATAATAAATATTTTTTTTAAAGAAAAAAAGAACTAATGGAATTACCACATTAAATAAAATTCTTTTTAAAATATTAACATCCAATAAATAAAAAAATAATATTTTACTAAATGTTTTTATAATTTTAATTAATTAATAAATTAGTGATCAGTTATCTTATTGCAATATATTGAATTAAAAAAATTAAAATAGTACATGTTGGTGTAAATATTATAAAATATATTAACAAACATACGACAAGGATGTTCATTTTAGAAAAAAAAAATCATTAACTTATGAATATTGGTGATATAATCAAAATGTCAAACAGTATCTACCCATATGTCTATTAAATGATAGCAGTTATTATGGAGCTTTCAGCAATGCTTCATAATCTACTTCTCCATTTGAGTCAATTGGAACAGGTTGATTACCAAGACCCATTCCTTTCATAGCCATTTTAGCAAAATCATAACTATCTGGCATGTATGATGTTACACTACTGAAAAATAAAAATATTTGTAGTAAAAATTTAAAAGACATTTTTTAAATGATATAAAGTACAAACTACAAATTGTAGTAATTAAATAAAAATATTTTCTATTGGTTGCATATAGTAAAATATTTTTAGATTATACATTTTCTTATCAATTGTCTTTTTCACGATGACACTTATATGCTCGCTAAGTTATTTATATATCACTTACCTTGTCAACCACCACATGATTAAAGGCTGAGTAAAAGTAATAAATAATATTAAATAAAGTTTTCTTTTTTTCCTATCATTTTCATCATAATAATTTGGAGAATCCATTATAAAACATTTCACAGCACGTAGTAAAAAAAATACTATAGCTATTGCACAATACAATAAAACAAAATTATATACTGATTTACCAAAAATTAAATAACCTAATAAAGAAACAACCATTCCTACATACTTGTATGAAGAATATGCTAATGAATGCCAAAATCCAAGTGCATTTGATAAATTCATTACATAACGTGAAACAACAATTATAATATTTTCTAAAAACAGGTATATAAAAACATTTGATGCTGTTACACCAAGTTGTTCTGGTGAAAATCTGAAAAAAAAAACAACTTTATATTAATAATTAATTACTTTTTTTTTCTACCTTTGTTGAATACCAAGAACAAGGCCACTCAACAAAACGTATGTTATAAAAGCCATTAATGGAATATATAAATCAGGAGCATTAACATCTTCTTTTGGTGTAACTGGTTGACCATCTACACCAACTTGAATAGACCAATTTTTATGAATAAATGGAAGAAGAATTATACCGAGTTTTTTAGCAACATAACTATTAGACACAGCAAAATAATATTTTAATTGAAATGAACTAATATATTGTGAAATTTTTTCTTTTTGTTGAGCTGCAAATTGTCCACCAAATTGTTGAGCAGCATTAAATAAAGGATCAGACATAAAATTTTGATTTCCCATTCCAAAATTATTACCATTCATTTGACTATGCATGTTGTTAGGATTACCACTTCTATGATTAACATTCATAGGTTGATTTACAAAAGAATTGAATGCACCTCCATCTTGTTGATTGTAACTTGAATAACTGTTTGGTATTTGATGTTCATTGTATTGTTGTTGATTTCCATGTATACTATTATCATTTGTCTGTGAATATAAATTATATCCTTCCATCGATACATCGTGTTGACTAAAATTGTT
Organism: Strongyloides ratti; assembly: GCF_001040885.1. Lineage (NCBI taxonomy): Eukaryota > Metazoa > Nematoda > Chromadorea > Rhabditida > Strongyloididae > Strongyloides > Strongyloides ratti. The sequence goes on from NC_037307.1 coordinate 4,643,563, forward strand.
ATTGAAATATGAAATATTAATTTTTCCTACCTATACTGTTGACTTGGGAAATTATTTTGATTTTGCCATTGATTCCCAGTATTAGAATCATAGCTCCAATCCATATTACTCCAATTATTTGAAGACATACTAGAAATCTTGAAATTTAAAGATATATCTTCCACGTAGACTTTATAACTGTAACAGAATAGAAAACACTGCCATTGGGGAGATGTGTATGAAAATATAATTGTTAATTCCTTTTAAAACACATATATTTTAAAGAAATTTAAGGAAAACTTAGGATAAGTGGTTAAAAAAATTTTATTTAAATGAGAAATGTAATGTTTAAGTGCACATATTTAAAGTAGAATCAAAAGTTTCTAATGTTTTTGTATTGAAGAAAAGTACAGTGTTAGTTGTAGAAAATGAAGGCAAAGTAATAAGGAGAACTTCATAATTGCCTAGTTTTATTTTCCTTCTTTCATGCTTACTTTGACCACCACAAAAGAACACATGTGGGGTCCTATTCAAAACCATATGATCGGTAGTTTTATTAACAAAAACACTCATATTATCAGGAGCCGATGGAGAGAGGTGCTGACATTTGAGGAGATCTTCCATAACGTCAAGACAATGTGCATCTGTTCTAGTTTTTAAAATATCTGCGACACTCTCACCTGAGATTCCTAAAAATACTACACCATTGCTTTCAAAAAATACTGGATTTGTAGTTAAGAAAAAATTATTTATTAATTTATTGCACCTCTGATAAACTCTTCTAAAAGGTGCTTGAACAGGCCATGATCCACTTCCTACATCACAAATACCCGGCATTACATGTACTGGAGCAAACTTTGTTAAACTTTCAAAATATTTATCAGCTTCAGTAATCTGTTCATGGCTGATTAATGGTTCTTTTAAATCCAATATATTATAGCTACGTTTAAAAAATTCAGAGTCGTCAAATGATCCACCTGCAACAACAATTCGCTCCACATTTTGGAATGTATCTTTAAATGGTTCAAGTAAATCAGTGCTACCTCCCTGAAACTGACCTAAGAGAAAGCCCAAAGAATTTTCTTTCTCAGAATCTTGATCCTTGGAAAATCTAAGATCAGAAATAAAACAAATAAGCGTTTCTTTATCAGTTTTTATTCTTTCTTTTTGTAGGGCAGGTTTAGGATAAATGACATCTTTTACTAAAAATGATTGTGTATCTCCCATTTTAGAACCATAAACTCCAACTACAGCTCCATGACAATACTTGTAGATATCAATATTTTCTAATTTCAATACATAGTCTTTAACCACCAAGTTTAAACAATCTTTATCACTTTTTTTAATTTTCTCCCCAAAACGATTATCCTCATTTGGTAATAAAATATCTTCATCTACCTCCAAATTAACAATGAAACTTTTTCTATTTTCCATTTTTAATTGAATAACACCATAAAGAAGTCCTGATTCACCTTCTCGTAATGAAAAAAAATCAGAAAATTTAATATCATTTCCTAAAAAAAAATTTAGTATAAAAATGATTGTATTTATTTTTACCATACTGTTCTTCTGCCGATGCAAGAATTCTCTCTTTCAACATTTTAATACGATTTTGATAAAGAATATTTAACTGGTAATCGATGCCTTCTGTTTCACGACATTTCCATAATTCATCTGGTACTACAAAATCTTTATCCATGATGTTAAGAAATAAATCCAGCTACAACAAATAGGAAAATGTACAAGTAAACAGGAAAAGTGTGACAATGTTAGTTACCCGCTATAATACATAGAATATCTTTCCAAAAATGTACGTTATGGAAGAATAAAGTTAAAAAAAAATTTGTAAATAGAATTTGAGGTTTTTGGTAAATATATATGTCAATTCATGTTTTGAAAAAAATTATTTAAACATTGTGTTCTTACTTTTGAAGTTTACTTATAATTGTTCTAAAGTTTTAAAAAAACAAAAAATTTTTTTATCAATAATTTGAATAATTTTACAAAATACAGGAAATTTGCATAATCAAAATAAAAATTTAATCAGAAATAAATGTTTTAAATTAAAAAAAAGGCCTTTTGTAAAAGTATTAACAAAACAAATTTTTGAACATTTCAAATTTATTACTAATTTTTAAAAAAGAGGTATATTCTTGAATAAAATTATTAACATTTTTATAAATCTATGTATTTTGAAGATGCAAATAAATCACCTCCCAAAAGTGGTACGTTTAAATTTTATAATTAAAGAAATAATATATTATAAAAATACACTTTAGATAACATACACAATAATATAGTAAAAAGAATTTCACAAATAAAAAGACATGCCATCGTTAATAATACTTCTAAAATTACAAATAAACCTAATAATTTTACTGATAATAATAATGCTCTTTCATCTTTGAAGTCAACGACATCCCCATCAAATGGATTGTCGTCAAAGATAACCAAAAGAAATATTTTTATTCTCATTGGTTGTGGAATATTAATTGTGATTTTTTTATTAGTTATAATCTATATTCTTTGGAAAAAGTGTCATAAAAGAAAATCAAAAAGAAGAATAAATGTAAGTATAAAATTTTTTTAATAATAATTTTTTTTAGAAAGTAAAAGATAATAATAAGAAACGTGATAAAGCAACTAAAAATTATATAAAACAACATAAATCTATAAAAATTCCAATAGACAAAAATGGTTTACCTAAAAATCATAAATTTAAAGAAGGAATTAGACAAAAAAGAAAAAAAAATATTTATATAAAAGAACTTGAAGAAATGAAAACAGCTAGTAAAATAAAAAAAAATAAGACAAAATTTCATGAGATGGTAAATGATAAAAATTTACCTTCTATTGATAAATTAGAAATAAATAAAAAAAATATTAATATTTTTGAGGAAAAGATACCTATGAAGAGTGAAATAAAAGTTAATAAGATTGATAGTATGGATAACGAATCAAAAAATCAAAAAGATGTAAAGACAAAATCTAATTCATCTGAAGTTTCAAAAGATTCTAATTTACAAAGTACACTTTCTAGTATATCAAAAGAAAATGAAGATAAAACAAATTATAAAATACAGTCTAATGATTTTTTAAATAAATGTCCTATTCATAAAAAAAGTAGACAAGTTTCTATTTCTATATATACAATGCATGGAAACAACAAATCATGGACTAAAAATGAAGAAAAAATTAATGATTTTAGTTTTCAATTAAACACTACTAGTTCTCATTCAAGTAGTAAATAATTTATATAAATAAAATTTTTTTAAAATTATACTTAACATTATATATAAATAAAATAAAATTACAATAATTTTTTATTTTATAAGCTATTTAATTAATGATTTTTTTACCAGAACATTTTGATAAAAAAAAAGTATTACAAATGAACTTATTATTTTTTTTAGAAGAAATATGTCATTTGAAAAAAATAGTATTATGTATTATAAAAAACACACATTAAAATAATTTAAATTGATTTAACATAATAAAATTACACCAATTTATTATGTTATAAATGTTAATTTATTTACTAAAAATTACTTTATTTTTCACACCAATAAAATATTTGTTTTATTAGCTTTAAAAAAAAAATTCAACATTTACAATTTATTTTGTGAAAATTTAAAATCAGACTATATGATAATTATATTTACTTAATCAAATTTTATAATAATAAAAAATGTTTATTTTTTGTAAATACTTAAGGTAAAAATTTGCAGGTTTTAATGATATAAAATTTTTAATAATTTATGATAAAATAATTAATAAAATATTCCTTATGAAATTATAGTTAATCAAATATAATATTAATTGAATGTTTATAAATAATTCTTATCTTTGATATAGCTTTTCATAAATTAACATTTATGTAAACAGTTGTTTTTAATTTTTTTTAATGCCATAAAAATATTTTTTGTTTCTTTTTATAAACAAATAATATTTATAATTATTTTTTAAACTTTTTTTAAGTATTATTTTAATGTTTAGTTAAAACCATTTACATTATATATTAAATTTTTATAAAAGAATTTAAAAAAAATTTTATGTTGAGAAGTTACAAAATTATTGAAAGGTATGGCTAGTAATACCAAAAAAAAATTAGAGTATATCCAGAAGTAAATAATTGATATTATTTGTTTTTTTTTTTGTTTTATTATATATTAATAATATTTTTGTAAATATAATATGATAGTTGATTCTTTAAATTCTGTATAAATAAATTTAAAATTAACATGACGTAAGAAAATATAAATTTATTTTTTAAATACATAACACTTAAATGATTTATGTTGTCCTATGAAAAAAATATTGTTTAAAACTAATTATTATTAGTTTATAAATGATAATTTTAAAAATTAATCTACTTTTAAATATCAAGTAATTGACTTAAAAGTACACTTTGCCTTAGATTAAAAGCAATTTTTTTACATTAAAAAAATTTTTTTTCAAATATTAATTTATTAAATTAAATAAATATTGTGACTTTACTCCTATATTACTAAATAAAATTCATAGAAATACAGGGAAATTCTAATTATATTATATTTGATATATAGGTAAGTTATATGAAAAATAATTAATTAAATTTTTCAATTCATTATTTTTTGTATAATTATTTTTATTTTTAAAAAATGTTTAAGTTGAGTTTTATTAAATCTTCTACTTCTGTGTATAAAAATAAAATATTATAAATTTTATTATTGTGATCTAAAATATCTTCTCTGTTTTTTAATTTTGAAAATTATTATATCATGTAAAATAATTTTTGCTATAAAATTTCATATACCAATTATTATTTTCTTTCTCTATGCATCGTATATAAGTTGTCAGACAACTTTACAAAACTTCTGATTCTACATCAAATGAATATATTTGCTGTTGTTGCTTAAGCTTTGATATATATGAAGCATTAATTATGTAATAAAATGTACTCCTGCAAATATAAAATTATTTTTTTAACAAAATTTATTATATAAATTATAATATATAAATGTTATTATAACATTTTTATTAATTAATAAGTGATAAATATTTAAACTTTAAAAAAATAAAAAAATAATTAAATAAATAAATTATTTTTAAGGAAAAAATTTTTTAAACTTATCCATTTATTATATAATATATTTTTTTTCAATTATTTAATAAGGTAAATAATTTTTATTTAAATTTATCTTAAATTAATACAATTAAAAAGTTAGTTAATTGATAAAAATGTGTCTAAACTAAAAATGACAAATTGTATTAAGTTTGTATAATTTTAAATTTTAGCATTTTTCTTTGATAATTCTTAAAAAAATTACTTTAGATTTTTTTTTATTTTAGTAAAATATTTATATGCATAAAATAAGAAAAAAAAAATGGCAGAAGTTGTTTATATTTTGCTATCTATAACTGAATTTTCTATATCAATTTTTGGAACTATTGTATGTATAAATTTTTTAAAATTTTTATTTAAAACATCACAAATTCATAAAAATATAAAAATTTTATTTATACAATGTGTCTTTCAAACACTTTTTGTTTTTATAACAAGATTTTTAATAATTATAAGTATATTAACTTACAATGTTTTCCTTGATTCAATATTTCAAAATATAAAATATTGTATGGTATTGAAAACTTTACATAGAATAGCTATTGTAATAACATCAACATTACTTCCTGGTATGGTTATTGAAAGATGTATTGCAACATCATACTATAAAATTTATGAAAGATCATTTAATGGTTGTTTTAGTCAATTATTTTGTATTATTCAAACATTTATTAGTGCATCAATAATTATTATTGGGACAATTTTTTTTCCTAACACAATAGAAAAAAGTAATTATATTTCTATTTGTCAATATGAATTTTTATCTTATGATTTCACAATATATATAACCTATATTATATTATCTTCTGCAGTAATTTCAATTATATCATTTATAATTTTATTGTATATAAATAAACATTTATATAATAAAGCTATTACAAATTTTTCAAATGGATATTTAACAAGAAAATTTCAATTATCTGAAAATATTAAAATATGCCGCTTGATGTGCCAATTTATTATGATTTATTTTTTTGGTATTGTTATATGTTCAATTTTTCTTATTACTGCAAGTAGAATTTCAATTAATTCAATGACATATAAAAATTATGTTACAATAATACATTGTTTTGGTCAAGGTGTTGATATAAGTCTTGCTTCAATTTCATCATGTCTTTGTTTATATGCAATGAGTAAATTTAAAAAATCGCAATTTAAAATTGGTTTTAAAGATCACAAAAAAAATTCAAAAGTATCACCATTAACTATAAAAGGGATTAGTGGGAATAATTTGATTTTGGACATTGAAGTTGAGAAAAAATTATATTTTAAAGAATTAAATAAACAATGGTACTAAAACACAATAAATCTAATCATAACTAGATAGTAAAAAAAGTTCTATCTTATCATATTTAAATTTTTTAATATAAAAAAATTATTGTTTTTAAAATATCTCAAATTCAAAATAAAAAATTAAATTTTTAATAATTTGAATATTATGTTATTAATTATAAATTTAAAAAAAATTTAATATTTAAATTATATTTATTTAAATGTAATAAATACATTTATTTGGTAAATAAATTTTAGATTTTTTATACTAACCTGTTCAATACTAATAGTCAGTATGTCAAAAAAGTGGTCATTTAGATCTAAAGGCAAGTCATCTGGACCAAAAACTTTCTGGGATAATCGTGTTACAAGAGCAATTGCTTCAAGAACCCTTTCATTGAAAAGAGACAAATTTGATAATGATTATATTAGAAGACCAAGAAGAATTTTAACTGCTAGAAGAAGATTTCCACTTAGAATTCCAATTACTTCTATAACAATTCCTGAGAATTTGGAATGTGAAGAAAATGTTGTTGTTGTTTGTGAACCAAGTAGTCATAAAATTGTTACTGGAGATGAATCATATGAAAAAATTTGGCCTGCTCTTTCAAATACTGAACAAAATATGCTTTTACCAAGTAATAGGATCCCAAATAACATGAAACTTATTAATGTAAATCATTTTCTCAATTTCCGTCGTGATTTTATTTTTTCAATTAATATAGCTGAAAAAATGATGCCACTTCTTGCTGTATTAGATGGAATTGCTGCTATCAAAGTTGATAAAACAAAGCCTGAAGTGTTTGGTAACTTTTTAGAATTCACAGATAATTTATCAAAAGGTTCTCTAACAAATGCTTCTATCAAACCACTTTTATCTCCATTGGAATCTATATCATCCACAAAAATTGAGGAAAGTCAAACTAAATTTTTTGCAGATTTTTATGAATACATTGAAAGTTTGAATAAAGAATCTCCAAAATGTGTGGAAATAAAAGAATTATGTGCTGATTTAGCTAATTTATCACAAGTAGTTGTTGGTGAAAGTGACTCCATAAAACTTGGAGAATTTTTTGCCGGTATTGCTGAACTTGAAGACCAAGCTAGTTCAAAGACATACATTGTTCCACTTTTAGCTTCAATGGAATCTATCTCGAGAATCACTTTTAAAGAAAGTGATACACAAGTTATTGGTGAATTAAATCATGGAATGGATGATAATGCTACTTGTAGTAATTATGTAACCTTATTACCTTTATTTGATTCAATGGAACAATTATCAAAAATAACCCAAAATGAAGGTGATGATAAAGCAAGTAAAGTTGATTCATGTTTAAGCCAAGAAAAACAAATTAAAAATCTAGAAGGAATATTTAATGACTATAAGATGAATGCATTTGAAAAACAAAATCAAGAAATTAAACCCATTTTAAGCACTATAGAAAACATCACTGCATCTCAAGTTAAATCAAGTATTACCTCTATGATTGGAGAATTTTTCAAATGCATAAATGAAATGAATGACAAACAAAACAAACACCGAGAACATGATCTTAAACTAGCTTCTTCCTCACTCGAAAATGTCGTTTCTAGAATGCAACAAAGTCTAACAAACTTCTCTTCAATGGATGTAGGATATAATACATTTAGTGGTCAAACAGATCCAAGATCTATTGTAACTCCTCTTGCTCCACTTAGACAAAGAGTTCCATGTCCTTCATCTACCTCTTTATGTTCCTGTACAAATAGTGCTTTACTTATGCCTCAACAACGAACAAGAGAATTTGTTACTGATGCTCAATTTTATACTATGGAAGCAAATACAGTTTCACAACATATTAATGATTTGGAAAATCAAATACAAACTATGACTGATCTTCAAAAACGCTTAAAAATATACTATGAATTTCTTAAACAATATCAATCATCTGCGTAAAATAACAATTTTAAACTAATTAATTTAAGAAACCTTACTAATATATTTATAACCTTATTTTAGAGTAAATATAATAAAGTGGTAATTTTTAAACAGATCTACTTTTATCTTGTAATTAATTTTTTTTAATTTGATATTTTTTTATTTACTAAAATTATATTTAACTTGTTCTTAATTCTATAATAATTATTTTTAGAAAGAAATTATAAAAAAGTCTACTATTTTTATAACAAATTTAAACAAGACGTTTTTCCAATTTTCAATACAAGATTAAAAATATTTCATAATGTTTATTTTTCTAAGAAAATCTCCATTTCCCGTAAAAAATCTTTTATTTAAAGAACCTTGTTATTTTCCTTCTAAATTCCAACAGATCAAATTTAGAAGTAATTTGTCATCGGGAGAAATTGACTCTGTAAGGAAACAAAAAATGATGGAAATGGAATATATGAAACCTATTATTCCAAAAACAAAACATATTGATAGTAAAAATTTTAAAGAATTATTTACCCCTGAATTAGTTAAACTTTCTGAATTATTTAAAAATAATGGATTTGAAATTCGTATAGCTGGAGGGGCTGTAAGAGATTTATTATTAGGTAACAAACCTGTAGATGTTGATTTTGCATCTGATGCAACACCTCAACAAATGATAGAAATGTTTAATAGAGAAAATATTAGAATGTTAAATAAAAGAGGAGAAGAACATGGAACTGTTACATGTAGAATTGATGATAAAGAAAATTTTGAAGTAACCACTTTAAGGTAATTTATACAAAATTTTTATATTTATAATATTTATTAGAATTGATGTTGTTTGTGATGGAAGGAGAGCTGAAGTAATGTTTACAAAAAATTGGCAACTTGATGCCTTTCGTAGAGATCTCACAATAAATGCTTTGTTTTTAAAACTTGACGGTACTGTTATTGATTACACAAACGGTATTGAAGATTTAGAAAATAGAAAAGTTGTTTTTGCTGGAGATGCCGAAACAAGAATACAAGAAGATTATTTAAGAATTTTAAGATATTTTCGTTTTTATGGAAGAATAGCTGAAAATCCTAATGCTTTTGATGAAAAAACTTTAGATGCTATTAAAAAAAATGCATCTGGATTAGGTGGTATAAGTGGTGAACGTATTTGGACAGAATTTAAAAAAATTATCCTTGGAAGATTTTCTTCTTCAATTATTAAAGTTATGCTTGAAGAGTGTAAACTTAATAAATATCTTGGTATTCCAGAAAATTGTTCTTTAGATCATTATGTTAAAATTGTAACAATGAACAATATAAATGATCTAATGCCTTCAACAATTATTTCATCTTTATTTAGTAATATGGATGATTTAGATAAATTTCATAATCGATGTAAAATATCTAATGCTGAGAGAGGATTATGTGAATCTATTATAAATGTAAGAGATTTTTTAAATGAAAAGTTAAAGAATGATTCTGTTAGTAGATTCAAAATTTGGAAAGATTTATTAACAGATGAATACTACAAAAATTGTATGAAAAATGAAGAAGCTGCAAAGGAAAGAGTAAAACAGATTGGAATGTACTTATTATGTGAAAAAGAATTGTTAAATGAGATTAATCAAATTAAAATACCTTATTTTCCATTAAATGGAGTAGTTCTAATGAAAAATAATTTTCCAAAAGGACCAAAAGTTAAATTTATATTAGATAATTGTTTTACGGAATGGGTTGAAAGTGACTACACAATGTCTTTGGATGATTTAATTGCCTTCGGAAAAAAATTAGAAATACCGGAAAACATAAACCAAAAAAAAAATAGGAAAAGAAAGTCATCGTAGAGTAAAAAGAGTGTATAATTATATTAAATACAAGTTGTTATTATTTTTATAGTTAAATTTAATTTGTCAATAAAATAATTGTTTTCTTTTTGATACTGAAAATAGTTTGTTAATATGTTTCGTTAATTATATATTTACTAAATATTTACTTTTTAGATTAAAAATGGTATTAAACTTATTTATTTAATATAAAAATTCTATTTAATAATAAACAAAAATAATTTAATATATATATAAATATAATAATGATCATTAAGAACTTTAAGTAAATACTACTCACTTTTACAGTAATATTAATTTATTTATAAATTAATTCAAAAATACAGAATGAAATTTAAATAAAATTGAATAATTTACATAAAAAAAATTTTACATATTTTTTACTGAAATAATTTGTTAATAAAATATATTTAATCATGTAGTCGTTCTATATTAATTACATTTGTATGAATATATCTATATAATGAAATTTGTTAAAAAAAAATTATTGTCATTTTCTAATATATACTATAGTGATAAACTGTTTTTAAAATTATCCCTCACCCGATTCTTCTTCTTTTTCATTTTTATTTAAATCTTCTTTTTCCCAATCTAATGGATCTGTTAAAACACACCCACTTTCTTTGGCACCTCTTCTTAAAGATGAATAAATAAATTCATAGTCAACTTTATCATGATATTTTAATGAATCAATATAATCAAGAATTTTTCCAAATTCACCTTCACATTTAAATCCACCAAAAAATGTACTACGAATTTTTCTCGATCGTTCTTTTGATGTCATAACATGTTTTTTGTCAGAAAGTTTTTTCCATGGAAGTCCTGTTGAAACAATTAAATCTATCAATAAATAAAACCAACTTTCACAATCATCTTTTCTACCCATTTCTTGATTTTTATGACATGATAATGATGCAAATCTTACTGTTCCTTTAAATCCAACCGTAACTCTTGGTGTTTTTAATTCATTACTTTCATTTAAAAATTTTCTTGCAATTCCAAAATCTAAAATATACACAACTTTTTTTTTATCACCTAATCCTATTGCATAATTTGCTGGTTTAATATCTCTATGAAGATAACCTTGTTTATGTAAATCTTCAATTGCCTCTAAACATTGTATAGATGCTGATATTCCAGTTTGAAGAGTAAATATTCGTTCTGGTCTACTATTTTTTAAATCAGCTAAACTTTTTCCTACAAGTTCCATAACAAGAAAAAAATAATTATCTTTTTTTCCTCTATCAACAATAGAAGTAAAATGAGAAGTTCCTTCACGACATCCTGATACTAACTTTAATATTGCAATCTATAAGATTGATAAATAAATATATATTAAAATAAATTTTAAAATATACCTCCATTTTTAATTTTGAATGCCTTCTTGTATCAAGTTTTTTTTCTATTTTCATTGCATACTCAAGTTTAGAATTTGATACATCATGTACTCTAAATACAGCACCAAATCCACCTTCACCAAGTAATTTTGATATTTGATATTTACATTTTCCAGATTCAATAATAACACCTTCACGTATTCCAAGTTCATCAGCTAAATTATCTTCAGACATTATAAATATTAATTATAAATGAAATGAAAAAAATATATATATAAATTTTTTATTATATAAACACATCATATTTAAATTTTAAACAAAAATAAATTTATTGTGCAAATTTATTTAATACATCTATTAATATAAAAAAAATTATATATTTTATTTCTTAAATTTAACTAACTTTTGAACCATATGGTCTATTAAAAATAACATGCCTTCCATCAGCATCAAATTTTAAATATTGTGATCTATTAGCTTTTCTTGTTAATCTTCCTGTAACTTCTGCAATATTTATTGGAAAATATTTTACCCCTTCTCTTCTATACATAAATCCAAAATTATGTGGTGATGACAGTTGTGAAGTTTCTATTAATTGTAATGGTTTCATAAGATATGGTATATTAGGGTTTTTAAAAAACTTCTCCTTTTTCATACTATTATTTTCGTTTATATCATTTTCAAATATTTTATGTTCTGTTGGATACCTCACTCTAATATGTTTTACTGCCTATAAACAAGTTTATATAATAATTTTTTTTTTTTTATAAAATACCTTAATAAAAATAAAAAACTGAGCAATAACAGAAATATAGAAAAAAATATGCATTTTTATAATGTAAAAACAAAAAATAAATTTTTTAGCTCAAAAGATATAACTTTATATGTATATATACGTAAATTAAATTTTATAAAAGCTTCTCTTTTTTAAAATTTTTTATAATATACAGTTATATTTTTATTTCATATACTTACTTAATAGTTTAAAAATTCATTTTCAATATATATAATTTATTTATTACATTTTTAGTTTGAAAGTACTTGCACAAAAAATTTACAAAGTTTAACAATAGAAAAATATATAAATAAATAACTATTTTCATGTGACAATAATTTGGTTACAGTTAAAAAAAATAAAATAAAATGTCATAATTAATTTTATTATATCGTTTTGACACTTTCTTAAATTGTTATAATTTGCATCAATCAAAAAATTGATGAATGTATTATTTTTATAAGTAAAAAAATTCTTTATCACTATAATATTTCTTATTTCGATAAATAACAATCAATTAACAAATGAAAAAAATCTAGTAATATATTGTATTAAAATATTTTAAAATTTATATATTACTTCTATTTAAAGAATGCTTTTCACTTTTATTTTATGAAAAATTTTATTTAAACACTATATGACAAATAATATTTAATATATTATATAAAGGCGGATATAATAAAGACATATAAGATAAAAGATTTAAAATAGAATTATTATTATCAATATAATCATATATATCTTATAATATATAACATTCATTAAAGTTTATTGTATGATATATTTTATATCATTTATATTATACTATATTTTATATAGACTGTTTTTTAATTTCTATTTCTTTTTAAAAAGTTTATGATTATAAATTATTGTTTATATTAAAATTCAGATTAACGGTGATGAACTCATTGACATTTTAAAACTAATTACAAAACATCTAGTTTTTATATTCGACTTTGGTGTATATTTAAATATATTCTACATTCATTTATATAGTTATCAAACACTATAAAGTGGATACAGACCATCCACCCATTTCGTATAATGTCCGGTTGTTGTGGTTAACAATATAATGTTTGTTGCAACAATATTACACTTAGAAGATTTTGATCATACATGATAATATAATATAGTTTAGTATAAGAAATTATTACTTATTGCTTAAACTTGATTGTGATCGTTGATATTTCCAAATTTAAAATACCATTTTATTTATATATTATATATAATACATATATATATAAATATATATATATATTTTATGATTTTTCTAGACAAAATATTTTTCTTTAATATTGTTTCATATTTATTAATTATAAACTAATGCCTCCAAATCAAGAAGGAATAACTCCAAAAATAAATATGTCAAATTCTAAAAGAATTTTACCAGTACCATTTGATGATGAAACATTAAATCATGCTAAATTATTAAGAAAAAAATTTAATAGCTTTTTACCGGAAGATATTAATACTGATTTTCATATGGCTAGATGGTATCGTATGTATAAAGGTAATGAAGAAACAATGGAAATTAAATTAAAAGAATACATTCGCCATCGAAAAAGTTTTAATTATGAAGGTAATAATGTTATTAAACAATGTGAAAGTTTAGATTTTGCCTTATCAGTTTGGGATAAATTTTCTATATCAAAACTTGATCAAACAGACTACTCTGGTGATGTTGCAGTTTTTTTACAAAGAATGGAAGGAACTGATTTAAAAGAAATTATTAAAACTGTACCATATTATCATATACTTCATAGTTATTTTTTACTTCAAGAATGTATGCAAAGAGCAATATTGTTAAAAGAAAAAGAAACAGGAAGACAATCAGCAGCAATTATTATTCTTGATTTACATGGGATTAATTTAGGTGATTTTATAAATCCACTTTCTAATCCAACAAAACTTGCTCGAATTGTCGTAAAGATATGGTCTGATTATTTTACAGAAAATGTAAGTTTATTGATAATAAAAAAAAATATATATATAATATAAAATTTTAAGATGGTTAAACTTATTTTGGTACGACCTCCAGGCATACTTTCAGTGATGTGGCAATTAGCCAAATATATTTTAGATGAAAAAACTTCCAGCCAAATTGCCTTTGTTCAAAAATATGAAGAATTAAAAGATTATGTTGATGAAAGTGTAATTCCTAAAATGTTTGGAGGTACCAGAGTCGACAATACTGGGTGGAGTGAAACTCCAGAATCATGTGTAAAAGCTGCAAGAAAAGTTACTCAAGATTTATATTATAATCCAGAAAAAATATATAAAAAATATGGAATTGAAAAGATACCTTCTCTTAAATCTATATCAATAAAAAATAAACATACTGAAACAGTTATTATAAAAGGAAATGTTGGTCAAAAAATAATATGGCATTTTATGACAAGTAATGAATTAGTATTTGATGTTTTAATCAAAGAAAATGGTCAATCACATTTAAATGAAGATATACCTATAATACCAGGTGTTTATGGAACATGTTTAAAACTTCCAGAACAAGGAGTTATTGAAGTTGAAAAAAGTGGAGAATATCATTTTCGTTGGATAAATTTACATGGTGGGTGGTTAGCAGCTAAAGTACATTATGCTATCGTAGTTATATAAATAAGTAAATAAAGAAATTTTATAAAAAAAAAACTTAACTTTTAATGTAGCTAACAATTGTGTTTAACAAATTATTACTAAAAACAAACGAACAAGATATGTGAATTAATAATTATTTATCAAAAAAAAAATAGTGATCTATGCTTTTTCTTCTTCTTCTTCAACAATTACATCCATCTTATTATTAGTATCATTTTCATAATTTTCAGTCTTAATATCATTTAATCCCAATTCATCATTTTGTTCATATGATCTAGTATAAAAGACTTTTTCAAGTTGAGGATCATCAAGTGGTGCAGTGACACTTTGAATATAACTATTACCAGCTGGATCATCAAGAATAATTGTTACAGGTAATTTTAAAGCAACAATATCATCAAACTTCTGAATCAGACTTTGAAACTTTCCTTTGTCTTCATCGACAGCACTATCTCCAATAAAAAAACGACCTTGTTCTTCAATTTGTTCTTTTGTCGCTGTAATAAGACCTTCAACAGTTGTAAAGCGTCCACACAAAGCACCCATACCAACTTCGAGATCAAGTTCAGGAATTTTTAAAGAACATGTATCACTTTTCAACACATCTCTAGCTAAGTCAATTTCATTTTTAACTTTTAAAGATAATTTACATCCATACTCTTGAAATGAACCACCTGATTTTACTTCATTAGATTTATAACCACAATCATCACACTTTGTAGACATAATAATAACTGTTTGAAAATAAGGAATATCTGTAGGTTTCATTAAAGTTTCAATCATTTTATTACAATTAGGACATTTAGAAGGAAAATGTAATACTTCTTGTTTAACATCTTCAAATGATTTCCATTGTGTATCTGGATCTTTTGATATATCATCTTCCTCATCATCATCATCTGCAAAACCAAGTATTTTTCTATCAGCTAAATTTCTATAGTAATGAGATGTTATACAATGAGGATCAACATGTAATGGATCTGGATTTTGAATATAACAATTTCCAGAAACATCTTTAAGTTTCAAAGTCCAACATGATTTAAGAGTACGTAAATTTTCTAATTTTTCAATAAATTCATCAATTTTACTAGCATCATCAGGATGTTCAATTTTCCTTTGAGCTTGATTTTGTTCTAATCCTTCTTTGACTCTTAATAAAATACCCTCAACAGTAGTTATTTCTCCAGGTTGACTTTTTGGTGGTATTTCTAAATTAAGTTCTGGTATCTCTATTTGAGCAAATTCACTTTTTACAACTTGCCTATTTAAATCAGTTTCATTTTGAACTTTTAAAACTATTTCCGTTCCAAATTCTTGAACTTTTTCACCACTTTGTATTTCATTATTACTAAATCCACAATGTTCACATCTAAATGACATAACAATTACCTGTTTGTAAAAAGGAATTCTTGTACACATTAATTTTGTTATACCATTTTTGTGACAATTAAAACAAAAAGATTCAATTTCAAGAGGAGCTTGATCTTCATCATCAGCTGATAAATCTTTGAATACTACATTATTATCATCGCTCATTTTTTATCTACAAATTCAGAGACTAATACAAAAAGTTTAGAAATGTAATAAAAAATACTTTGGAAAATATAACCAACCTAACAACAAAAATAATTAAATTTCATAAATAATATTTTATTTATTTATTTATAATAAATTTAAAGCTTAGGAAGACTATCAACAAATGCTTGGTCTTTAAGTTCTTCTCTAAATATATCTAATCCACCAATAAGTTCTCCATCCAAGTATATTTGTGGATATGTTGGCCAATCACTATAAACTTTTAATCCTTGACGAACCTCATCATCTTCTAAAATGTCAAATGTCCAATAATTTGCATTAACATTATTTAATAATTCAATTACTTGACGACTAAAACCACATCTTGGTTGTTCTCTATTGCCTTTCATAAATACAACTAATTTAGATTTATTTATAAGTTTTTTTAATCTTGAATTTAAATCCTCTTTTGTAACTGATTCTACATTATCTACAACATCAGAACATTCAGTAATAAGTTTTGTTACTGAATTACGGATAGCTGAAGGACTAAAACCATTTACACGATCTATTTCTTTCCCATCACGGAAAAAAACTACAGTTGGAACAGCGGATATAGAATATTTTGAGGATACCTCTGCAACACCTTCTGCATCAATAGAAGCACTAGTAAATAAACCATTATTGTCTTCTACTAATTGTTCAATTATTTCAAGAACCTGACCACATTGAGGTACCCATGTTGCAGAAAATACAACTACTGCTAATCTAAAAAAATATATATATTTATATAATTTTGTTTTAAAATATTAAAATTATTAACCTACTTATTTTTAGAAATAAATTCGTTAAAATTTTCAAGATTTTTGAGGTCTTGTAATGTCATAATTCTTTGTACTACTGAAGTATAATTTTATATTCGCGAATATTCTCTATAAAACTTCTTACAGCGACATACTAAAAATGTCTTGGAATAAACATACTTTATCGGTAAAACAAAAAAAAAAGTATTGCATTAAAATGCGTTTTATTCAACACCAATTTATTATCAGCGAATGCATAAATAAAATAATAAAAAGAAAACGTTAATGAATTAAATGTTAGCTGAATTAACTCCTGTTTTCGATTATCGTGATGTATAAAATACATATAAATTATAAAACAAGAAAAAACAGTACTTGTTCAGGAATAATTAATTAGATGGTTTAAGAGATCCGTCTAAAAATTGTCTTCTGGAGCATCCAAGTCCCTGTAAATTACAGGTTGTCGTGGATCTCTACGCATATGTTCTCCTACATCCGAAAAACGTGGTTGTCTTTCATTGAAGTTTCCACCATTATTATAAAAGTTGCGATTACCTCCGTAACTTCTCCTTCCTCCGTCATTCCAATTATTTTGACGATTGAATCTTGGATTATTTTGGAAGTTTCTTTGGTCATTATCGCTTTGGATTCCTGTTTGTTCAGGATCTTGTAATCTACGAGGATCAGAAATGTAATTATTATAAAAGTCGGCATAGGCACGAGCTTCTTCAATTTTTGCTTGATGTTTTGTACGCAAATGTTTTTTCACAAAATCTGCATTTTTAAATTTTTTTCCGGAAAGCTCACATAACCATTTGCCTGGTTGAAGTTCAATACAGTTGGCATTAATAAAATTTTCCTCCTCAGTATCAGGATCTTTTTTACCTAATTTTATCATTTCTTCTTCAGTGACAATACCTGAATGAAGGACATTATTAGATAACTTAGCATTAAAATCTTTTATGTGATTTTCAATAAAACTATCAGCGATATTGTAGCTCCCAGTTTCAGCATTTCTAAATTGTTGCATTGGTTCTGCTCGTATATGAAGAACACCACATTTACTTGGCATAGCATCTTCAATTGGAAAGAGTGTAGCAAAGTAGTAGTCAATAGAATGGACAATACGAAGATAAATAATTAATTTATCCAGTCGTTGAAGTAGTTGTTCATCACGCGTTAAAGTAGAGCGATTGTTACCATTCTCACTTTCTTCTACCTCATCAATCAAATTTCCTTCTTCAATCAAAAGATCTGTAATATCTTTTAAAAGAGGATTCTTGCTATTGACAATAGCAAACTCAAGGTTTGTAAAAATTTCTTCATCAGTTTGGCTTTCATCAAAATACAAACCCATTTTTCTATCATAAAGAGTAACCAACTTGGCAGCCTGTTTCAAATCATTTCTAGCAATTTTATTATGAGCAATCATTCCATTAACTGTTCTTATCCTAGCAACGTCTTTATTAAGAATAGCGCTTAATTCACTATCACCCACACGAACTGTATTTAATTGCCAACAAATATTTTTAACTTGGGGATCCTCTTTTAAAGTTACCCAACCTTTTTTTACAAGTTTCTTACCATCATACATAGGATCGCTAAGTCCCACTCTAACAAAACTTTCATACTTTTTACAAATTTCATCAATTTCACATGCTGTAATAACAGGAGCAACACTACGAAGGAAAATTCCTGCGTATTTAACTAGTGACTTTCTCTTTTTCGAAGCTTTTTCCTCCACCTTTTCTTCTTGATCGTCCTCTTTTTCATCCATTATCTCTTTATTTTCATCTCCTTCCTCTTCAGTTTCACCATTCAAATACTTATCTATATCTTCATCGGATAATCCTTCTAATTTAGCAACCATAGCTTCAAAAACTTTATCGATTTGATCAGAATTCTGAACATCCAATGTAACACCATCAAGAAGTCCACGATCTACAATATATTGTTGATACACTTCAAAACGGTGCTGGACTAATTCTTTTTTCTTTTCTTTGAATTCTTTGCTTTCTTCTGGATGATACTTCTGCCTAAACCATTCTTCATCTTTATGTTCTTGAAAAAATCTATTAAGTGAATCAGCCTTAAATTTGTCTTTATACTCACTATATTTTTGTTGGAGCTCTTCTTCACTGCCTTCATCTCCAATTGTATTGACAAATTGTTTATATGTCATCATAATATGTGCGGCATTCTCGCCATTCCCAGTATCATTATTTCCATCACCATTGCTATAAAAATTTTAAAAAATGTCAAAAAAAATAAATATTAAATACTTACTCAATACGACTTCTTTTGGAGAAACCAAAATCATTTCTTGGACCAGGACGCTTCCCATAACTATTAAAAGATCTACGATCATGAAAATTCCCACCATAACCCCCACGGTTATTATCCATCCCTCCATTGTTAAAACCAAATTCTTCATTATCATTCATGTCAGCTAAAAAAAATACATATTATTTGAGTAGAGTAATTTATTAGTTTCCTAAAAAAATACACGCGGAGCTATCAACAATACTAGAGAGGTAAAGTTTAAAGAATTAGTACGTTATTCCAAAATAAACATTTAAGTCTTTACACGACTTTGATAATTTTTTTTGGAAAGACGGTTATAAAAGTTCACAAATAAGTCTCTTTTTTAGTTGCTATAGTATAATGCCAAAGTGTATAATTATCAAATGTTACGTCTTTTTCTGATTTGTTAAATTATCATTATTTGATAATATTTGAAAATTTTTCTTTTTCTAATATTAAAAAATATCTTATTTACTAAAAAATTAACCTAAAATTAAATAATGTCTCTACTTTATTTGTATGGTATTTTTACTATATATTTTTATTAAAATAAAAAATAAAAACAATTTTTTACAATAAGGCAGAATATTATTAAATTATTATTTAAAAACATAAATATTTTGCCTTCAATTGTTTGTTTAAAGATACTTGTTATTTTCTTTTTATTCAAGTGACAAGTATATCAAATGTTTTATTAATTATTTGTAACATAAAACCATTGTCCTAAATTATTATGATACACTTATTAATTGTAGTGTGCCATAATTGCTTTTCCTAATCAAAATTTTTTTTTATTATGAACCTATTTTCTATGACATTGGATATGATACCTGAACTGATTTGAAATATATGTCATGTGATGTAATACAAGATAATATATTTTTTTTGATTTATGGATAATAGCCTAACTTTCTCAATATCAATGGTATCAAAAAAAATTATTATTTTACTTTATATTCTGTAAAATTATAATTGAAAAATTTTAAAAATTTCAAATAATTTTTCTTTTAAGATTTAATATTTCTTAAATAGGATTAAGCTACATTTTTATATTTACTGTATTCAAAAAATTTTTTTGTACTATATTGTTAGTAGCTTTTGATTTCATGATCTTTTTTCTATGAATTTTATATTTTTATAGTATTCTTGATCTATGTTTTCCAGTAAATTAGCTAAAAAAAAATTTTTTTATGAAGTTTAAAATGATAACTTCTATCTTAGTATTTTCTTGTATTTCAATGAAATTCGATCATTTTTGTCTTGGTTAATAGTTAGATAGTAGCGTTATTTCGATGTTATGTTAAAATTGAACATGTGACTTACATCCTCAAACTTTGTGATCTTTTTTTAGCACACATAACATAATGATACTTTTTTTTATTTTACTATATTTTACTATGAAACACACTATGATTAGAGACATGCACCGTTTGTTAGTAAGATAAATAATTTTGATAAGGAAAATTTTGTCGCGTTGATATATGTTTAATTTACTCTTTCAACGAAATTTTTGAGCATTGCCATGTTCACGTGAAATATAAAAGGCATGTGTTGAGTTATATATAGTCAGAGAGAGTTAATTATTTAATAATTGTGTCTTCATTATAGTTTTTTTTTTATAACAAAAGGATTTTTTTTTTTTATCAAATAATGTTAAATTTTTTTTTTCAGAATATTTATTAAAAATTTAAACTTTCAATTTGACAACATTCTATTTTTATAAAAGTTTGTATGTTATCAATTTTGTTTTTTTTTCTTTTTATATGATTATTAATTACTTTAGGTCATAGATATTATTATACTGTTCAATGACTAAAACAGTAACTGTAGCACTAGTGTTATGTTTAAATGTTGGAACAGAACCTCCAAATACTCCAAAAACTGCAAGTAATGTAAGAAAAATATCTGGTTATGAAATTATATCAGGTACAGGAAATTCTAAATTATCACAAAAAATTGCTAATACACTTCAAAAAAATTTTGAAAGGCTGCAACCAAGAGCAAGGTAATTTTTTTTTTGTAAATATTAATTTATTAAATATTTTTAAAGATATCGTTTAATATGTGATTCAACAACAGAGGATGTCCGCAAACTACTGATAGGAATCAGAAGGAGTGCTAGAGATGACCGTGTATTAATGTATTTTAATGGTTTTGGTGTTCCACCACCAACTGAAAATGGAGAAATTTGGGTTTTTGATAAAAATATTACAAAATACATTCCATTAAATATACTAGATCTTATGGCATGGATGAATGGTCCTAGTGTTTATATATGGGATATGCATATGGCTGGAAGAGTACCTGATGGAATGACAAATTTTTCATCATCTAATTTAAAAGAATATTTACAGGAAAGAAAAAAACAGCATGAAAGAAAAATGCAACAAGAACGTGAACATCCAACTGGTTACCATGATGATTTTAGTAATTTAAGTATAAATGAACAAATTAAAGCTTTTGAAAAATGGAAAAATGAATCTATTCATTTTGCTGCATGTGGTAAAGAAGAATATTTACCTGTTTATGATGAAGTTTGGACAGATATATTTACTCAATGTCTTACCTATCCTGTACAAACATCTTTATTCGTTCACCTTTTTCATCACCCAGAATTGAGAGAACGATATGGAATGGGATTAATTGAGGTTATACCAGGAGATTTAAACAATAGAAAAACATTGTTAGGTGAATTAAATTGGGTGTTTACAGCAATTACCGATACAATTGCATACACAGCTTTTTCCAAAGAAATTTTTTCTAAATATTTTAGGACAGATCTTTTAGTAGCTTCATTATTTAGAAGCTTTTTATTGGCAAGTAGGGTAATGGAATCCTTTCATTGTACAGCAATTTCTGTACCTAGCCTTCCAAATACTTCAAGACATGAATTATGGCGTGCTTGGGATCATGCACTTGATATGTGTTTAATGAAATTAAATGAAAGTAAACAACAACATGGATTTCAATATTGGAAACATGGACCAGGGCAAGAAATTTTTACAAGTACACATATGAAACATGACATTCTTGTAAAATTAACTCCTGTTGAAAAAAATTCTGAATACGAGTATCAATTTTCAACATTTTTTATGGAACAAATGACTGCATTTGAAGTATGGCTAAGATATAATGATAGTGAAAATTTTGAACCACAACAACTTCCTGTCTTGTTACAAGTTTTATTATCCCAAGCACATAGAGTTCGAGCTCTTGAATTATTAGCTCGTTTTTTGGATGTTGGTGAGGAAGCAGTTAAATCTGCACTAGTTGTTGGATGTTTTCCATATGTTGTAAAATTATTACAATGTAGTACACCAGAATTAAAACCTTGGTTGGCGTTTATTTGGGCTAAAATATTAGCTGTTTGCCCTGAGAAAGGAGAAGAATTATTGGTTGAGGCAAGATTTCAATATTTTATAGATCTTTTAAAGGATAAATCAATATCATTAAATTTTAAAATGGTTCTTGCTTTTGTTTTATCTAATTTAATAATGCATGGAAATGTTGTATCAAAACAATTATTCATAGATAATAATTTCTTATCAATTTGTGTTGAATTATTTTCTCATGATGATATTTCTAAAGCAAACATTTTAAAATTATGGCTTCTTATCTCTCTTGGAAGATTATGGGCTGATTATAATGAAGCTAGATGGCAAGCTATACGTGCAGTTGGATATGATAAAGTAATGGATTTTTTAGATGATGATATGCCAGAAATACGTGCTGCTGCTATTTTTGCTCTTGGGTGTCTTATTAAAAATAAATCTTTAAATAATGAACATGCAACTGTTGTTGATCAAGATATATGTGTTAAAGTTTGTGAAAAAGGAACTTTTGATGGAAGCGAATTAGTTCGTTCTGAATTAATTGTTGCTGCTCAATGGTTTATAATGGATTTTGAAACTCATTTTGTTAGCCTTTTTAGTAATCTTTCAACATCCGCAAACAATAGAAGATCTAGGAGTTCAAATAGCTTTACTAATGAATCCGGTTTTTATAATAGTAGTTATGGTGTTTCTCCAACATCATATATTCCTTCTTCAGCTGTAAGTTTACCTGATGTTGAAAGATCATCCAAAGGAAATATGTTAAAACAATTATTAAACAGAAGTGCTTCATTTTTAAAATCAAATGGAAGAAGTGAATTAAGAACTATTAATGAAAAGAGTAGTAGAAAAGAAAGTTGTAGTTCAGTTAATACTTTAGCAGATGACTCATCCGAAGATTCTTCTATTAATAATAAAATAAGAGAAAGTCTTAAATATCAAGTTTTAGGTCAAATTAGTGTACTAACTGAAAATACTTTTAATGATCCATATGAAAGAATTTGGCTTTCAATGTTAAGGTTAACTTTAGATCCCGTAAAAAAAATTGAAAATATGGCACTTGATATATTTACATTTATAAAACAAAAACATGAAGATGCAACATTTTCCTCAAGAAGAAAAATTAGCACAACAAGTGTTGAATCAAGTTTGTATGCCTTACAAACAAATGGTTCTAATAGACTTTCTACAAATAGCATATTATCAACAAGTTATAGAGATAAATTGATGCAATCTATGGGATCTCAAATTGATCAAAATGGTGACACATTTAATTCAAAAACTAATGCAACATTTGAAATTGGATCACCAGGAAATGGCATTTTACCAAAAAGAATTCGCCAAATCTCTCAATGCTCCAATCGTAGTGAGGCAGAGAATGAAAATTTAAGAGAAGATGGTTGTTCAAATTCTCCAGATAGATATGATTTTGAAATTTCATCTAGAGGATCTTCAGTTTATACACCAAAAAGAAAGATGTTTGAGAAAGCAAATACACTTTATAAAGTTAAAGAAACAACAGAGGAATCATCAAATAATATACAAAAACAAATTGTTAGTACAAATTTTATTGAAAAATGTACAAATAAATTTAAAGAACCAATATTAGAAAGTCTTAACATGGGATGGTATGGAGATGAATCTTCCTCAGATAGTGATTCAGCTTCATTGGATAGATCTATTGATATACTAAAAATTATTTCTTCAAAGAATGATTCAACAACTACACCAATAGCTAATTTTGTAACACAACCAATTGTTGATTCTAGTAGGCCTACAGATTGGGCCAGTCAAGCTTACAGAAGTTTATTACAAACAGGAACAAAAGATGCTTATCAACTTAAAAAAGAAGGAGTTAAATGTGATAAGATGAAATTTTTCTTGAATACTCAAAGGCGGATACATTGTTTGGCTTTCAGTACAATAAGACCATATTTATATTGTTGTGATGGTTCATCTATTCGTATAATAGATTGGGAAAAACCAGTTGATAAGACAACTTCAATTAATTCAATAGATTCAAGAACAGTTAAAATTATAAATAATAAAAATGATATTTATTCTTGTGCTGATGTTTCAAAACTTATGGTTATTAATATAACAACTAGAGAAATGGTTGTGTCTGGTACAAATGAAGGAATGTTTAAAGTTTTTGATCCTGGTTATGATAGACATTCAGCAAACTTTGAATCATTTAAAAATACATCTGGAGGTCCAATTATAATTAAAGATGGAAATGTATATGATCAATCATTTGAAGAGTATCCTAAAATGATAACAGCATCCTTTATATTTAATGAACAGGATAGAATTGGTGGAAATAAAAAGGACCAGGCTTCATGCAATACAACATTTTATGAGTAAGTTTTTTTTTTATGTATATATATAATTCATTTAAAAATTTTATTACTTTAGATGGGATCAAAATGAAGGGGTACTCATAGCAACAGGAAATGTTTCGTGCATTCGTTTATGGGATATGCAAACTGAAAAAACTAAACAAGATATCGAATTTAAATCTAGCAAAATTCGACATATTTCATGTATGGCATCTAATCTCGAAAATAATTTTATTGCTTGTGGATCTCGTGATGGTCTTATACGATTATACGATCCAAGAATGCCATATTATAAAGGGAATCCTTGTGTTACAACAATCAAATCAGATATGTCTGCCATAATAGGAATATCCCTTGTACCAACAAATTCTGGAATACGTATGGTATCTGGTTGTCAAGATGGTGAAATAAAAGTATATGATCCTAGATGTTATACAGAACCATTAATAGAATATGATGTTTATAAAGATTATATCAATTTTAATAATAATTTTTCAACAACACAAAAATCAAATATTAATCCAAACAAATTTTTTTCTCCTCCTTCAAAGTCTTTCATTTCTCAAAAACTTTCTCTTAAAAATTTATTTGTTCAAACGTCTAATGGTGTAATTGGTTGTATTACAGATGCTGCTACATGTCATTTGTATGATGTAAATGAAAAATCAATTATAACAAACCTTCGACTACCAGATACTTTGCGTAAATCTGCTAATATGTATGGTGAATTCCATTCAAATAGAATTTTATACGCTTGTTATGGTGGAACAGGTTACCTTACTTGCCATAATATGTAACAAAAAATATCTTGCTCAAAATGTATATATTTCAAATTTCTAAAGAGTTTTATCCATGACAATTTTATGCTCAATAATATAATATATACAATCTGTATATAATAATAATATTCAGAGAAATCTATATCATTTTAGTGTCTTATCATATATAATTTTTATATGTTGTACATATTTTTAAGAAATATATTTATATCAATAATTTTTTTAAAAATTTTTTTTTGTCTATACCATTGTATTTTGTTATTAAGAAATTTTTTTTTTTTTAAATACATTAGAAATTTAATTTAATTATAGTACAAAATATAAACGTAATTATTTAAAAGTTATAGTTTTGTACTTAACTTCATTTATTAAATTGCGGCGCGGATTCAAATTTATTAAAATATTTTAAATAAAAAAATGTTAGAAAATTCACAAAAATTTTTAAAACTTGCTATAATTGGTGCACCTAATGTTGGAAAATCTTTATTAACAAATCAGCTTGTCAAAGCAAATGTAGCAGCTGTTAGTAAACGTATAGATACAACACGTAAAAATATGACAGCAGTATTTACAAAAAGTAATTATCAATTTGCTGTTGTAGATTCACCTGGATTAGTTGGCATTAAACATGCTAATACTTATAATGAAGGAAAAAATTCAACATTATTAACAGATCCTGAAAAAGCAATGAAACAATCTGAACATGTTTTAGTTGTTCATGATGCTACACTTCCTGGTGATTATATTCATCATAGAGCTATGTTTTTACTTCATAAATATAGTCATCTACCTTCAACATTAGTTATTAATAAAGTAGATTTAATTGAAGATAGAACTTATTTACTTCCATTAGTTAAAATTTTAGCAGAAAATCAAGTTGGTGGTAATGAAATAGTAACAAAAAGAGTTAGCTTTGGAAAACTTGGTAAAGTAAATGAAAAAAGAATTGATAAAGGAGAAAGAGATGATATTCCATTATATGATAAAAATAATTTTTCTTTAAAAGGTAAAGATGAAAATTGGAAGATATTATATGATAAAGTGATGGCTAAACCATATGATAAATGTTCATGGTCAGAAACAAAAAAGTTATTTTTAGATATAAGAGGTTGGCCAAATTTTGATTCTGTTTTTTTTGTCAGTTCATTAACTGGTGAAGGAATTGATGCTTTAAGAATTCATTTAATTGATCAAACAACTAAAAGAAAATGGTTATATGATAAGAATACAATAACAACAAAAAATCCAAAAGAAATATGTTTGGATATGATAAGAGCTGAATGTCTTAATTACCTACCATCAGAGGTTGGTTATGGTTTGGAGTTTAAGATCATGGATTGGAGTCATAATGATGATCAGTTGGATATTATCATTGACATAATAGCTTTAAAAAAAAGATGGGCAAAATTATTATTTAATTCAACTCCACCAAAATTAAGGTTAATTGAACAAAGTGTTAATTATTCTCTACAAAATTTACTAAATGAAAAGTTGTATGTTAAACTATTGGCAAAATATAAGGGAAAAACGGTATCTGAAGGAGATTATGAAACTATATAAATGATTTTATTTTAATATTGTTAATTTTGTTGTTAAATAATAAAAATTTGTTGAATTATTAACCAGCATTCCTACGTCTTCCATTCCTCCTATTTTGTCTACTAGAAAAAAAAAAGTAGAAAACTACTAATTTTAAAATTTACTTTCTTCGTCTATTTCTTGGTCGATGTCTACGATGAGATCCATGGGAATGTTCATAAGAACCTGATTCTTCATAACTATATTCATATGAATGAGAACCTCCAAGTATTTCAGAAACGATTCCATGAGATTTACTAATCTTTACATTCATAAAAATAATAAGAACAATAGTAGAAACTAATAAAAATATGTTACAGTTTATCAACATATTACACAAATACAAAGATTTGACAAATACTTTGATAATTTAAGTAACAAAAATGAACATGTTTTATTTTTCTGTGACTTTAAGGTACTATATAAATATTTTTTTTATCATAAAAAACATGATTTAATTTAAAAAAAAATGTTTAAAAAACTAGCTATTATAATTTTTATACTATTAAATATATCTATAAATGTTGATTCTCAACATCATCACCATGGTCATCATGATCACCATAGTCATGAACATCACCATCACCATCATCATGGTCATCATATAGAAGAAGAAATGTCTCATCATCATTCAGATTTTGGTCATCAGTAGGTTGTCATTTTATAATATAATTTTATAAATTATATTCTTTTTTTTTGTAGTCATCATGATTATATGCATCCAGAAGAACATCATCATCATCATTATGGACCACCAGTTTTACCAATGGGTTTTCATTTATTTGGTTAAATGTATAATAAAACAAATAGAAAAAAAAAACAATAATTTTAATATATTTTATTATTAATTAACCAAAGCTAATTATTTATCAATCATAAATGATAAAATATAAAGATGTGCTATAATACTTAATGATACAACGATACAATATAGAATCTCTACATGCATAAAATCAAAATATTCCCAAATTTAATTATTTGGAGAGTAATTAAGTTAAATGACCGGATAAGAAGAGATTCATAATAATATAATAATAAAAATATATAATAATAAATAATCTAAAATATTTAAACAAACACATTGATTCGTCATTCTTCAGTGAGAAATAAGTTTGCTCATTTTTGATTGTTTGATGATTTTGATGTCATATTAGTGATATATTCATTTAGTTGAAAACATGGAAAAGTATTAGTATTAATAAGTGAAGCCATATTATTTTGTGGTAACAATGGCATTGGAAATGGTAAACTTCCCATTGGAAAAAGTGACGGTAATTGATTTTGAAATCCCGAAGATAAGAGATCATTACTAAAAGATGGTTGAAAAAATTGAGGTGGTGGATTTATATTTGAAAAAGCACATGGTCTACCAGACATTTTATTTATTTGCATATTTGGTAGTGAATTCATTAATTGAGCATTATATGCTGTCATTAAAAAAATATACGATTGATATTGAAAAGATTTCTGATCAACAAAAGGTAAGTAATTTGGAGTCATCATAGGAAACATTCCCATTGGAAAGTGTTGCTGATTAACTTGACTTACTGGTTCTCTATCAGTATGAGTAGTATCATCATTTGAACAATTTTTTTTAGAAAGAGGCGTTGAAGTTTTGTTTGTTGAATTAGGTGATAAACTTCTTTTACGAAAAAGTGGAAATTCTGGAGAAGAATCTCCAGATCCAAAATCTGAACTTGTTAAAGATTCATTATTATCCTCCGGAGAAGTAAATATTTTTTGTGGTACTGGTTCAACTAAAGAAAAAGGTGTTCTTGTTGAATTAAATGAGGAGGTAAGAGAATAATTAAAAATTCCTGGAAATTGATTAATCATTGTTGATGGTGAATTTGCCTTGTTTATGTTGTTGTAATTTTTACTTTCATCAGGATTAATATTAAAACGATACTTGTATTTCTGGCCATTAACTTTTGTAATAATTTCTTTATTATAATAATATCGTAAAGCACGAGATAATTTTTCATAATTCATTTTATTATTTTTTTTTCTTGCACCCCAAAGTCGAGCAACCTCATCTGGATCAGTAAACTTAAAAAAATATATATTTTACAGTAGAAAAAAAAACTTACTTTAAATTCTTTCCTATCTCTGTTTGTCCATTCAATGTACTTAGTGTATCTTTCATCATCTAACAATTCTTTTAAAAATTGCCATAATGTTATATGAGCACCTTGTGTAATACTACTATTTTCATCAGATTTTGACGTTGGTGTCTCTTCTATTTTAGGTGCCAAATTTTCAAGTGAGGTATCTTCTGATAAAATACTCGTATCAGAGTTTCCATTTCTCGATCCGGTAATAATTTGATACATACTATTTTCATTCTCCAATCCGGAGTCATTACAACTTGAAGAATTTAAAGAACGATTCAAGGAACTTGAAGTTGTATTACTATGTGTAGGAGAAGAAAAAGAAGTTTCACCATTATAATCAATTAAAGAAGTTGTTTGAGTTTCACCTTTATTATTACAATCTACCTGCCCATCGTTATCAGCAATATTTTCTGTTTTAATAGAAGAATATATTTCACTCATAACTAAAGTAGAAAAAAAAAAAAAGATTAGCATAAAAAAGAATTGAAATTAAAAAAAAATAATATAGCCTAATATTGATAAAATAGATATTAGTAAAAAGGCTTTCAATATTTGATGACTTTTGATGAAGAGATATTCAAAAAAAGACAAGAGGCAATTGAAATGATTTGTCAAATTGTGAAACTATTCTTATATAAGGTAACAAATGTTTTCTATCAGATCTCATCAAAGGCGGACCCGTTCCTGAAGGCAAGCGGTTGTATGAATGCTAAGATATGATTTCACATTTCGGTATTACATAAAAAGAGGAAAAAAGCAATGACAGGTGGTTTGAAGGCAGGATATGAATAGTGAAAGGAACATATATATATATTATTTTCCATTTCTCAAGAAAGTAATATTCTCAAAAAATATTTTATACCTTGAACTAAGAAATATTAATAAATGAAAAAAAAAAATATTTTTAATAAATTATAAAGATACTGGATAGATATAAAAACAAGTATTAATTATATTTTTGTTAGGGAATTTATTCAATACAATAGTCATCAAATAAATATGAAGGAAAAAGATTGTCTTTATTTAGGTTTTAACGAGTTGTAATCCTAAAGGACAAAGTAAAGTAATATGGTAGTTTTATTGGTAAAGGAAAAAACCACTCTTGCTAATAATACATTAGATGTTAAGTTATTTAGACTATATAAAGTAAAGTTAATATCTCAGTTAGTTGGTATTTTGATCTTTGAACGTAATCATATAAATATGTTGCTAATAAAGAATACGTTTCCTATAAAAAAAAAATATTTTATATATACTTAATGATGTATGATGAGTAAGCGCCAAAATTTTTCTACTTAAAATATAAAAATTTTTATAATTATCATTTGATAACACTAAATTTTTTTTTTCTTACCAATACAATATTTGTTTGTCATTATTTTTTATGCGGTAAGATAAAGAATAAATTTAAATAACCGCAAAACTTTATAAATTACCTACAAACAAATGTTAATTAATCAAGTTGTTTTGACTTTTTTCAAGCATAATATTTAGTATCAAAAATTTTTTAGATCCGACTATGAAGAAACTTAATATTTGTCGGTTTCTTCTTTTACAGTAAACCCTTCAAGAAATATTCATAGAAATAAAGGCATTTTTTTATGGCGGCTGTTGATAGAACAACTTTAGGGATAGTTGAAAAAAGATAAATACAATGTGCCAAAAAATTACTGTATCATGATAATATCTATTTTAATTAATTTAAACATTAAAGATAGTTCCGTAACTTATTTAGCTTAAAGGATCCAAGTTTTTAGGCTTTTTTTTTATTTTTAAATTATTTTTAAATATAATAAATAATTAGTATAAGATAGTATTGCTAAAATTTGAACTTTATTTAACCATACATTTTTATCCTTATTCTTTTGAAGCTTTTTGTTAAAAACTTTTTAATAGGCAAGAGAGGATGTATAAATATTTATTATGTAAAAAAAATTTCTAATAAATATTCAAATTTTAAAAAATAGATTTTGTATTCGGGTAATAATAACAATTAGAAAATTAATCATTTGATAATACTTTAAACCAAAGTATCACTTTTATGATTTTTTTAACTTTATTATATTACAAAAACATATAAGTTAAACAAATATTTTTTATACAATTAAATTTAATTTTTAATTTGTATATATTTAAATTTTCCCTTATTAATTTTTTTTTTTGGTAGATTCAATATGAAAAATTAAAAATTTGTAAATGGTATTTAATTTATAAAATTAACTTTGTTTTGCTAATATGGTTACAAAAAAGTTTGTCAAAATAAAGTTAAAACATTTTGATAAAAAAAACAGAAATCTGATATTATTTAAAAATCATTTTTTACCGGATTTATTGTGTTTTATTTATTATAAAAAAAATTAAACAATAAAAAATTTAGTTATTCATTACAATATAAATCTTTATGAATACTTAAAAGGAACCACTCATCAATTCCAACAGTACTATTATCAGGTAAATCAACTACTTCTATTGCAATATAATTATATTCTCCAGGTATAAGAGTTCTTCCTTCTTTTAACCATTTATTTGTTGTAAAACCTTCTGTAGGACTTTCGAATAAAATTTCTTCAACATCTTTTTCTTTTAATTTACGAATAAGTCTTAATTTTCCTAAAGGAGATACTTTATGATAACTAAACATAAAATATATTTCATCTTCTAATGTAAAACTTTGTGTCATTAATCGACTATACTTTTTTGGTCCTTCAATAACTGCATAAAATCCCTCTTTATCCTCAAAACCTTTTTTACCAGTTGAAGCATCATTTTTTATATTTTTATATTGTCCTTTAACAATATTAAAGTTACCATATATATCATTATTAATACAAATGTCATTTTTTTCAAAATTACAAGTTAATATATCACAAACATTATCTATAATTTCACCATCAATTTCATATGTATTTTTTTTACTATCTCTATTGACTTTTGAAAATAATTCATTTGTTTTATATATTATAGGATCAAAAGCTCTTTTTGATTGTTTATCACATATTTCACCCTCAAATTCTATATCATCTAAAATAGCAAAACCACCTTCTAAGTCACCATTTTTGAAAATAAAATTTTCTGCTCTTATAAATATTTGAAATGGTTCTTTATTAACATCTGGTATTGATATAATTGCTGGTCCTGGATCTCCTTTTTCAATTGGAGGACTACAATAATCAAAATCTGGATAAATTTTACTTGTTCTCATGACACATACAAAAATTCTAACTTCTGGACTTGTCCAATATTTAAATTTTAATGTTCCACTACTTGTAAGGCAATTAATTATACTTGAAATTAATACTGCTTTATTTGTTGGAAACATAACCTTATCTGTTGCAACAATACCATAATTTCCTTTTGGTTTTTCATCTGTTCCAGAAGCTACATATAATTTATTTTCATTTAAAAAACCATTTCCTTGATACCAATCCATTTCATCAGTCATATATCCATCAAGATTTTTCCATAAACATGTATCATCAAATTCAGAACAATTAAGTTCTTCAGAATAATTTATTGATGGAATATTTTCTGTTGTTATAAATGATTGTATCCCTTTAGTACTTGTTGTATATGATATTGTTGTAGTAAAAAATGGTTCTAATGCTTGTTGACCAATACCAATAATTGATCCTAATGGATCTTTTTCATTATATCCTTTTAAAATACGACTACCACTTAGTTTATATATTGTATCAGTTGAAAGTCCACCACAACATTCTATTTAATTATAAAAAAAAAAGATGATATTTGAAGAAAAAAAAAAAGATTTATAACATACCTAATGTTATTGGAAATATTATTAAAATAAAAAATATTATAGGAAATAAATTATACATCGATAAAATTATATATTTAATTTTAAAACCGTTAATATATAATAATATTTACAAAAGCGTGATATATTCTCATAGCAATGCCTTTATTCAAATACTAGTTTTAAAGTTCTTGACAAATTTTATAAGAACTCTTAAAATTATAGAGTTTAATTTATATATAAGTATCATTGCATGATTATGTTGTGTTGATTGTTATTATTATATCCGTTTCGACTTTACAAAATTATATCTTGGTCAATAAAATATATTATTTATATTAAAAATATTGATATTAAAATGATTAAAAATAACCAATTTTCAATTTACAACTTTAATTTATTTAGTTAATTATAAAGTTATAAATTTATAAAGTGCAATAATTTGAAATATGGCAAAATTTCATTTATAAAAAAAAATAAAAACAAATTATATAGATATATTTATATATATAATATATTTTTTTTAGAAAATTACTACGATACATTATTTTTTTTTAATTCAATAGCATCTAAAATAGGTTGTCGTTTTATTTGATATCTTTTTTGTAAATCTCTTAATTCATTATCCATTTCAAATTCAAGATTACCTTTCTTTTGTAACAATTCTTCTGTTGTCATTTTTTTTAAAAATCCATAACCTTTTAAAGCATCATTTTCAAAATTATTAAAAATATTAATTTCACTTGATGTTGTACTGATACTTCCTATACCACCAACAGCTCCAGATTCATCCAAATTAAACATATGAAAATTATTAATTAATGATGGTGTTTTATATAAATAACTATTACTATCACTATTTTTTGTATCCATATGTTGAATTGGCCTAGGTGTTCCAATAAATCCCTCATTTCCAATTAATCTAAAATTATTATCAGCTTTCATTGCTGTTTTAAAAGTGTCATTATATTGTACTGGTAATGCAGGTATACTAGAATTTTTATTTTCAATTTGTTGTTGTATAAGAGTACCTTCATAATATTCATTATTACCTTCATCTAAATTATCATTTGGTTTTAATGTTTTTTTATAAATCATTGTTGATGAATTAGTTGAGTCATTTTTTATTGTTGGATCAGAAGATGATGTTTTTGAAATATTTGAAATTTTATTTGCATTTGGTAATAATTTTGCTATATTTTGAGAATCTTTTATCATTTCTAATAATATTTCATTATCTTTTGCAGAAGTTATAAAAGGATCTTCAAGTAAGTCACTAGCATTTGCACGTTCTTCTGGATTTTTAACTAAACAACGTGTAGTAAATTTCCAAAATTCTTTACTCCAAATTTTTGGATTTTTTAATGTTGGTGCAGGTTTTGTTGGTATAAGAAAAATTGCTCTCATAGGATGCATCTCTGCATGAGGAGGTTTACCTTCAGCCATCTCAATTGCTGTTACACCAATACTCCAACAATCTGCCTGTGAGTCATAACCAGATTCTCGAATTACTTCTGGTGCCATCCAATATGGTGTACCAATAACAGTATTTCTTTTTGCCATTGTATCTGTTAATTGTCCAGAAACACCAAAATCAGCCAATTTAGCTCTACCATTTTCATTAAGTAAAATATTTCCTGCTTTTATATCTCTATGAATTTTTTTTAAATCATGAAGATATTTTAAACCATGTAATGCATCCTTCAATACAACAGCTATTTCATTTTCATTTAATGTTTTTCTTCTAATTCTCATTATATCAGATATACTTCCAGCCCCACAATATTCCATAACAATCCATAAATCTGAATTTTTAAAATAACTACCAAAATATTTTACAACAAATTCACTATCACATTGTTTCATAATTGATATTTCTTTTATAATTTCTTGTAAATCATTTCCAACTTTAACTGTTTTTATGGCAAATGTATGACCTGTACTTTTGTGAACAGCTTTATGTACACTACCATATGAACCTTCACCTAATTTACTTACAATTGTAAAAACTTCATCTGGATCTTTATTTAAAGTATCTTGGTCCAATTTAATATCTTGCTTAATGATATTTTCACTAAAATTTAATAAAATCAATGATCAGATACCAACTTACTCCATCTTTATATGATTAATAAAAAAAATATAATTTAAAAAAATTAATATAACAAATCAAAAATCATGAATTTAATGTTTCCGTGTTATTGGTTAGTAAAAAAATAAATACTTTTAGTTAATTAATTGCTTTATAATAAACATAGATGTTCTGTAATAGTTAAAACTAAATAATATATAAAACTTTCTTTTTCTTCTAGCAATTGTTGTCTTGCAAACACCTATACTTGTTATTGCATCGGCAAGATATAACCCTTTTTACAACACGCATACATTCATAGTGGTAACGCATAGCAAGACAACATAAACAGACAATCGTTATAAAACATATGTATTACTAGTTAACGCAAATGTTTTTTTTTTTTTTACATTTACTTCTATTAAAAATTTTTATTATTTACCTTTCTTTAATTATCTATCACAAAAAAAAAAAATTATTCATAACAATTTTAAGATAACATTTTTTTTTTTGATATAAGAATAAACATTTTTGCAGGTATTTTAAGTTTAAAGTTAAAAAAAATTTTTTTTTTCTTTAGTATTTAAAATGTCTTTATTAACATTGTTTTTTTTTTTTGTTGATTTTTCAAATGTTGGTAAGATTTGAAATGTTTTTGATTTTAATGTAAATATATTTATATAATACATGATATATTGAAAGAATTGATAATCTTAAGTGCAAAACTTGTTATATTTTGTTTCTCTTTTTATCTTTTTCACTATTTAATAAAGAGTTTGTTGTTTATTGATAAAAATTTAATGTTTATTACTTAAATCAGGCAATTTATATTTGAAATACATGATTGAAACTTTTATGAAACATTCAACCTTGTAATTAACTAATCGTTAGTATATTTTCTAACTAATATATATAATATATATATATATAAAATAGATATATTTGCATAGAAATATCAAGTATTTATTGTGAATGTTTGTTAATTTTTTTTTTTTTTTTTTTTTTGTTAAACGTGAACATAATTTAATGGTGGTAATTGCATTTTTAATATATCTTCTCTCTGTAAAGGTTATGCATTCTCTATGCATGTCTCTTATTTGTTGTATGAAAATATACATGAATACTAAAAATAAGATAAGAAAATAACTGTAATTATAAGACGGTGCTTTCTCAAAGCACCAAAAGTTTTCATCAGCTTTCAAATATAAACACTACAATACTTTGACTTTTTTTTTTGTGCATATTTCCAAGTTGGCTCTTGCCACGCTTAATATTTTTATTGTTATTTGTAAAAAAAATATCCAGTATTTCATGTTATACATTTTGTTTTTGTTTATATGATATTTCTTAATTTTATAGATATATAAATACGCGTATATTGATCAAAAAAAAAAAAAATTAAATGTTGTTACTTATTGATAATAATATTATGCTTTTATTATATGAAACAATAAACATGATATTATTTAATTATTACTTGTTTTGTAGTTTTAGGATAAATATTTTTTTATTTTGCATCTCTACTATTTCATGTCATTTCCAGTAGATCCTGAATGTTTTATAAGTCTGGATCCTTTTAGTAAACAAGAAAACCAAATTATGAGTACTTTTGAGCTTGCTCCACCAGATCCTTCTGAGGATTCTACACCAATTGATCCTTTTCAGTCAACAGTATCAGATTCACAAAATATTTCAACAATGTTAAGTCCTGATTTTGAACCACAAAATAATAGTACAGAATCGTCACTACCTCCTGGCTTTGAGCCACGTCAAAATAATAGCATACCAGAATTAAATATTGAATTTTCGAATTCAAATAATAATACACGTGCGCGATTTGATGATCCAGAAGAACCTTCTTCATCAAGATTATCTCCTCCTCCTCCACTTCCTTTATCACAAGAACACCAATCTTCTGTTTTAATTGGTCTTGGTACACATCATCATTTGCAAACAGGTCAAGATGACATCACATATACCTCTGTAAATAATTCAAATATTAATAATGATTTCGTTGTTTCTTCTTTAATAACTACAAAAACATCAATTGATAAAGATAACGAAAGTCGGCTTCTTCAATATCGTTTAAATAAAAGAGTTGAATCATTTAGAAATAATAAACGAGAGGAATGTACAAAAAAATCACCAAAAAATTTAGCAACCCCTAAAGTTAGTACTTTAATCTCTTCAAAAAATAATCTGTCCAATTCAGATGATGGGAACTTATTGATAGGTAATTCAAGTCAAAATATCTCTACTTCTACCTCAACATTAAAGAGAACTGCAGAACAAATTAATACTTCAAAAGAGGAATCTTTAGAACAAATAAATGAGGTTAATGAAGAGGTACTAATTGATCTAACAAAAAGAAAACGTCAAGAAGGAAAAGAAATAGAAAATTCTTCAAAAGAAATATCAAACTTTGATTATCAATGTGATATTGCAGGAAATGGTAGGAACACTGAAGAGACTGACAAAATTGATAATGTTACAATGTCATTACCTAGTAGTATTTCATCAAAGTTTATTGACGGTTCCTGTAAAAAATATCTTTAAAAATCTCAGTAAATATCCTTTTTTTTTAATAACTTTCAGTGTATTTATTTATCATTCGTATTATATTTTTAATC
Source organism: Strongyloides ratti (assembly GCF_001040885.1). NCBI lineage: Eukaryota > Metazoa > Nematoda > Chromadorea > Rhabditida > Strongyloididae > Strongyloides > Strongyloides ratti. The sequence goes on from NC_037307.1 coordinate 4,681,597, forward strand.
AATAAATCGTTTTCAATCCTGATTTATTTAAAAGTTTAAATTTAATATCTTTCATATATTCTGGTAACTGCCATTCATCAATTAATTTTTCATAGGTATTTTGAAAAATTGATTGAGATTCTTCTAAATTATTAATAGAATATTTTACACATCCGATAACAGTATTAAGTTCATCATCAGAATGTCCATACATGCATACAGGAAATCTTTTAAATAATTTTTCTAAAAACTAAAATATATGTATTATTTATGAAAAATATTTTTCCTACTAACATTTTTAAAGTGGTAAGAACTATTTTCATTTGTTATTAATAAATTGACACTAAAAATACCAGTTGGTTTTAGTATTTGCTTTATTTTATCTAGTATGTCATCCTTTGTAAATGCTTCTACCGGACAGGGAATAGGTTCAGATGCTTCGCATGCATCTAATATTATAACATCATACAAAGTATTAGATAATACTGAATCCTCAATTGTTTTAATACCATCTTCATATTTTATATGATAATTATGACTATTATATTGAATATCAAAATATTTTCTTGCAATAATAATCATTTGTTCTTCTATCTCAGAAACTGTTATATTAAAATTACGATATTTTGTATGTAAAAACATTGAAAGTGAACCACCACCAAGACCAATTTCTAATATATTTCCTTTTGTATTAGGAGATTGGGACATTATATTCATTGCAAAAGGAATTGTAGCTAACATTATAATATAATCACCATCAATATGATTATGATTTATTTTCCAAAGTGTTGTATCAGAAGTCCAAAAATCATGACCATCTGGTTTAATTAATTTTACTGATGTTTCTAAAAATCGAAAATCGTCATTTAAAATAATAAATCTATCTACAAATCCATCTTCAGATATACGGTCAACTACAGAATAACAAACATTGGTAAAAAGTGTTGAGCACAACCTATCAATGTTTTTAGTATTTTCACTATTAAAATATTGTTCTCCATTTAAATAAGGGTTATCATCATCTACTTTACTATAATAATTATACATCTATAATAAATAACATACTTGTATTATATTAATATAAACATACAGTTAATAAAAATGCTGTTGATAAAGCAATATAAAGGCTTATTCTTTTTTTTGTCAACCAATAAAACATTAAAAATGGTAAATATGTTGGAAAAAAAAATAACATTTGATTTATATAGTATTTTATAATAATTTCAAATGTTTATTTCTTTTATAATTAAAATATACCATAGTGCCGAATTTTTGATAAATGATCTTGTATTAAAGTTACTCCTACACCATTTTGGAAAGAAGTTTCAATTTTTAATTTATTACCATTACTAATATTAATTTTTTTTTATAATATCAATATTGAATTAATGAATAATTTTTATTATAAAAAAAAATTGTTTAAAATAAATATTTAGAGAGGTCACCTTTTTTATTGGGATTTATTTATTTAATTTTTGTAAAAAAATTTTTTTAAATTTTATATAAGAAATCATAAATTGTCTATAAAAAAAAAATGTTACTTTAAATTTTATTTAAAAGTTTTTTAATAGTATTTATAAAAAAGACAAAGTATCACAAACAATTTATTGTGATAAAAAATTTTAATCAAATCATTTGATTTTCAAAATTTAATTAATCTTTTATCAATTTAAAATAAAGTAGCTTCTATCGGCATTATTGCTTGTTAAAAGCACATTGTACTTTTAAAACACCAATACATCCCTACTAATCTTTATCATTATTTTAAATCTATTTTTTTTCTAAAAAAATATCTTGATTTGTATAAAATAAAAATAATTAACAAAAAAATAATTACAGGAAGATTTGTGTCATGGTAAATTAATATATAAAATTTGATGTATATAATATTGTTTGTTTGCCTTAAATAATAATTTTGTTAGTACACAATTTTTTTTAATACACTATTATCATATTTAAATAAAAAAAATTAGATTTGTGTTTTTTTTAGAAAGTATAATTTACATAACAAAAAAAAAATTATTTAATAATTTTATATGATAACATAAAAATACTTTACTATTTTAAATTAAATGTTAATAAAGTTAATTTAAAAAATAAATTTTATTATTAAAAATGTTGTGTAACAATTTTTGATTTATTTATAAAATAATTAGAAATTTAAAAACTTTAATAAAATACATACCACCAGCATTTTTTTGCCTTGTTGTAATGTGAACAAATGGTAGGTAAATAAATTAATGAAAAGTTATAATATTTAAAAACTATCATTAAAATTTTTACGCAATGATATGGTTTTTTTTTAACAATTTATAAAATAAATATACTATGAAGCAAAAAAAAATAATCTTGTTTGCTTCTACTTTATCTAAAATGTTTTTAGTTTAAAAAATTTAATAATATCACCCAATTTTGTGAAAATTTTAAAATTACATCATCATAATATTTGTATTTTTAAAAAAGAAAAAAACTATTTTATTTTTAAATTTTGATGGATGAAGTAATGAAAAATCATTACAAAAGTAGATATTAAAAAAAAATACTAATAGATAATTTTTAATGTAAATAACAATTATAAAAATTATTTTGTTTGATATATTAAATAACAAATAATCATTAACAAAAATAAGATTATACAAATAGAATAATGTATAACAAATGTATTTTTAAATAAGTAATAGATAGGATTTATTTGAAAATACAAAATTTTTATATAAAGTTATTGTATATTTGAAGTCTTTTTGTGAAATTTTGTTAAAAATAAAAATTACTTTATAAATTTATAAATTTTTTTGGAAATGGTTGAATTTTGTAATTTTTATGTTCTTTTGAATTATTCAATAAAGTTATGATATAGTACAATTAAATTATGTGAAAATAATATAATAAATTTTTTTGTCTAATGTACTTTTTTGAGGACAAACAATTTTTTGTAAATAATTTAATAAATAAAATATTTTAATTACCAAAGCAATTTATATAATTGTTATTGTTTTTTATTTTTAGTAATTTGAAAAAAATCACATTTTATGTTTTTGTGGTTATGAATATATAAAAAAACATTGAAATTTGAAATGATGGATTGTAAAATATAAATTCAAAAAAAGTAATAATTCTAAATGATTAAATTACATGTATTTTTTGATATTCTTCAATAACTATTTTGTTAATTTTATAAAAACTTAAGTTTAATAACTTAATAAAAGTAAATATTTTTCTGAATACAACAAAAACAAGCATATAATCATAAATTTTTAAATAAATAAATTGAGGAAACAAATTTCATTTAACCTTGATTTTTTTTAAAAAAATATTTTATACTTAATTATATATAATAGTAAAATTTTTATATACTAGTCATTATTTTTATAAAATAATAAAATTTCTTAAAAATTATTAATTTTGGAGTCTTTAAAATGTTTAGTTACATTTAATCACATGTCGTTTTTCCAAATACATATTCTTATAAAAGTAAACAATTTTCTTTACTATTGATACTTCCTTTATCAGTCTATTGTTTGATAAAAGTTATAATCTTATCTTTATTAATAGTACACATATATACAATTAGCAAAATTCTAACTTATTCATTTAACATTGATTATATTAAAATATTATTATAACGATTCTTAATTATATAATTTTTATTTTTTCTCTTTCAGATACTATGTCACTTTCAAAAGAAGTAAAAGAAATTATTGGAGAAGGATGGGATAACATTAATCTAAAATTAGATAAAATTCAACCTGGAACATTGGTTATTTTAACAATAACAGGAACATTAATTATAACAAAATTTGGAAAATGGTTAAAAAAATCAGAAAAACCTATTCATAAAAGAATAGGTTCATATTTTTTTTCACTTTTAAGAAAACTTCCTGCTGTTCAAAAAGAGATTCAAAAACAATTAGCTGGTACAAGAAAAGAATTAATTCATTCTATTCATAAATATGATAAAGAAAAAAATTTTATTAAAGAAATTCCAAATAAAACAATGTCTTATGAAGAAATTTTGAAATTAGCAAGTGAATATGAAGAAATGTCAACTTTTGATGTTAAAGGTGGTAAAGTTAGTGGAACTGTTTATACAGATATAAGTGATGATCATCTTAAACTTATAACGGCAATTTTTAATAAATATGCCTACTCTAATCCACTTCATCCTGATGTATTTCCGGGTGTCAGAAAAATGGAAGCTGAAGTTATTAGAATGATACTTAATTTATATAATGGTACATCTGAATGTACTGGTTCAATGACAAGTGGTGGTACTGAATCAATTATACTTGCTTGTTTTGCATATAAAAAATTGGCATTATCTAAAGGAATTGAAAATCCAGTTATTGTATGTCCATCAACAGCTCATGCAGCATTTGATAAGGCTGCTGATTTATTTGGAATAAGAATAAGACATGTACCTGTTGATGAAAATCAAAAAGTTAATATAAAAGAATATAAAAAAGCTATTTGTAGTAATACATGTATGCTTGTTGGTTCTGTACCAAATTTCCCATCTGGAACAGCTGATCCTATTATTGAAATTGCTGAATTAGGAAAGAAATATAATATACCAGTTCATGTTGATGCTTGTCTTGGAGGAATGCTTATTCCATTTATGGAAGAAGCTGGTTATCCAATTCCATTATTTGATTTCCGTGTTCCTGGTGTTACTTCTATCTCTTGTGATCTTCATAAATATGGATATGCTCCAAAAGGAAGTAGTGTTATCATGTATAAAACATCTGAATATCTTCATAAACAATATTTTAGTGTAACTGATTGGAGTGGTGGAATTTATGCAACACCAACAATTGCTGGTAGTAGATGCGGAAGTTCTATTTCTGTTGCTTGGGCTACTTTATTATTTATTGGAAAAGATGAATATATTAAAAGAACACGTAAAATTATTGATTCATGCAAAAAAATTGTCAAAAAAGTTAATGACTTAAATAATGGTATTGAAATTCATGGAAATTCTGATGTTAGTGTTGTTGCTTTTAAAAGTAAAAAATTTAATATTTATGCCGTTTCTGATGAATTAAATAAAAAAGGATGGAATTTAAATTGTCTTCAAAATCCTGATGCTATTCATTTTTGTCTTACATATAACCAAGCATCAGATGATGTTGTCAATTCATTTGTTTCTGATTTAAAAAGTGCTGTTGAAGAGGTTAAATCAGATCCAGAGAAAGGAAATAAATCTAAAAGTGCTGCTATTTATGGTATGGCTGCACAGGTACCAGACAAAAGTTTGATTGATGAAGTTACCAGTCTTTATTTAGATGCCTGTGTTATGATTCCTGAGAAAGAAGAATAGATTATTTCACTTTTATACTTAAATATTATTTAATTAATAGGTGTAATTGTAGGTTAATTTTATATAAATATAAAATTTATTTTTTTTTTATAAAAATTAATGTAAATATTTAGTAAAATTGATATCATCAATTGTATATAATTATTTTTATTTTAAGTAATAAAAATTGATACAGGATATTTTAAGTATTTTTATGATATGTTATTGTTAAATATTTGGTGAATAACTATTCATTAAAAAAAAGATTCAAACTTTAATTTTTAAATATCTTAAAGCATATAATTAAAAAAAATGGCAAAATACTTTAATTATTTTTTAAATAAAGGAAAAAGTATATTTATAAGATTTCATTAATTGATCTTTTTATTAAATAATATTATATATATTAACAAATATAATTTTATTAATTTAATTCATATATATAAATTAAACTATCTATGTCTTATTTCATTAATAAAGAAACTATTTTCTTTTGGTTTATATATATATATATCTATTACATTTAAATATATTAAAAACAAGTACCTTTAATAGTTTACTTATTTTAATTATCTTAAACAATTTAAATAATGTTAAAATTTTTAGTAACTATTTTGCACGCTATCAATTTGAACAAATTATTTTATTAAATCACAAAAGATAAATAATTATATGTAAAATAAATTTAAAATACAAAAATCAAGGTTATAAATTTGTTACAAAATATGAAAATATTATATAATATTATAAGAATTATCAAACTTTTTTTAAATTGAAAAAAAAAATTAATTAAGGAAATATATATGACAAAGTAAATTTATTGTAAAATTTATTTATAAAGAATCAAGTAAATTGTTATAAAACGTGGTTGATATAATTTTCGTATAATTATTAAAGGTAATTTATATAAGTTATTCTTTATAGATCATAAATTAAACAATGTTTTTTTTTTTGAATGATTATTTAGTAAAACCTATAATTTTAGTTAAATCTGAAGTCGTAAATTACTTCCAAAAATGTTTTAAATAGTTAAATATGGTCGAGAAAAATTCAAGAGTTTTAAAAATGATTTATGATAATTATTTATATATAACTGTGAACATATTATCAACATAATTGCCATAAATTAGTTTATTTTAATATTCTTCTGGGTCGTATGTTATACAGTATCTCATTATCTTTTTTTAAATATTAAAGTAATAATAATTTTAATATATCAACAAAATCATTTACATTAAAATAAGTTTATAGTTTATTGTACGCCTATTTTTAAATAATATAAATAAGTAATAGCTTCTTTTATTATCATAAAAGTTTAAAAATTGTATTTTTCAATAAATATGATAATTTTATTTTATAATTAGTTTTGCTATAAAAAGTTTCTTTTAAATATATCAAAATAATTTTTATCTTATATATTTTTATTTTAGTTGGTAAAAAATGACGGAAAGTAAAAAGAATAACAATTTTATTATTATATTGTCAATACTTCATATAATGTTTATTGTATTATTTGGTATTTTTACAAAATTTCCTCTAAGTAATACAAAAAATAAAGCTACAGAAAATTATTTATATTTTACTGATATTAATGCTATGATTTTTATTGGTTTTGGTTTTTTAATGACATTTTTAAGAAGATATGGATTTTCTGCCGTTGGTTTAAATATGCTTCTTGCATGTACAACCATTGAATGGTCAATTATAATTAGAGGTTTACTTAGTGAAGAATTTCATGAAAATGGATTTTTTACATTAACTATAAATAGTATAATTTATGGTGATATTTCTGCTGCTGTTATACTTATTTCAATGGGTGCTGTTTTAGGAAAATTATCCCCAATACAATATTTAATAATGGCATTTTTTGAAGTACCTGCTGCTTTGATAACAGAACATATTATTATTGAAGTTTTACATGTTACTGATTGTGGTGGATCAATTGTTGTACATGTCTTTGGAGCATACTTTGGTTTGGCGATTGCAAAAGTACTTAATCGTGATGGAATTCAAAAATCTAATCATGAAGGTTCCATTTACCATAGTGATATCTTTGCTATGATTGGAACATTAGTACTTTGGATATTTTGGGGAAGTTTTAATGCTGCATTGGCTGATGGTGAGGAAGCAAAAAGGAGATGTCTTATTAATACACTTTTGTCACTCTCTGCTGCTACAATAGCAACATTTGTTACATCACAATATGTTAATAAACATAGAAAATTTGATATGGTACATATGGCAAATTCAACATTAGCGGGTGGTGTTGCAATTGGAACAGCATCTAATTTAGTTTTAAATCCATTTATATCAATGATTATTGGAACGATTTCTGGAATTATAAGTGTTTTAGGTATTTTTATATATAAATTATCAAAAATATAATTTTTATTTTATAGGTTATGAATATATAACACCAACTTTAAGTAAAAAGTTTGGAATGCATGATACATGTGGTGTTGGAAATTTACATGGAATTCCTGGTATTATTGCTGGTATTTCTTCAATAGTTATAGCATTTATTTATACTAAAGAAGATTATGGAGATGAATTTTCATCAATTTATCTTTCTGATAAATTTGGAAGAACACTACCAACACAAGCTTTATATCAATTATTTGGTCTATTAATAGCAATATTTTCATCATTCATAACAGGAGCAATAACAGCACTCATTCTTAGACTTAAAATTTTTGATCAAGTACCAGATGAAGATTTGTTTTCTGATGAGAAATATTACCATACACCTTGTGATTTTGATTTTACAACTAGAATAATTGGACACATTGATAATGTAGAAATTACAGAGAAAAAAGTTTAATTGTTTTTAGATTAATTTAGAAAATAATAATTCATGAATATAATAATATAATAATTTTAAAAATAATATATAGTTTTTTTTTTTAATAAAAGTTTTACCTAATTATTATATATATTTTAAATTATTATAGTCCCTCGAAAATTAAATTAATATATAATGTTTAACCATTTATAAAAGTTTCATTCAATAATATTTAGTTACTTTTTTGTAATCAATCTTTCATTAAATAAAAACAAAGTAGGTTGACAGATTTTTTTAAAAAAAAAATAAACATTTATTTTTTTTAATCTATTGATAAATAAACGTTATAAAAATTTATATAAAATATTTTTGTTATAAAATTTTTTATAAAAATATTTATGGAAAAAAAAATATTTAATTTAGGTAAAGAATAAAATTAAGTAAATAATGATATTAATTATTAAAAAAAATTTATAAGATCTATTAGTAAATTTAGTAAATATATATACTAAAAAAACTATTTATGTTGTAGTTTTAATCATTAATTTTTACAATTATAATATTAAAACATATTTAAAGTATTAAAAAAAAATTTATAATAATTTATTAAAGAAATGGAACTGTGCGATGTCATTAATTGATAAAAATTATATTTATGATGCAGATGGTTGTAGAAATGCAAAGCGAAATGATTTCTTATTCATTAGCATTTTTGTTAAGCTTTTATCTTCAATTGGGTCATTTATCCAAAGTTTCTAAATATTTTTTTTAAAGAAAAAATGAAATATAATAAGTTAAAAAAAAACAACTTACAGTTGCTGGTTCTTGTCTCCATATTAGAAGTGCTTCCTCACTTGTATTATATTTCCCAGTTCCTGTTAAAACAATATCTTCTTCATTTGCCTTACTAGCAATAATACTTTGTATTGATTCATCAGATATCTTTAATTTCATTAATAATTCAAGATGTATATTTCGATCTTGTATTGATGATGGTTTACGATTATCTTCAAATTCCAAGTCCTTTCTACGTAAATGTGTTTGATTTAACATATTTTCTTCGTCATCAGAAGCTTCTGATATTTTTGATTGTAATATAAAATCACTTGTATCTATAGATCGTGGACATCTAGATAATTTTCGCCTTGATATATTTACAGTTTTATTTATTGGTGTTCTTTCAGCAAGATAATCAACTGCAAGACCATTTGTATCAGTAAAATGACTTGAATCTTCATCAGAATATATTTCAAAAAGATCATCAAATTCTTGTGATTGATTTGTATTAGAAAAACATGATGGAGAAGCAATATCACATTCATTAGACATATTATTTGATGTTCTTACATGACTATATTTACGAAATATGGGTGTTCTTGAATATGTATCATCACTATGACCAATAGAACCATTTGAAGAAACTGGTTTTATATTACAGCATTTTTTTACACTTAAAACAGTTTGTCGTTTTTTATAATTATTATATACTTCATCATTTTCTTCATGTAATTTAAATGTACTTCCAATAATTGTTGTTTTTCTTTGTCGTTTTTCAGAATTATTTGAAAAGCAATCTTTATCAAATGGTTCAATTGAAACACTAAAACGTGTTGTTCTTTCATCATTTTTTATTAAATCATCTTCTCTCATAGCTTCAACTTGTGTTATTTCATCTTTTGTTGGAATATAACATATATTTTTCATATGATATGGCATATTAGTATACTCTTCTAAATTAAAATCAGGAGAAATTCGTTTTCCTGTAGGATATTTTATTTTACTTTCTGATGTTTCATCTTTCTCACATGTTTCAGATGATATTTTTTTTACTGAAGGTACATGTTCTCCTTCTTTAACTTCATATAACATTAAATATCCATCAACAGTTCCAACCCAAAGTGTATTATCAAAATACATTAATGCACTAATCTCAACATTATCTTCCATTTCATCATTTGTTTCATTGAAACTAGGTTTTCTATGAAGTTTATCATATTTAGCATCAAAAAGTAAAATACATGTATTATCATCACTCCATAACTGAACTAATGAAGAATGAACAGTTGCCATAAAAACACCATAATTAGAATTTTGAAGACAACGAATTTTTTCAAAAAATGATGAGCTTCCACCATTGGCAAATGAAGCAACATATATATGATTTATAATAGATAATGTTCTACAATGAAAAAATTTTATTTTTTTTTATAAACATTTTTACAAATATTTTCATTGAAGATTTACAAACTATTTTTCTACATTTATTTTAAAATGAATATTTTAAACTTAATCAACTAAATGTTTTGTTGAACTACGGTAAAAAATAAATGTAGAAATTAGCGCAAGATAAATAGATGTAAACCTAATAGATATATTTTTAATATCCTGGGGCAGTTCTAGGTGGTGGGCAGTGAGAGCAGCTTCCTTTTTCACCTTGTGGTCCTTGTTCACCTGGTGAACCTGGTTGTCCTGGTTGACCTGGTGCTCCATCAGCTCCAGCATCTCCTGGTGCTCCTTGTTGTCCTGGTTGTCCTGGTGCTCCTGCATTTCCTGGAGCTCCATCAGGTCCTGGGGCACCTGGAGTACCGGCTGGTCCTGGTGGTCCCATTGGTCCATCAACTTCAGAAAGAACTCCTGGAGCTCCTGGTGCACCGGCATTTCCTGGATGTCCATCACTTCCTGGTGGTCCTTGTGGTCCTGGTTGTCCATCACTTCCTGGTTTACCTGGTGCACCTGCGGCTCCTGGGGCTCCAGCATTTCCGTTTGGTCCTTTTGGTCCTGGGTTTCCGGCTGGTCCTGGTGGTCCGGCTGGGCAATCGAAGCAGAATTGGCTAGCATCTGAGATACCCTCTGATGGAGCATCTTTTCCTGGAATTCCTGGTTTTCCTGGAGCTCCATCTTTACCATCGAAACCATCTGATCCTGGTGTTCCAGCTGGTCCTGGTAAACCACTTCCACATGAGCAACATGTTGTAGCTTCAGCAATAGATCCACCAACTCCAGCATCAACACCACCATAAACATCTCTTGAATGTCTGAAGGCAGCTGAATTTGATGATACACCAGATGATTTGTGGGTAGCAGATCTCTTGAATTTTTTAGCAAAACTACTTGAACCTTCCATAGCATGATAAGTTTCTAACAATTTATCGACACGATGTTTACATACTTCAATCTCAAGATCAAGAGCTGATTGAGTATGTTGTAAATAAGAATAAACCGATGGTACCAAAATAACAGCTATTATGGTAGCAAAACATGAAATACTAATTCCAAGAATGGCTAATCTTTTCATAGAATCAGCTTCACTTTTCATTGTTTTAGGATCCATGGTAAATACTATTATAAAAGGATATTTTTAATATATAAAAGTAAACTACTTACCTTAAGTCGGTTTAGTTATGAAACTTAATATGACTTGTGTAAAATAGTTACTTTTATGATCCTTTTATAGTATTTTCCATATTTTTATATGCCAGCCCCTTCCTAATTTATGTTCTTATTTTGTTAAACATATTTGATCATATAAAAAACATCAAGGCTACTTTCACTGTTAGTTTATACTTTTTAGAGATATTCTTAATGCGCAAATACCTGTTTTATATTAAACGTTGCTATTTATTTCTTAAAAATCAAGCTCAACTTTTTACTGCTAGATGTCACTATCTTATTAACTAATATTCATATAGTAAAGATAGGATGCCGATAATGTAAGTGATATAGAAAGGTAAAACCAGTTAATGTTAAACTAAAACTTTTAATAATAACCTTTTTACTATTTAATATTTCTTTTCTTTTTTATCTTTTTTGTTAATTTATTTTTTTTTAAATAAAATTAACTATTACGATAACGATAATAAATTAATCTTCAATGAAAATAACTCGTAAATTAATAGAACTGTAATTTTTTTTTTCAAAAAATGAAACATTTCTATCATTTTTAAAAACATTTATCTTTTTTTTTTTTTAAACAAACTTACCTGCAACATATTTGAATAATTTTGCTACTAGGTACAGCAATCCAAAGAGTATCATCAACAATTATAGCATCTGTTATTCCAGGTGCAACATTAACATTAAATATTTCTAAACTTGTTGGAGCTATATCTAAAATATTTTCAAGAACAGTTAATGTTCCATTTGCTAATATACAATATAATCGATTTTCAAAAATAAATATTTTTAAGGCAACATCTCTTAATTTTAATTCCCATAGTGTTTTTACATCTAGACTTCCTTGTACAAATTCAATTGCTACAATGTACCCGGAAATTAAACTAATAAAGGCTGTTGATTCGTTCATAAAACACATTGTTACCGGCTTACAATCAAATTCTATTTTAGCAAGCTCCATCCGCCTACTTCCATTATATTCAATAATCGCAATTTTCCCTGTTTTTTGGTGACCCATTAACACGTATGCAAATCTATCTTTATCGTATGGATTAATAATGAGAGACGATATAGGGAGATCATTCTCTTTAATATCATTATTTGGTGATATCATCATAGCAAGCTGTGATCGCATTTTTTTTTTATGATTAAATTTTTCCTCTAATAATTTAACATAAGCATCATGTTTTTGTCGTAAGACATTTCTTGATGGCATTGGATTCATATCTTCAAATGCTGCTTTAATTAAACCATCACAATCATATGTAAGCTTTACTGAGGCTTTTAAAACTTTCATAACACCTATTGTATCAGTTCTTTTTAATAATTCATCTTCATGTAATGCTAAAAGTGCAAGTGAAAAACGAAATAGTACTTTTGGTCCCTCAACCAAAAAACAATCCCATATTCTTAACATTGTTTGAAATGGTACTGCATCATAAAAAAGTGTTAAAAACCAATTTAAAGTTACTGTAGTTAAATCAATATCATATGCCTCTAAATGTTGTGCTAATTTTGGTAATTTTACCTCAATTAATTCTTTTAAAACTTCCATATGAGCCTGGGCACTTGTTAAATTTTCATCATAATATGATGGTGGAAAATATTTTTCTGTTATTGCAACTAAAAACCAAAATGAATCTTCAGCAGAGAGAAATAATAATGCAACTGATGCAATAAAATTTAATCCTTGACAGTAACCTCCTTTCATTCCTACTGTTGAAGCACTATATAAACAAAAATTTTTTAAAACATTTTCTAACTTTGCAACACCACTACTTGTAGCTGAATTAAAATAAATGCTTAATGGAGCTGTACGAAGAAGATCAATTTGTACTTGCTTTTGAAAATATAATGAATAATGTTGTTCTGCTAGTGTACCTCTTGAATTTGATAAATTTGTATAATAATATTTTCCATATTTTTCTTTAATATCAAGTACTGTTTGATTAATTAATATTTTCCAGATATTTGGTCGCATTGATCTAGGTACTCCTGCTCTAACTAAATTACGTATTTCTATTCGATTTTTAAAACCAAATGTGTTTTGCTCTAATATTTGTTTCCATTTTATTTTTAAATCAGCATACTCTACTGTCTGTGATTGATAATATGCATGAAGTTGAGTGCAAATATATTGTAATGCTAACGATTGATCTGTAAATGAATGTTTAAAACCATATTCATCCACATAACAATTCGTTGTTGACATAACTGAGTCAAATGTTGGTAAAGATGGATCAGATTCTCTTGCTTTATCAAGTAACTTTTTTACACGTTTCTCATGCTAAAATTAAATTAATTTAAAAATCAAGGTCAATAAATATTATTTATAATAATAATAATATATTGCTACTATTACTACTACTACTACTACTACTACTATTACTATTAATATTGTTACACATACCACATCACCACCAAATAATCTAACCTGCACTGTATCTAAATTTGAATTACTTTCATTTATTGGTATTCTTAAACAACTTTGTAATAAAAAAACATATTCTCTTCTTTGATTATCATTTTCACATTCAAGTGCCAAATTTTTATTTGAAGCTTCATCAATTTTTTTTTGTAAATTTTTTATAGTTTCATCTTTTTCTTTATTTTCATTATTTAAATATTTTACCTGTTCTGATAAAGCTTTTTCTAATTCATGTGATGTTGCTTTAGTTAAATCAAGTGCTAATAAGGCACTATTTCTTCTTTTAAATGATTGAATATCATCAGATAATTCTTTAATATTTTCTTTTAATTGAATATTTTCATCAATAATTTGTGTTATTGTTTCTTTTTGTCGTTGAGTTAATGAACGGAGTTCTATTAGTTCATTATACAAACCAGTTGTTGATGACATTTCTGATACTTGATCAGAACGAAATGTTTCCGTTGATCCGGATGAAAACGAGTTAGCACGGGATAAAAGAATATGTGATGCATCTCCGCCAGATGAGTGACCTGAATCTTGTAAAGTAACATTTAAATTATCTGATTCATCCTCAGGATCATTAATATCCATACCTTGTTGTGTTTTAATATCAATTCCACTTTCTTTTAATACATCAATTTCTATTTTATCATCTGATTCATGTTTATTATCATAGAATGTTTCATCTTTTTGTTTATCTACCCAATTGCTAACCCATTTACTATTTTTATCATCTTTTTTTACATTATTTACAATAGAATGTTCTTTAATATTGAAGGAAAAATTTTTTTTGATTGATTGTCTTTTACTTCTTGATAAACTTTTTCTACCATGTACTGGTGATGTATTTTTTGAAGATGTTGAAATATTTAATTGTTTATTTGATGGATATAAACGAATAGGATCTGTGGATACTAAATAAAATTAATAAATTTAGAAAATAAATTTTTTTTTACTTACTTGATGGTCTTTTTTTAATTTTATAATTTTCATGTGGTATCTCATTTTCTTCAAAATTTTCATCTTTCTTTTTACTACTTTTATTACATAAAGTTTTCATTTCATCACTAAATTTATGCCAATCTATGTCATTATTTGAGGTAGATGTTGATCTATGGTATTCTTGTATACCAAAAATAGCTAATGAATCTTCATTTGTTGATGTTTCATCGGTATTTTGTATATTCTTACAATGATGTTTGATTGCACCATGCCAACATAAGGCACTTTGAATATTTGGTGCCACAAATTCATATTTTCTATGTTGAGTTGTTATGTTAAATGTTGTTGAATTTGGTAATAAATCAGAACATGATGCCGTTAATAAAGGAATCAATCCAGTTGGTTCTTTTTTTTTCTTTATAAAATCATCCCTTTCTTTAAAATAATATACCGTATCCGTAGTTTCTTCCAAGGCAAAATAAAAAACTTTTTTTGATTTTAAATAATCAAATGCTAGAAAAAAAAAATACAAAAATATATATTTTAATAAAAAAAAAGAAAATTAAACTTACTTCCTCCAGAAACTTTTAGTGTTAAATATCCTTCTAAACTATAACAATATGAACCTGTCACAGAATCTGTCGCACTGGAGGAACTACTCTTTTTTCTCAACATCATACTTATCAACTTTTTAATCAAGCCAATTTCATATGATTTTTTCTGGACAGGTGTAATAATATCCAAAATAATTCGCAAGATAATAGTTGAAAAATTTAAAATAACAAACTTAATTAAAGTGTTTTAAACTAAAAATTTTTAATTTTATTTATTTTTAATTTTTATAAATGCACTTAAAATATTATGCAATTTATTTAAAATAATAAAACAAAAAAACATTGATAGAATTTAAATGTAATCTCTAAAACAAGAACGAAATAATTTCCATAAACTTATTACATCTAAATTTATATAATAAGCCGATTTTTGTCAATTTTTAATTGGGGATTGTTGGAAGTTTTTAATATGTATAAATTTATTTCCATATTTTATATAAATTTTATATTATATAAATCAAAAAAAAAAAGTTTTATAATATTTAATTAAATAATAAAATAATATGTAAAAAAGAAATAAATATTTTGAAGTAAAGGTGGTAGTTGTTTAGAAATGAATACAATACTATATTAATAAAAATTGCAACTCTAAAATTGATAATCTACCAGACTTGATATCAATAAATTTTGTTATCCACTTTAATCATTTCTAAATATAGACTCAATTTCAAGATAAACAAATACTAATATTTGGATATCAAAAATTTTTGCATTATTACTTTAATCATCATTCAATACACTTGGTCAAGATAATATTGTATTTAAAAAAAATAACTTATATTTCAAGCGATACACCCAATTATTTTTCAGAATACAAATAAAGTATCAAAACACAGCTGATACTTATGATTTTAAAATAGGATTATCTTTTTTGAAACATGGTAATAATATAAAACAATATGTAAATTAATTATTATCATTTTTTTAAATAGTTTTAAACCATCAATAACAAACGAATAAAAAAATGATTATATTATTATATATTTAATATAAAATATGATACTATATATTAAGACAATATTTTACAAAAATATTTTTACTATCATTAATTAATTTTAATAAGATCTAGTATATAATTAAAAATATTAAAATAAAAAAAAATAAATTTAAAAATGAAATAATTATTTTTTTTGGTAGAGATTAATTTGCAACTCAACAATCTAATAAGTATTATAAGTTAAAATGTATTTAAATTTATGATAAATCTATTGAATATTACTTTTTTTTATTAAAATTGTTTTTTTTCTAATGTTTAGTTATAAATAAATATTTTTAATGGTCGTGAGTATTTTATAAAATGATTGAACACTTGTTGATTGTTATTAAAATAATAAATTTAATAAAATTTAGAAACATATATCATTAAACAGGTAATTATAAAAATAGTATTTTAATATAACAAAAATAATATTTTTCAATCCAATGATACTAAAAAATTGTACAATATATTATAATAAAAAAGATGGATAAATGAAAAGAATGGTAAATGTTGCACTTTCTATGTTAAAAATTAAGTTTCATGTCAAGCTATCTCAATATTTGGATACAGTAATTGTAAATAATATTGTCAAAATTTATTTAAACATAAGGCTATGAATGAGATGAGTAATTAATGTAAAAAGCTAATTCATTCTGATAATAGACAGATAAAAATATTTTGAATTTCATTTATTGAAATAACCTTATCAATTTAGTAGAATTAAAATAGTATATTCATTTTCTTTATAAATCCATACAAATGCACATGTGATAATTTTGTTATATAAATAAAAATGGGGAATGAAGCACTTGAAGTGTAGTAATTGAACAAAATGAAGATCCTAAATATATAAATGAATTTAAAATTCAAGAAAAATAAATATTTTCAATTTAGGTAGTTTATTTAATTTGTGGTTTTATAAAATGATATTATGACCATTTTATAATAAAAAATTTTTTTATATAATAACTAAAGAGCGTACTTGCTTAATAAACGTAAATGTTAATATACTAAACATGTTCAATATAAACATACATTTTTTTTTCAATTCATATTATCGTGAATCATAAATTTGTCAAAAAAAAAAAGTAGTTAATAAACGTAAACATAAGAAATTCAATCCACAGGGTGAACTGAATAAAAAAAATAAAAGTAAATAAATTCTTTATTATTTTATTAAGATTATGCAAATCTATTTGATATTTATTTTGTCTTAACAAAAACTCTGTCACATTTTTCATGATTTATAATTCAAATTTTGTGAAAATTATATTTGATAAAATTTTTCCATTTTAAAAATTTATCTTATTCATTTTTATTAAATTTTTATTTAAAAAAAAGTTACATAAAATATTATTTTTTTTTATTAATAAAAAATTTTGATACAACTTATTTATCAATTTAAATATACAAACAAAGTTATATAATATTATATTTTGTAAAAGAAGTTTTATTACAAATATAAAAATTCAATTAATCTTCAAACTAAACATATAAGCAAATATGTAGATCATAAAAATTATCATTTTATAAAAAGTTTGTACATAACAATATGTATAAATTATAGAAAATTTACTAATTTTTTTTTATTTATTACATTTAATAAAAATTAAATTAATCTTTCTTTTTTCTTTATATATTAAATAATTATGATGACATAAAATATATGATTGATATAATTATAAAAAATGATATATTGGTTTTATCTTTTTCATGGTTAAAAAAAAAATTTTGTTCAATTTCTTGATTATATTTTGTTGTTATTTCTTAATATAATTTATTTTTATAAATATATATTTTTAAAATATATTAAATAAATAATTCACAAAATTTGTTGTTTACTTTAATCATTTAGATTATTTTCTAATAATATATAATCTATCTAAATTTTTATTACTCTCATTAATATAGTTTAAGATATTTCAAAGAAAAAAAAAGTATAAATTTAATTATCAATTTGCAATAAATATTATGATAAAAATTTATCACAAATAATGCCATTTTATTAATACTACTTTTTAAATATATTTATCATTTATTTCCAAAAAGTATACAAAAGTGGAGAAGTGTATCAATTTGCTTTTGGTAATTAAAAATTAACATATTAAGAAGAATATGGATTCTAAAAAAAGGAAATATTCAAGTTCTAGTCTTGCTTCTATTATTCTTAATAGTAATACAAAAGAAAAAAAAATTAAAAAGCCTACATTTATAGAGGCTGAAGATATTTCATCTGATTCAGATATTTCCTCAAATGAAAGAAGTAATTCAGGATTGTCAACAATAAAATCAAGGCAAAAATTAATATCACCAAAAGGAATTGATTTTAATTTTAGTAGTGAATCAGAATCAGAAAGTGAAGTTGATGATGATGATGTTCCTTTATCTATATTTAAAGAATGTATGTTTAAATATTTATTTTTTTTTTTAATTTTTATAGATACACCTTTACCAATAACAGAAGAAGATATCTTAAAAAGTTTTGAATTAAAAGGAATTGAATATAAAATTGATAACCCTCCGTTAATGGCTCATGAATTGTTAACATTAAATTGCATAGATGACGACAAATATTATGTAAAAGATAGAAAAAATCCTTATAATCTTTTACAATCGGAGAACTTAAAAAATTTGCTTGAATTATTTAATGAAAAAATTATTGAAAAACTTATAAATGAACGTGCTTTACAACCGGAAACTAAACCATTCCAATCCGATAATAATACCTGTGAATGTGAATCTGATTCTGATGATGATCATGAGCTTGTTAGATTAAATCAAAGAGAAAAAAAAACTAAAAAAAATGTTAAAAAAGTTTCAAGTAAAAGAGAACAAATTGCTACATATGAAGTTTTAAGGAAACGTTCTTATAGTGCTGGAATGAATAAAGAAATAGTTTTTAATGAACCTGGTCAAAAAAATAATGGTGCTTTTTGTTATTGTTCTAAAAGGCATAGTTCAAGTGGTATGAGACATGGATATTATCCAAATGAAAAACCTATACCAAAATGTAATTTTCAATCAAATGAAATTGATAAATTGCATCATTATATTTTAAAAATTAAAACTCAATTACATGGTTCTTCATATAATCAAACAGTTATAAATTATAATAATACTAGGTATTGTTTTGAGGGATTTTCATTATTTTTTCATCAAAATATACCAAAAAATGTGACTCAATGTTTTGAACCAGTTATTTTGGAGGATGGAACTGTTATAGAATATGAATTAGTTAGTGCAAAAAATGAAATTATGTATACTGTTGGGGAATTAGAATATTTTTATCAATACTTTTTTGTAGGTATAATGGAAATGTATGATTTACATTGGTTTCCTAAATCATGTAAATTTCCAAATACTGAAAATATAAGTTGTAAAATTGTTCATGTTTTGCCAAGATTTATCAATGATAATACCATTTTATCAATGGCTAATATTATTAAATGGATGATTGATACATTTAAACCTGTCTGTACACCTGATGTAGCTGTTGCTGTACAGACAAATGTTCATGCATTAACAAAATTACGAAGAAATAATATTGGAAAAATAGTTGTTAATTTTAATTTACGTCCTTGTGCTATAAGAGTTGATGATATTTCAACAATAGATACAGATGACAAAAAAAGTAATAAATATCCAAAAATATATCATCGAACAACAAAAATTCCTGAGTATTCACATGTTCATGCAATTGAATATCAAGAAACAAAAGAGAGAGCAAATAAACTTCAAAGTAAACTTGATAGAAGAGGAATAATAAGTGAAGGAGAGAAGTATGAACTTAAGCAATTAAATGAAATTTTAAAAGATTATAAAAATTTGTCAGGTCGTAAAAAATGTCGTGAGGTGTCTATGTCGAGTAATAATTATTTTTGTACAAACATTTGTTCAGACATGATTGAACATGCTGTTGTTTTAATATCAGTTATTTCACTTGTACGATTTAATAATTCTTTAGATACTTTAGAAAAAGAAAAATTAAAATATACTTTTAAAGATAGAAGATTACTTAAATTGTCATTAACACATGTTTCAAAATTTCATCATATGGGTACAAATCCAGATCATATTAAAAATGTTTTAAGAAATTTAGGTTATAAAAGACAAAAAAATAAAAATGAATTTATTAATTCAAGAGAAAAAAGAAGGGAAAGAGATATTGCTATGCAAATAAATAGACATCCAAATAATGAAAGATTAGAATATCTAGGAGATACTGTATTAGAAGTTATTGTTACACATCATCTATTTTTAACATTACCAGATATTCAAGAAGGTGGTATGGCTACATTTAGATCAGCAATGGTACAAAATAGAAATTTAGCAAGTTTAGCTTCTAAATTAATGTTAGATCATTATATGCTTTATGCTCATGGTCCAGATTTATGTAATGAAACTGACTTTCGTCATGCTATGGCTAATACATTTGAAGCTGTTATAGGTGCAATGCATCTAGATGGTGGTACCAGAGAATGTAAAAATATTATTGGTAGTTGTATATTTGATGATTGTGAAATTTCATTAAAATTATGGAATTCACCACCAATGTATAATCTTCAAGCAAAATATAAAGATGGTGATAGACATTTATGTGAAAAATATCCATATTTAAATTCACTTCAAAGATTTGAAAAAGAAATTAATATATTTTTTAAAAATATTCGTATACTAGCACAAGTTTTTTGTAGAACATCTCTATGTAAAAATGCTTTAACAGAAGGTGACAATGAACGTTTAGAATTTTTAGGTGATGCTGTATTACAATTAGTTATAACAGAATATTTATATCAAAATTTTCCTGATCGTGATGAAGGTTATATGTCTCAATTAAGAACTTGTCTTGTTTCAAATAAAACACAAGCTTGTGTTTGTGATGATCTTGGTCTTCAAAGATATATTATGCCAAGTAAACCAAATGAAGATGTTTGTTCAATACAAATGAAAATGAAAGATAAAGCTGATTTAGTTGAAGCATTAATTGGAGCATTATTTATAGATAGAGGAATTGATATTTGTAGACTTTTTATACGTGAAATGTTTATGTCAAGACTTCATTATTTTAAAGATGATATGACATGGAAAGATCCAAAAAGTTATTTACAACAATATTGTCTTTCAAAACATCTTAAACCTGATGGTAGTTCTACTGGACTTTTACCAAAATATAAAGTTCTTAAAAAAGATATTTATAATAAAACACACTATCATTTAGTTGCTGTATATTTTAATGATATACGTGTTGGAAGAGGTTTAGGGTCAAATATTGTTGATGCAGCTCAAGCGGCCTCTTCAGCAGCATTAGAGTATTTAGAAAGAAAAGATGTTCAAGCCAAAGTATTCAAGTTCGATCCAAATAGAGATTATTCACAAGCTTAGTTTACCACTAATTTCTTAGGTGTGCTATACTCCAACATAATCTTAATTTTTTCTTGTAACGATTGTCTAATAATTAGATATAAATTTTTTTAAATAAAACTTCTTTTTACAAAAAGAGTATTAGAAATGCCGAAAAACCGCAGTGATTCTGAAAGTAGTGACGATGGTCCTCTTATGAATGACAATACAGGAGAAACATTAAATTTTGAATTTGAAGCTTATCCTATTGAAGAAAATAATGTAATTGGCATAAATAATTTGTTGACGCAGGTATTTTGTTTAATTTTTTATTATTAATATTTCTAGATTTTTATTAATAGCAATTATTTAAATATTGAAGAACTAGCAAAGCATATTACAAAAAATTGTAAAGATTATGGTCATGTTATTGAATTAGCAGAAGAAGCTGTGACTGATGAAGAAGACACTGAGATGGTATTTGCTTTTTCTACTATTTTAAATTTGTCAACTGAAGATGACATTGTTAAAAAAGTTAAAGATTTTATTCATTTAAAGTTGACGTCAAAAGGAACCTTGATAAAAGAAGGAATGAAAGAAAAATTTCTTAATGTTATAAAAAATCATGACAAAAGCTTAGGATTATATTTTAATGAAAGATGGTTAAATATGCCTCAACAATTGGCTGTATCTAGTCTTCAAAATTTAGTTTCTGAAACTGATAAGATAAGAACATTTAAAGATATATATTTGGTATCTTTCTTAAAAATTTACATCAATGAAAATGATGGTGGCAAGGGAAATGATTCAAATGTCATATATGCAAATACGGAAGAAAAGTATATATTTGATATTGTTAAACAATACCCATATTTTGACTACCCTGTTTATTCAGAGATAGATTCAGAATCTAAATTCGCTTCTAAAGTTGTTAATGGAAAAACATATAAACCATACAGACGTGTTATTTCATTTCCATATTCTGTTATTCATGATTTAATTCCTGTTATTCAGATTCAAGAATTTTAATGTTTACTTATTGTTGTTATATTAAATTTGTTTGATTTCTTTTTTAAATTTTTTTTTAAAATTTGTTAATTTATATGGCGTGACTAGATGGCTTGTATTACTCAAACCTCTAATTTACTAGAAATACCCAGAATTCTTATTTTTCATTCATAAACTGTAATAATTTAAATTTTCACCAAAATATTGCAATCACACATAAAATTTATCCGATTATATCTAAATCATTTGTTGACAAAAAAAACTTTTTTTTATAAATGGTTACTTAAACTTATATAATCTATGTAGTACTTATAACCTATATAAAAATTTGATGATTTTATTGTTCATAGATTAATACAATGATTTATATTTAAAAAAATGATAAAAGTCAACAGAAAATTTTGGTAAAACTTCGTACTACTATGTGCAAGTATAATGTGTTTAGTATGTAATATCTCTTAAATTATTATATGACGGCCTTTGTCAAGACGAAAAAAAAAAAATGACAAATTAAACTTCTCTCCACAACTTCTCCTAATTACGTAATATTTATTTTAGAATAATTATTTTACAAAATTTTCATAACATCGATTTTTGTACATAGAACTATATAGCATTATATTAAAATTTTTCATGCAAAATTTATTATAATGTTTAATAAATATATTAAAATCACAAGAATAATATTTCGACATTTAACGCATATTCCTTGTAGGTCTATTTTTTTTTTTTCAATAAAAGCTTGTTATTTTATAAATACTGAAAACATAAACATTTTAAAAAGATTTTTATTTCATAGCAGTGTCTATTTCATTGATTTAAGCCAACAACAAAACTTTCTACTTGTACTATCTAACTTATTAAATTTTTTTTGTTATCGATATATAGTAGTATACACATAGTTAATAACTAAATGGACGACACTTATAGGTACGATATGTTGAATTTTTTTAGTCGTCTCTTGATAGGAAAAACGTTCTTACCTAAGTTTATTAATTATTTATATATAATTTGTTAGGCCATTTATTAGATAATTAGCTAGTTAATGTTTTGCTATTTTTTTGTTTAGTAAAAACGATATATTTAAAATGGTTGGTCATTTGATAAAATTTATATTATTCTAATATTTGTTTATTTTTATAGAGGAGATTTTTACATCTCTCGTCAAACTATTGTTCCACTCAAATAATCGGAAAAAGGATGCTTTCATTAAATTCGTAGGTTTATTATTTAATTTTTTTTTTAATCTTATTTTTTTTTTTTTAAGTTTACTATCTACTCAACTTGCTTATGGAAAAGAAATCAATGATTCAAAATATGATGGAGTAATTGTTGTATCTCATTCTTCTAAGGAAATAAGTAAATTTCCAAAATTGGCTGCCTTAGCTAAACCAATTGAAGAATTTTCGCAACATCATACAGGATTTGAAAAGTCTCAGGCAAATTTGATTATTGTTGATAAGGAAATTATTCCATCTGGACGTTTAATTTATTCAGCAACTGGATCTGTTTCAAAAGATTTCGAAGATGTCCGCAAGTTTAAAACTGCCGGATTAAATGCTATAAAACTTGCTATGGATGCTGGAATGAAAAAACCTTTATTTACCACTATACCATATGATGAATTTCCACGTTCTGAAATTATATCAGCTCTAGGAGCTATAAATGGTCTTTATACACCTTTAAATATAAGAGACACTCTAGAGGGTAACTTCAAAGCTAAGTTAGAAGAATTATCTTTTATTGGAAATAAACAACTTACCACTGAACAATTACATAATATTATTCTGGCATTTGGATATTCAATGTCTGTTTGTAATGATATTGGTGATAGTGATCCACAAAGAATGACACCTGCTAAAGCTGCTGAGTATGTTGACAAACTTTTTGGTGGATCTGATTCTGCTGTAAAAGTTAAAGTTGAATCTGATATGGAAGTAATAAAGAAGAATTATCCATGTATGGCTGCTGTTAATCGCTGTGCAAATGATGTACCAGAACATCGTGCTCGTTTGATTTGGTTAGAGTATGATAACGATGAACCAAATGGACAGGCAAAAGAAACCCTTATGTTTGTTGGAAAAGGAGTTACTATTGATACCGGTGGTCTTAATATTAAAACTGGAGCAAACATGAAAGGCATGTGTAGAGATAAGACTGGAGCAGCCAATGTAGCTGGTTTCTTTGCAGCTTTAAATTTACTTCGTCCAAAAAATATCAAAGTTGTTGGGTACATGTGTATGGTTAGAAATAGTGTAGGTTCTAATGCCTATTCTTGCGATGAAATTCTTACAGCTAGAAGTGGTAAAAGAATTCATATATACAATACAGATGCTGAAGGTAGATTAGCTATGTTGGATCCACTTACTGAAATGAGAGAAAAAGCAATCAATGAAGTAAATCCTCATATCTTCACATTTGCTACACTTACTGGACACGAAATGATGTGTTATGGTGAGTATGCTGCCGTCATGGATAATGGCCCTGCTGCAAAAAGTGGAGCATCAAGAAAATTACAAGAGACAGGTGATGAGTATGGTCAACCTTTAGAGATTTCACGTATTCAACCTGAAGATTTCCATACACATGATAGTGAATTTGAAGGTGCAGATATTTGTCAACTTTCTACTAAACACTCACCCAAGCGTGGACATCAAGGAGCTGCTTGCTTCTTAATGAGAGGATCATTAATTGTTGACCATGGTTCAACAGATAATCAACCATTAAAATACACTCATGTTGATCTTGCTGGTCCAAATGGAAATTTCCCTAAGAATTCTTATCCAAACCCTTTGGTTACTTTAATTGGACATTACATCATCCCACGTTCTGGATAATTATTTTAATAATTTTAATCCTAATATAAATAAATAAATTTAAATGAGATGTAAAACATTTTCTTCTTTTTTTTTAATTTTTTTACAAACTTTTCTAAGATAAGATAATGCATTGATAACGAAGGGTACAGTCATTTTTCAAAAATTAAAAAAAAACTTTCCCTATGACATATTTTTTGTTTCTATTTGATTAGTATACTATTTTATTATGTTTTCTCCTTTTTTGTAATTCGGTTAACAATAGAAGATTCGTTTTGTTAATTCTAATGGTTTCTGTACCTTGTATCAATCACAACTTTGTCTTTAAATAATTTATTTAACATAATTATAACTTTATAAACTAACTTTTTGAATAAACTAAAATCCCCAGAAAAAAAGACATTTCAATTTTGAAATATAAGTTAAAAAACATTTTCTATCATTTTAACTTTTTTCTGTAGAGTTTTAAAATTTAAAAACACACAAAACCATGTTTAATTATATAAATTTTTTTGTTTAAAAATAAAATGATTTTTATTTATACTAATAGCATAAAGAACAAGCAAACATATGTTTATAATATCTGTATAAAAGATAAAAAAGATAACAAAAAATATGCTTTTAATTAAATATTCGTTTATTTTTTTAGTTAATAATAAAGAAAAGATAATTTTATATTTATTTTAAAAAGATAACATTTGATAAAAACTTTGTTTTTCAACATATCATTAATTAAGTTTATTTTCTTTTATTCAAAATATTAAGATACTTGTAAATTTAATGATGTTTCAACTTTTTTGCATTACTGAATATACTATTTAATTTAAACTTTTATTTCTTTTAAAAAAAATTGTAAACTTTTTGTCTTAATTATTAAAAAAAAATTATATTGTTCTTAAACATTTTTCCAAATAATATTAAAAAGTAAAATGTTCCAAATAAGAAAAATTTCCTCCATCAAAATTTTTTTAATGTAAATAATAAATATTTTCTTAAAAAAATGTTTCATTCATTAAAACGTTTATCCTCTTCTATCAATCGATATTCTTTAAGGAGCCATAATTGTGGAGAATTACGTTTAAAAGATGAAGGAAAAATTGTTTCACTTTATGGATGGGTTGCATATAAAAGAATGGATAAATTTGTTGTTTTAAAAGATGCATATGGAATGACTCAATTACAAATTGATGATGAAAATAAAGAGTTAAAAGAGATTGTAAAAAATATTACTTTAGAATCATGTCTTTCTGTCGTAGGAATTGTAAAAGATCGAAAAAATGAAAGAAATAAATCAATGGATACTGGTGAAATTGAGGTATCTGTTCAAAATTTGGACATACTAAATTGTGCTCCTAAAATTTTACCTATAAATTTAAAAAATAATAATCAAGATCTAACAAAATGGAGATATCGTTACTTAGATATACGATCTCAATATATGCAAAACAATCTTCGATTACGAAGTTCAGTTACAAATAAAGTTCGAAGATTTTTGACAGAAGAGGCAGCATTTGTTGAAATTGAAACACCAACATTATTTCGAAAAACACCAGGTGGCGCAAAAGAATTTGTTGTACCAGCAGGAGGTTTAAATAAAGGAAAATTTTATTCTCTTCCACAAAGTCCACAACAATTTAAACAATTATTAATGGTTGGAAGTATTGATAAATATTTTCAAATAGCACGATGCTATAGAGATGAAGGCGCTAAATTAGATAGACAACCTGAATTCACACAAATCGATATTGAATTATCATATACAAATCAAGAGATGATCATGGAATTAATTGAAGATATGATAATTTCATCATGGCCAGAAAGTATGGAGGAATTAAAACCTAAAAAAAATTTTAAACAGTTTTCATATGATTATGTAATGGAAAAATACGGAAGTGATAAGCCTGATTTACGTATTCCATGGATTATAAATGACATAAGTTGTTTACTAAAAGATATTTTTAAATTTAATTTTGTACAATGTTTTGTTGCTCGTAACTGTTTCTCCCATATATCAACATCAGAAAAAAAGAAATGGAAGAAGATTATGGAAAATAATGAGAATTGTCAAAATTTTGAACTTTTTAAAATGACAAAGAGTTCATGGATCAGGGAAGGAATAAAAGAAAAACTTGTTAATAAATTTGACATAAAAGATGATGATATACTTGTTGTTAGTTGGGGTAACAGTGAAAATTCCGTAAAATGGACATTAGGACAATTAAGAAATTACATGGGTGAAGCAGCTGGTTTAAGAAAAGGTGGAAAATTTGAGATATGTTGGATTGTTGATTTTCCACTTTTTATAAAGGAAGAAGGCAAGTATTTGTCATGTCATCATCCATTTACAGCTCCTAAAGAAAAGGATCTTGAAAAGTTGGAAAATATGGAAGATTTGTTATCAATAAAAGCATTACATTATGATTTAGTTATTAATGGAGTAGAAGTTGGTGGTGGTAGCATTCGAATTCATGATGGGTCACTTCAAAAACATGTTTTTGAAAATATATTAAAAGAACCATCTGATGAAATGAAATATTTTGTTGAGGCATTGGAATGTGGTGCACCACCACATGGTGGATTTGCATTAGGATTGGATCGTTATATTACTTTACTCGTTGGTAAAGGAGATTCAAATGTTTCAATAAAAGATGTCATTGCTTTTCCAAAAAGTAAAGGTGGAAGATGTAGTATGACTGATTCACCTGTAGAATTAGATGATAACATATTAAAGGATTACGGAATAACGATTGTAAAGGACAATTAAATATTTGTTGTAATTTTGTTTTATTGTTGATGTTTTATATATAATTCAATATAAATATTCATTTTCAGTGCTTTGCAATTGTTTTAATATTTCTGTTTCTCTATTTCGTCAGTACATAATATTAAATAATAAAATTACTTTTACACGTCAACTATAAGGTTGTAATAACCTTAAATAATGAATTGATTTTTTTTTTATTTTATATTATTTAATGGATATTGAATATTATTATCACTGAGTTTTCTCTGACTCCTAAAAAGAAAATTTGAGAAAAGATGTAATTTACCATTTTGTCTTTGAGGCCTTGATTGTTTTATATTAAAACAAAAACATTTTTTTTATATGGTACATTGGTAAATTATTAAATTGTTTTTATTCTATTTCTTTGTCATCTTAATGTATTTTTCAATATTTGTTATATAGAGATTTTAGTTATTGTATTTGTTAATTTTATTTACATTACAATTTTAAATTACAATTTATTTAATTTATATATAGTTTTCTTAAATAAATCGCGATCATATGTCGTTTATCTATGTACGCCAACATTTTTCAATGATTTTGATGAGTATTGATAATTGTAATTTTGAAATTTGTTGTAAAATAATGGCGCGAGTTGTGTCATATTACACATGCATCTGTTGTATCAACTTTATTTAATTTTTTTTTTTCTTTTTTTTTGAAAATATTTTTCATATTATTTATTATTATTATTTATTATTAATTTTTTTTAGAGTAACGAACGAATATTTTATAATTTTTTAAATAATGGTTGATAATAACTCAGATGTCGCTACGGCTAAACAGAACCAAGAAGTAAAACTTCCTACTGAAGTTTCTATTTCTAATGGAAAACATAAGCTTACTTCTAGATGGTGCCTTTGGTACCTTAAAGGTGATAGAAATAAGGAGTGGGAAGATTGTCTTAAGATGGTTTCAACTTTTGATACTGTTGAAGACTTTTGGGCGTAAGTTTTTAGCTTTTTTTCTTTTGATTTAGTGGATGTAATCAATATTGCGTTTGTAGACTTTATCATCACATTCAGTTAGCAAGTGGTTTAAACTGGGGCAGTGATTACTATCTTTTTAAAGAAGGCATTAAACCAATGTGGGAAGATGCTAATAATGTTAAAGGTGGACGTTGGTTAGTTGTTGTTGATAAAAGTAAACGAGCAGCTAAGCTTGATCATTATTGGATTGAATTAATGATGGCAATCATTGGAGAACAATTTGAAAATTACGGGCCTTATATTTGTGGTGCTGTTGTTAATATTAGACAAAAGGGTGATAAAGTCTCTCTTTGGACTCGTGATGCTTCTCGTGATGATATAAACTTACGTATTGGACAAATTTTGAAGGAAAAACTCGAAATTCCTGACAATGAATCGATAAGATATGAAGTTCACAAGGACTCATCTAATAAGACTGGTTCAATGGTAAAACCAAGAATTGTCCTTCCTGAAAAATTATCATCACGTCAAGATTCCAAAAACTAAAATTATATTTTTGATTTATTGTAAAAGACCAACATTTCTTTATCTTTTTGTTAATAATATGTACACAATGTTAAAAACCTTTTGATAATTCGTTTTTGAATTGTTCATATAAATCTTTTATTTAAGAATATCACAGTAAAACAAAAAAAAAAAACTAAAATTTTTTTATACATGATCTCTACTATTTAAAATAAATTCAAGAAAACGTAGTAAATTCAATCCATCTTCTTTTTTATTAATTACAAATTGAGATGGTAAAATGATTTCTTTAGATCTTAAAAGTTTAAGAGAGTTGTGAATTGAATCAGAATTTAACGACTCTTGGAAAATATCAAATGGGCAAGTTATATCTGTTTTACTCAGGAACATTCTTATAAATGAAGAATCTGTTTGATTATCAGTGTGGTTTTCAGTAAACAAGTTATTCAAAACAATATATAATGTTTGTAAGAATGGTCTTAATATATTGGAACAGTAAATTATTTTTTGTGTAACAAAAGAATCATCAGCTTCCATTGAAATAAATTCTTCATATATCTTCTCAACTTTTTTGCGTAAATTTTCGCATGGTTTGCAAAAGATTGCTTCAAATCGTAATGTTGAACAAATAATTAAAGCAACATTAATAATATCATTTTTTGAAGTACCTAAAGGTGATGAAACGTAGGCTAAAGCTAAAGCTGATTCTATCATAAAAATATGAACAATTCCATTTTTATGATATGCTAATTCTATATAAGCTGGTTTTAGTTGTTTTATATTAATATCACAATTTTCTATATCTGTATCACAATCTCCTGTAAAATTTACATATTTTTCAAAAGGATTGAAAGCTTCTTTTATAAGTTTATAAGAAAACTGATTATTAGGTTCATAACCAACAATATCAAATCCTTTATTTGTTATATCATCAGCTAATTCTAATAATGTTTTTTTAAGACTAGACATTTTAGTACCATTTCTATATTGACATAAAATAATGGAAGATATTAATGATGTAATAGAAATTGATGATTGAAAAGTAGCATCATACAAAACATGATATCCAATTGCTCGAATAATAGATCTATGAGGTGTATTAACATCATGCCATGGAAGTAATTCACGATAAGAATTAGGTGTTGCAGGATAATTTAATTCAATACTTTCTTCTATACTATTTTTCATGGCACTTAGGTAGTCAGATAATAATGTTGGTGTACCAAATGTAACTCTAACATTTCCACATTGTTGTCTTAATTTTAATGCGTTCCAAAGACCAATAAATACACCAATAATGCTTTCCTTTTTTTTCTTATGACCCATTAATTCATCCATAAAAATACCTTCAACTGTTTGATCATATGAATAACTAACAGGAACTAAATAAACATCTTTTACACATCCTTCTGTAACTGATTCATAAATATTTGAAATTAATCCATTTTTAGGTAATAGTGATTTTCCAAATCTACTTCGAGTTCCTTCCAAAAAAAATTCTAATGACATACCTGATTTTAAAATTTCTGTCATATAACTATGTAATACAGCTCTATATAAAGCATCATTTCCTCCACAATCTTCAGGATTAATTTTTCTTCTAATAAAAAATGCCCCTGTAGCTCTTAATAACCATCCAAATCCTGTTAAATTTAAATTATCTCCAGAGGCTATATGAGGAAGTCTAATATCCCAATGCCAAACAATCCAAGTAATAAGAAGATAATCTAAATGACTTCTATGTAAGGGTAAATATATAATTGGTATTCCCGTTTTTTCTGCCTCTTTTATTTTTTGCATTTGTCGGGGACAAACAAGTAAACTTTTCATTAATTTTCTAAAAACTTTATACAAACCATAAGCACAACAACGGCAAATAAATTTAGAAAGAGATGCTTTCATTTCATAAAAATAATTTAAAGCTTTATTTTTCATAATTGCTAAAGTTGAATTAGTTCGAAAGACTTCTTTTTCCATCATCGTACAAACTCTTTTTGACATTATTACCTTTTCCATGACAGAAGGATAATTGTGATTTAATGCATGTCTAAAGACATATCTAAAGTCTCCAAACCATAATGAAGGTAATAACTTAGTATTTATTGATGTTAATTTATTTATATTATTAATACCATCAAATTTTGAAAAATCAAGAACATCAATAAAGTTATCTTCAACTATAGATACATTATTTTCAGATTTTATTCTTCTCCTTTGAGTTGTTTCACATAGTTGACAT
The DNA here is from genome assembly GCF_001040885.1 of Strongyloides ratti. Lineage (NCBI taxonomy): Eukaryota > Metazoa > Nematoda > Chromadorea > Rhabditida > Strongyloididae > Strongyloides > Strongyloides ratti. The sequence goes on from NC_037307.1 coordinate 4,713,655, forward strand.
GAAGCACATCCTCCCAAAGGTTGTTTTAAATTAGATAAGTTAATGTTTAATGTTTGATTCATTAAATGTTCATTTAAGGGATTCTAAAAATTTAAATATAAAAATTAGTATAATGTTACCTTCATCATTTTGTATATTGATTATACCATTCAAAACATTAGTATTCTAAAAAAATTACACATTTATCTAAAAAAAAAAAACAATTTGTGAAAGGATAACACTAAAAAGAATATAAAAAGAAAAAAACAGCAATCATAAAATTTTTATATAAATTTAAAGTAAAAATATATTTATTAATATTAAACAGAAAAAAACAACTATGAATTAAAAAAATTAATTTTTAAAGTAATATAATTTTAGCTAAATAATTTATAATATAAAAAAGTAGGGAGTTGCAGTATTTTCAAAGTATTTGGAGTATAGTATACACAATTATTTAAAAACTTTATTTAGAATTCACACGATTCCCAAACTAATTTCTATTAAAAATTATTGAATTATAAAAAAAAATAAATTTAATAATTTATACATCTAGCTAAAAATAAAAAAAAAAATTTTTTTTTCAATATTAAGTAAGATAATAAATAGTTTGTTTTATATTTATATGGTAGTTTACAATTATATTTTTTTTTACTCAAAAAATTTTTATATATTTGATAATTTCTTATCATTTTAAAAAAATTTTATGAGAAAAATTATTGTTATTAGTTAGTAGATTAAATTTTTCTCTTTATATTTTGGACGACGATATGTTTTCACAATGAAGTCATTGCTACTGAAATGACCCTATGATTTGATTTGTTTTCATTATACTCTGAATGTGTTGGTGTGTTTTTTTTCTTTGAAAAATCTTCAATTTTGTAGGATCTATTTAGTGGATGTCGAATGTAGTGATGGGAACTGTTTGAAAATGCTGTTATTGGTAATGATATAGAATGATTTTGTGAAAATGTTTGATTTGTCATAGATTTTAAATATAATTCTGAATGGTTTTGTAATTCTCCATTTGAATCTCCTCCTAATCCACTGTCAGCTTCAAAGTCATTATCCACCAAAAGAAATTCATAATTCTGAGGATTATAAGATGTATATTTAGATTTTTTTGCTATCTCTTCATTCCATTTATTATTATTATAAATGTTATAGTTATTTTGAATTAAATCATTAGATAACGTTTGTAATTTCCAAATAGGTGAAGAAACTTCTGATTTTTCTTCATTTGATGGTATCTCTTTATTAAGTATTAATTTTGTATCTTTAATAATTATATTATCAGAGGAACATTCATTACATGATGACTTTTTACAACATAATTTGTTAAAATTTGAAAAAAGATTTATAAATTCTTCACGATATTCCTTATTGAAAATAATATAAATAACACAATTGACTGATGAGTTAAAAATAACAAGAAAATTAGAGGCATCAGATAAAAAATTGAGTAAAAGTGGATCAGGCTCAAAGAATGTCTCTATTAAATTAACTATTAATGCTAATGTATTACAACATAAAAATAGAACAACAACCATTATCATTGTAACAGTATCATCCCCGGCATTTTGTTTTTTTTCTGATTTTGTATTAACTATTGTAGTTGTTTGATTACTAGAATTGGCACTTAACACATCTTCAGAAGTGGATATTCTTCGAATTTGTTCATTATTATTTTTTATACTTTGTTTTACAACAATAAATGCATTTAATACTAAAAGAAGCATAAATGGTAAAAGTGTCATTAACACCATATACATATATATATTGTATATTGTATTTATTGTAAAAAATAAAGTGGTTGGACAAATTTCAATAACAATTTCCTAAAAAAAAATATATTTATATGTATTAAATATTTTGTTTTACGTAATAAAATACCTGACTACCAGTATGTAAACAACTTCTCAAATTAAATTGTGGAAATCTTAATGAATTATATAATATTGAACCTAAAGCAACAGATGCACAAATTTTTCTAGCTGTTGAAACGGTACAATATTTTTCTGCAAAACGTTTCCAACATACTTTTACATAACAATCAACAGCAGCAGCAACAGTAAAATAAATTGAGCATGTCTGAGCCATATACCCGAATGGTAGTGTATATACTGTTGTATAGGGTCCTCTTGCCAATTGTTGTATATATGATCGTGCAGAATCAATCCAAAAAATAAAAAGTCCAGTTACAATAACAAGAAAATCTGAACAACCAAGAAATAAAAGGTATGTATTGGCTGAGTTTTGCATATTGTGTCTTGAATATATATATAAATTTATAAAATTTGTTATAACACCAAATACAGATAATGATGGTAATGCTAAAATTATAAGAATGAAATTAAACCATTCATATGTTGATGTATAATCTTGAATTTGTAAATCTTGACAAACACATTCTGTTGCATTTGGTGCTATAAAATTAACGACACTAAAAATAAATTAATATTATATATAAATTTTAATAATTATATATATATATTTTTTAATATTAACAAAAAAAAAATTTAACCTTTTAAAAACTATTTATTTAATTTATAAATAATCAAATTTTTAATAGTCTTCAAATATTCATATTAATACTTACTTTGGTAAAAATGGAATTATTCCTGGTTCACTAAGTAATATAATACTTGTATCATTAGATACACTATAAGATGATGGTGCTGTAGATATTGTTTCATCAGAAAGCATCATTAATAAATTTTTCTAGGGAATAAATTAATTAAAAGAATACAATATTTTTTGTTAAAAGAAAATATATTATACAACTTATTAATAATTTTGTAAAATATATAAAATCATAAAATAAAATTCATTTCTCCATCTGGAATTAATGATACCACTATTATGGAGAAAAAAATTTTTTTTAAACAATTTATGTATCTCAAGGAAATGTAATTATTTCACGTAAAAATGAAAAAAAAAATTTGTAAAAAATTTATTTCACAAAATATGAAGTGTAATATAAAAAAGATAAAAAAAACAAACTTTTCTTATCCCACAAGAGATTATATTATATTATATTCCAATTGCATAAATATTTTTAAAAAATGTTATATTTTTATAATAAAAATGATAAAATATTATAGGAAATAGTTTACTATCAGATAATTTCAATTACTATAACTTAATCTCTTTCTTTTCAATAGACTATTGAGAGTAAACTTTTTTTTTTATATAATTATTAACTTAATACAGTATCATTGAACGTGAAAATGAAATATATGATTAAAAATAAATTTTAGATAAATGATATAATTGAATTTATAGTTATAAATATAGTATAGTTATTTATTGTTATATAATGTAATTTAAAGTATTTATTATGTACTATAATTACAGTTAAAGTTTAATTTAAAATTTATTTAAGAAAAAAAATTGGTAAATATTTACATATAAAGATATATATAAATTTATTTTTGTAATAATAATTTAAAATAAAAATTTTTATAAAATACTTAAAAAGTTCAGTAATTTTTTTTTTCATAATTTTTGAAATATTTTAACTATCTATAAATGTATTTTATAGTCATATAAAAATAATTTAATATTCTCAAATATATTGTTATTTAAAGTTTTATATTTATTCATTAACATAATTCGTTTAATTTAACGATTTGATTAAAAGAAAGAAAAAAAAATTAAAAAAACAATAAATAAAAATATAGTTTTAGATAAATAAAATTTTTCATTATTACTTTGTTAATTTTTTTTTTTCATGGTAATAAAGCAAAATTTTAGATGTAAATGGCGTCATAAAAATCAACATTATATTCAATTAAAAACTTCTAGCACTACATATAATGAGATAAATAAATGTCTAGTCTTCTAGAGATAAAGCTAATAATCATTACATTTATATTTTTCAACCTAAATTCTCATGAGAATATTTTAGCTGGTAAACGGAAAAAATAAGAAAAAAGCAAATGTGAAGAGTATATATTTATTTAAATATTATAATCATTTTTGTGAACTTTAACAATAATTACAATTATTTTAGTAACATGAGTATTTTTAAATTGTTCTTTGTTATATTTTTGTATAAAAAGAAAATATTATAATGAATGATAAACTTAATATATTTATTATAGTAAATATTTTATTTTAAAATATGCTGATTAAAATAAAAATAAAAATGTATTATTTTGTAAGAATAAAATAAACACTCATTTAAATATTACCATATTTATTATGTATAAACAAAAAATAATGCTACAGTTAAAAGCACTTATAACTTTCAGTATATTTTTTTATATTGTAAGAAAAATATATAAATTGTTTCTACAATTTATCATAAAATAATTATCCACATTTTAAAATCTAAAGTTTTACGTATTTTTCAATTCAAAACTATAATTAATAAAAAAAAATTATAAAAAAATAAATTATTTGAGAAACTTTCAAAATTAATAAGCATATATAAAGATTTAAATAAAGTAAAATATTTTAAAATTAGTATATCAAATGGCTTCAAATATAAACTATCTATTATATGAATAAATTAAAGTAAATAAGATTAAGGCACTACAAATTACATTCATTGAAATGAATAGAGTTATTTAAATTTCACCTTTTAACAATAATAATTGAATAAAAAAAATGTTTTCTTAAATTAATAATAGATTATTAATAGAAATTTTTTTTTTTTTTTGTTAAATTGTCATAAATTTTTTAAATGAAGTAACTTATTTGACAAAAATATAATATTACATAATTTAAAGTGAAATGTTTAATAAATTAACCAAAAAGCCAAAATTTAACTTCATTTTTTTCATTGGAATGAATAATTTTATTTTCAATTGCCATATTTAAAGGTACGAAATTAAAAATTTTAAATATCTCATTTTCTTGTGTGACTATTTTCAATTAATTAATTCTCACAAAATTGAATTTTTTTTTTTTCATTATATAAAATAAACTACGATACATACATATTACTATAACGTTAATAAATAGTTTTTAAAAGTTTTAATTATAACAATTTATGTCAACTTACCTCATATCATAATCAGAATATGCTTTTGGAACTATAGATTCATTGGTCATTGTACAAAATAATAGAAAAAAAAAATTGTTTGAATCTCTCAAATTTCAAATATAAACTTTTCCTTTTAACTAAATGAATATATTAAAATCCTGATACATGACACCAAAGTGTTTAGTTTTAAATGAAATGACTTTTGGCAAAATCTTAAATAATTTTTTTTTTTGTAAATTTTCTAAACTAAAAAAAAAGAATAACAAGATGTTTTTTTTAACAATAGACATAATAACATAATGTCTAAAAACTATTTTTTTTTCCGCTTATTAATATTATTTTTAAATATACCAAAAAATTGTTTAAAAATTTTGTAATCCAATAGTTAAAATAAATAAACATAAAAATATACAAATATATAAATGAATGATGTTAGAATGATAATTTTAGATAAATAACAACAAAAGGTGTGGTAATTATATAGATACAATATTTACATTAATGTATCAATAAAAAATATATATAAATAAATATATATTATATTGAGATAAAAACTAATGGATTTTTAAACTTTTAGTAGTATTTGAAAAATTTTTTGCCTTATTTTTACAAACATTAAAACTTCAATCTATTGTAAATAATAGTATAAGAAATTTTTTGTTCTTTCTAAAAAGTTATAGTATGGTTAAGTAATACTAAATCATCACCCCACATGAATATGTACCTAAAATAAATGAGTCTCAGGGGATCTTGTAACATGAAAGTTAGAACAATCATAACTTATTATCTATAACACAATTGTAAATAATAAACCATGTTATGATACATTTATAAATGTTCCAAATATCAAAGTTTATTAATATATTTAGTATTTTTTTTTTTTCAAATATTATTACTATAAAAAATCATTTTAAAAAATTTAAAGATAATATTGAAAAAAAAGTTGTTAGGTAGATATTTTAATTTACGCTCATATTTTAATTATTATCATTATATTATTCCATAAAAATTTTAGAAAAAAATTTTATGTCATTATTTATGCAATTTGAAGGATGCAACTTTGAATATTAAAAATGACATTGGAATAAAACAATCTTTTATTGAGAGCATCTATAAATTTTGAAATAAGAATAAAATTTTATACTGTATTTAACGTCAAATATTCTTTCAATGTTATAGCAATAAAATAATAATTATAAAAAATAAATATTTGCTAAGAATTGTTGGATATTTATTATAACTTTAAAAAAAAAGTACAAAGTTATTCAATATCTAATTTATCTTTTTGGATTATATCAAAATAAATATGCCATTTACAAAATTATTGTTATTTAAATAGGTTAAAAAAATATCTATTTCATAGTAAAGTAGAAATTTAGAATAAAACTTTATTTTTAGTAAAAGTTTAAATAATTACTGTAGAATCATGTAATGATATTGCTTATATATTCATTAAATAAAAGAGAATTTGTGCAACTTTTATTTTAATTATCTTTATAGATAATTATTAAAAAGTAAAATTATTATTTAAATTGTTTTTACAGTTGTACTTCAATAAAAATATTATTCTATAGTTATAAAGTAAAAATATAGAAAGGTAAAAAAAAAAGTTAACTAAAGGAATGTTATAAAGTTAAGAATATAATAATCTATTAAAACATTATTTTAAAAATGGTACATTAATTTAAACTTAATAATAAATTCTTAAGAACATTTATCTTACACTATATTGAACAATCATTTTGACAATTTTCCTTACTAAATTAAAAATAATATTTTATAGTTCATAATTTTTTAAAATTTAGCTTTTGAAATTAAAAATTAGTTATAAAAGAAAAATGTTACAGATATTTAATATTATTTTTAATTAAATTCAAAGACAAAATAATTAAATGAATAAAAATTATGAAATATATGTAAAAAGCTTGTTTTTTTTAAAACAAAAAAAAAATAAGACATCTTCTAATAAAATATCTAATATAATATAATAAAAAAAATTGCATTTTTTTTTTTGCTAATATCCTTTATAAACTTTTCAATTTTATATATTAATAAATCAAAGATGTTAAAAGGTTATTTTATGTTGTCATTTAAAAAAAAGATATGCTTTTTTCTTTAAATTTGTTTATGATATATAATCAGAAGCATTTCTGGTTAGGCTAAATGACTCACATTTCTCAACATATTCTGAATTTATTCGAAGCCCATTATAATTATAATTTTTTTACTACATAAAAAGACGTGAATTGCGTTTAATAAGGTTACATTTTTTAATTGGTTAATTACAAGCAAAAAAATATTTATGAAAACTGAATAGAAAACAAAAATTTTGCCTTTTTATTTAATCTATTAACCAGTCAATCTAAGTTTATATTTAAAACAATTAACAATATTTTTTTTATAATAATAATATATAGAAATAGTTTAGAAGAATATTTTTAAATTTTTATTGAGTTTATGGCTTACAAAATTGTCTTAAAAAATCGGTATACTTAGAGGATAAACAAAAATATGGGGTAAATAAAATTGTGGTAAATAAAGAAAAATTAATAGGGTAGAATTTTTATTATTAATTATATTGAAATATACAACATGTTTAGTAATACTTTTACAGACTAATGATTACTAAACACTTGGAGATATCCTAAAATAATAATATTTTTTAAAATAAAATTATAGCCAGAAGTGCCTTAATAGAATTTTGAATGAAATCATAGAAAAAAATTTTTATTATCAATCATTAAAAATCTTAGATCAAAAACATCTTAGAAACAATATGTTATTATAATGATAACAATATGAGTGTAATAACGTAAAATTTTAATGACTTATGAATTTTTTTATTAATTAATTAACAATGCATTAATATTTTAAAAATGATATAAAACAATATTATTATGAAGTTATAAATTTTCATAGTGGATAATATTTTTGAAAAAGAATAAATGGGATTAGAAAGTTTATCAAAATATAAATTTTGTCTTTTTAAAAGATATTAACTATACTCTTAATTAATATTTATAATAATCAGTTGAATAATAAATTAAAAAAATTTCTTTTACAAATAAATTATAATTCTTACCAACAAAAAATTAACCAACATCTAGGATAAAATTATGTCTTTTATAAATTATACTTATAAAAATGCCATATGAAACACTTATATTTTTTTGCATCATCAAAATATAAATTATTATTGTCACAAAATATAATTTATATTAAAAATTCTTAATTATGTATGCAATATTTTCAAATTAAATGCTAAGAAAAAAAAAAATTAAAAGTATAGAATTTTTGTTTTAGATATTCGGAAATTTTTATCCTCCATAAAAATGAATAAAAAAGAATAAATATATTTTCATAATGATAAATTACAAATTTAGAATTAGGTAAATAGTGTAATTATAAAATTTTTCATTTATATACATGGCAAACCATAATTTGACTTGAAAACCAAAGCTTTCAGTGATATAATCTATTCAAATTTGTATAAAATTAAATTCAAATGGCTGTTTTTTTAAAATAATACAATTTTTTTTTTCTGATTTAAGTTTCATTTTCTAATGCATTTTTATTATTTCACATACTGAAATTTTGCACTTTTTATAATTGGGTACACTACTTTTGTTATGTAATTTAAAAATAAAAGAAAAAAAAATTCTGAAGTAATTTTTTTTTGTTTTTATATAAATTTAAATATTCTTATAAAGAAAACTATTGGGAATATATACTATTATGTAATATTTTCATACTTTTTTTTTACAATATTTTGTTATAAAAGAAAAAAGTAAGTATATATTTTTAATATAATGGCAAATACTGAAAAAGTTGGAACATGGCTTGCATTGGAATCTAACCCGGAAACGTTATCATCAGTAAGTTATCTATAAAAATTTTCCAATATAAAAATTTTTTAGTTTATAATGCGACTTGGTATCAAAAATGCAGCTGTAACAGATGTTTATGGTTTTGATGAAAGTCTTATTGAATTTATACCAAGACCTCATCATGCTTTAATAGTTTGCTTACCAGACTACGATTTATGTAATAAAATTTTATCTGAAAAATATAATAAATTGATTGAGGAAGGTAAAAATGTATATCCTGAAGATCAAGTATTTTTTATGCAACAAAAAATTTCAAATGCTTGTGGAACATTTGCTCTTTTTCATGCTTTAGCAAACTCTCCATTAATTGACAAAGGAACAGGTTCTTTTGCACAATGGTTGGAGAAGGCAAAACAATTACCAATGGATGAGAGATCAAAAAGTTTATTTAATGATCCAGCTATTTCAGAAGCACATGAAGAATGTGCTAAAGAAGGTGAGACTGATGTTCCTGAGGAGAATAAGGTAGAACATCATTTCATGTCTTATGTTAATGTTGATGGTATTTTATATGAATTTGGTAAGTAATATTTTTTAAAACTTTTAAAAAAAAAATTGTTAAAAAGAAAGAGTGGTCGACAGAGTGAGCCCTATGCTGTTAGATTTGTACGTCACTTTGCTTTCGGTGACAACGGCGCCAGACATGAATGCTCCACACGGATGTGCTTCATGACACAACACATCTGTGAAATGAATTCTAAAGCCGCGTATCAACACTTACGTTGCAACTCTTTCAGTTCAATGACCCAGGGACTTTCGCTCAGAATAAATTCAGTCATTGTAGACTGGCATGTAATTCCGAATGTACTTCTTGTCACCACTGATTTGCCCGTCTCTACTTTTATTCCCTACCTTGTTGTAGTGTTATATTCCACTATACCAACCGGGTTACACATATTAATATACAAACGAGATTATTTCTATGGTCGATGAAATAAAAATATATTTTTATGTTAATATATGAAATATCTGTGCATGTTTTAAATATAAATATTAAAATATAACAATTACTGTCTCTCTATAGTTTGTTAATATAAAAATATTTTAGATTCTACCCAACGTTTTCCACGAAATTGTGGTGAAACAAGTGAAGCAACATTTATAATGGATACTGGAAAAGAGCTAAAACCACTATTAGACAAACTTAATAATATTTCTTTTAGTGCTATGGCTTTAATAAGCGAATATTAACATTATTCATTATATACACACTACAATTATATTTCTTTGTTGACAATAAGTCATCATTAACAAGATGAATTATTTTCATTTTTTTGTAGAATTATAATTTGTTTTATTTTATGTTATTTTAAATATAGTATATAAAATACTTTATCATTAATAATTTTTGGAAAAAAAAACAACTTTTTTTTATGTTAAATTTAATTGTTTGTAGAAAATGTAATTTTTAGTAAACTTTAACCAAAAATATACATTAATTTATTTATTTCTAGGTTACATTATTAAAGTAACTTATAAATGTTGATGTCTTATCTATATTCATTAATCTTTTGATGAATTGTTTTTCATGTTGATATAGTTTGTACCTTGATAAAGAAATTACTTTTTAATCTAATAGTTAAATAAATTAATTTATTGAGTTGTTCTATTGATATTTAAAATTATATTAATTAATTTATATTGAATATTAAAAATATACATTATTTTTATAATGTTCTAATTTTTTTTTTCAAATATTTAATAATATTGCGAGTAAAAAAATTACTATATAATTTTTTCTTTTTATAATTTTTTTTCTCTATTTTTTTTTAGTATAATTAATGACGTTTACTTTCCGATTAAAAAGTATTTTAAGAAATGATGTATTTTCTAAAAATATTAAGGGAGAAATTAATGATGGTAAAATTATCTTTACCTGGTTAGATAATAATAAAAAAATGAATGAAAGTTATAATATTAGAGATTTTATTGGAATAAAAGAAGGTAAGTAAATTATAATAAAAATATTTTTCTACATATATATAAATGTATATTTTTAGATACAAAAAATAATGATGTACTTGATACTTATTTTTATTTGATTAATGAAAAAGCATTATATCGTGAAAGAGTTTTTTTAAAAATGCAAGTTGAATCATTAGATCAAAAGATTGAATTATTAAATATATTTAAAAATTTTATTAAACTTAAACAATCTCCTCATATGCCAAGAAATACTTTGGTTGTATCTGAAAATAAATATTCAGTTTATGTTATAATAAATCCATTTGGTGGAACACAATTAGCAAGACAACAATGGGAAACAGAAGTTAAAACAATATTTGATGAAGCAGGTATTATTTATACAGTATATGAAACAAAATGCAAACTTGATGCTACGAGAATTGTAAATAAATTGAAAATTGATAAATTTGACTGTATTGTTGTTATGGGAGGTGATGGTATGTTAAGTGAAGTTTTCAATGGTATATTAACACGACCAGATAGAGAAAGGGCATTAAAAATTCCGATATGTCATATACCATCAGGTACATGTAATGCTGTTGCAGCAAGTATATGTTTTCAGGCAAAGTAAGTATAAAATTATCAATAAATTATTTATTAATAATTTAATTATTATAGTGAACCTTTTCCGCCAAGAGATAATTTTGTTAAACAAACTGCATTAATGTGTGTAAATCCTAGTTATATACCATTAAGATTGAGTGTTGTTGAAACCAAAGAAAATGGTAATATACCGATGTTTTTAAGTGCCACTTGGGGAATTATTGCCGATATTGATATAGGTAATAAAAAAATTAATAGTAAAATACTTTTTAAAATTTACAAGGAAGTAATTTATTATTTAGTTAACAATTAATGTAAATATTTTTAGGTAGTGAAAGATTTCGTTGGGCGGGTATGTTAAGATTACACATTGAATCATATTTACGAATATTTCAATTACCAAGTGTTGCTAGTTATGAAGCAATTATAAGTTACATTCCAGTTGAGGGGTATGATAGAAAAAAATTAAAATTACGCCACATTCCTAGTGAAAGGCATCTATTTGGAGATATCCATTTTGACTATGATGAAATAGAAGAATGGAAGTTTGCTGAAAATGGTAATGACGAAAAAAATAAATTAAGTTTAGATAATTTCTTTAAAAATGACAATAAATTAAATGTACCTTCAATTAATGAAGTAATTCCAATTGACAATAAATGGGTAACTTATTCAGAAAAAGTTACAACAGTATCAATAGTTAAATTAAGTCATCTTGGAAGTGATATTCCATTTTTACCATGTGCTAAAATAGATGAAGATGTACTTTATCTTTGTATATGTAAATGGGAAGGTATGAAAAACCGTTTTGAAATGGGATTTTTCTTAGATGATATCTGTCGAAGTGATCATTTAAAATATCCATTTTTTGATATAATTCCAGTAAAAGCAGTTAGAGTTGAACCTATTTTTAGGGGAAATTTGGGACATTTTGCTGTTGATGGTGAACCACTTAATCCAGGCCAAACATTTCAGGTGAGAACCTTATCAAAAACAGCTACTTTAGTAACAAAAAAAAATTTATAATATGTTTTTATTAACATTAAATTACTTACTACTTACAATAAATTTTATATATATAAATTATTATCTAAAATATTTGCATCAAATTTATAAAACTTTTTAATGAATTCTTTTAATCTTAAAAAAGATATACTGAAATCATTTTTGTATGAATATTTATCATATTTGTAAACTTCTGATTCTTTACCAATTACACTAGCATGATAGAATAAATACTCAAGACCATAAAACATATCACCAGTAACATAATGGAATGATATTGGATATTTTGATAATGAAGTATATCCTTTTTTTATTTCATAAGGACTCATTTTTACAAATCCATCAAAATGAGAATTTTTTATCATTGATGAAAATTCATCAAATGATGAAGGAACAAACATATGTTTATTATCTGAATCTCTTGAATCCATTGGTAGAATATTAATATTTTTAAGACAATTTCCAAATTCAACATCTTCAGGAATATTTGGTTTATCACTACATATTGTATTATTTTTAAAAGCAATTGTAACCATTTTTTCAAGAGCTGATTTACTTAATATAAATCCAGCACCACTCATATATTCATGATTTAATTTTAATTTAAAACCATAATATTGATCAATAGATGAATCACGTAACAATAAAAATGTTCTTAAATTTTCCATAATTATATAATTATCATCATCACCCTTTAAAAACCAATCATATTTATTACCAAAATTTTCATAAACATATGTTAATCCATAACGTATACGTTCATTTGAAAATTGATAACCATCTTCTTTTCCACCTTTAATGGCAGGAAGAGATTTATCCTCATCTGAAGACACAAAAATATAATTATTACAACGTTTTAACCATGTTGCTTTTTGGTGGATTGCTCTTTTATTCTTATATTTAGGACTAGAATGAATAAGGCAAAAAATTGAAACATTTGTATATAAAAAATCACTAAGTTTCTCAAAACCTAAATAATTTAATATAAAAAATAAAATATTTTTAACTTACTTGGATTTTCAATATTACAACTACTTGGTACTAGTTGTTTAATTGAAAATGTACTTTCATTAAGGGAGATATTAAATAAAGTAAATATAATTAGAATAATGGCACAAACAACTAAAAATAATAATTTTCCACTCATAATTATTCTATATTTAGACAAACTATTAATGATAAATTACTATAATAATTTTAAAAAGTAATAGTTTGAATTAAATATTATAAAATTTATTAAATTTTGTTTATGTCAATAGAAAAATAAATAAATTGTTTAATTAAAAAAACAATATTATTTATATAATTATACAAAGAATAAAATTTAATAATTTTATATAAATGAGTTTTTTTCTTCTAAAATTCAACTGTAATTTTTTCATATTTTAGAATTTTAATATATTAAAATATCGTGTGAAATTAAAAAAAAAGTTTCGAAAAAAAGATAAAGAAACAATTCTAAATTATGATTAAGAATACAATAAAAAATGGCAATATTTTTAAGACCATATTTTTCATATATATTAAAATATTATAACATCTTTTTAAAAATAATTCCTGATTAAAACTCTTTTATATTTTTTTAAAATTCAACTGTTTAAATAAAATAAAGGTAAACGCCGATAAATGATAAATATTTAGTTTCAAAAACATTCTATTATATTATTTTATAATGATATATTATTATAATATAAAGTTAATAATTCTTTTAAATTTAAAATCAAAACTATTGTAGTATTGTAATAATAAAGTTGATATAAAATTTAGTTTCTTTACTTTGTATTGATAATATTTACAAAATTAATGATCACTTTATACAATTTGATGGTATTCTTTTTATCTATTACTATTTTTAGTTAATAAACTATTTAAATAATTTAAATAAATTTTACGATTAAAAAAATTTTTGTATTACAGAATAAAATTTTCTAAAATTAATATAAAAATATGGATGTTATAAACTTTCAAAATTTTGTTTTATCATTTCAATGAAAAAAAGAAAAAAAAATTTTATTAATTTAATATTTTCTATTTATAAATATAATTACTATAAATTTAATTGATATTTTTATACAATACTGTTAGAAAATTAAAATTAATATTAGGAAAAAAATGATATCAATAAAAATTATTTTTAAATAATCATGACAAAAATGTTGTAATGTTTTAATTATGATAAAATAATATGTTATAAGCTACTTTTAAAAAATATTTCAATATTTAACATTATATTTTCTTATGAAAAATAAAGTTTTTAACTAAATATGTTGTTTGATCATCAAGTTTATAAAACATAAGTTAGTAAAAATTCCTTTAGCAATAAAATTGTATACAAAAAGTTTAATTTTTTGAATTTAAATATGTAAAAGGTTTTAAAAGTAAATCAAAAATAGTAATTTATATAAGATTTATTTATAATAAAAAAAATAAAATTTAATAAAAATAAAAAATTATTGAATTTAGTTTAGTTTTCTATATTATAAATAAAATAATAATAAAAAGTCAATTATTTTTAAAAAGAATACTATTCAATAAATATCTTTACAGATAAAATAGTTTAAGACAAAAAAAATGATTAAAAAATTATTTGTTCATATGAAATATTAGTACTTAACAATATACTTAATTTAACATGTACTTTAAAAATTTTGTTTATCAAAATTTTTCTTACAAAAAAAGTAAATTTAAGAAAAGATGAATAATTCTGTTATCAAGTTAATTGTCTTTAAAAAATATAATTTTTAAAAACTAAATTACTCAATTATTTAAATTTCTACCAATATATATACTTTTATCTAAACAAGTAATTACAAATTTGTTAAATTCATAAGATAGTTATATTGAATATTTTCAAATTTATCTATTATTGAAGAGATTAAGAGAAGAAAAATTTAATAAAACAAAAAAATAGATGGAAATAAGAAAAGGATAAAAAAATATATAGAAAAAAAGAAGTATAAAAAGGATAAAATGATAAAAATTTATTTAACCTATAAAAATCTCTTACTATTCATTAGGTATCTCCTTATCATTCCTATTTTTTTTTGTTGTTATCTTTATTTACAAAATAATTTATTTTGAATGGAGAAATTTCACTTTAATAATAAAAGGTATTTAAAACAACTGGCATTTTTTTATTATAAAAAAAAAAGTTTTGCAAGAATGCCAATTTTAACAACATCAAACAAAATTATTTATTTTAATTTTAAAATTTATAATTCCTATACATATTTACTAATAAAATATACTACAATTGAATGTTAAAATAAATTAAATATTATTCAAAAATTTATGTTTAATAATCTCAAACTAATAAATAGCATTAACTTTATAAATATTAAAAAATTTTTATTTGCACAAATAATTAACAGTTTTTTTTATACACATTTTTATTTTTAAATTCTGATATTTTATAAATATTTCCATAATTCAATTTATTAATATCAATTTTTTTTATAAAAATATTTTGCATTAAAAATTTTTTTTTGTTCATGTGTATAAATGAATCAAATAATGAGTGGAAATAAATTTTTTTACATTATTTATATCAGCATAGCTTTATTTGAAAAAAAACAATTTAAACTATATGATATGATAACAATAATTTTATAAAAAAAAATACGCTAATAAAGTACGGTAATAATTTCAAATACTAGTTTAAATATTATATATAAAATTTATATTAACACTTGTTTTTATATTTAATTAAAGTTTTTTTTTATAACAAGTTAAAAATTATATATTATTATAGAATATATTTAAAGTAAAAAAATAAATTAATTTTTAATAAATTATGAGAAAAAAATAATAATTTTTGTCTTTTTAAGGAAAATATTACATCAAGAATGGCTTGTAAAAGCTTATTATATGTGTCATTTATAATTATAAAGTTAGTAATTATTAATATTTAATAATTTTAATACATCTTATAAAATGCTAGTAATGACGAGAAGAAGTATATAAATGTTATGTAATACATATTTAACACATAATTCATATTAATTTGGATAAATTTTTAATACACAAATATATATCTATATTATTATATTTAAAATAAAAATTACAAATAAAACATTTAGAAATTTATAAAAGAAGAAATTTCACTAAATACAAGAATCTACAAAGCTATATGGTTAAATGTTTTATTTAAAAAATTACATTTTTTTAATTTTTAATATCTTATATATAAACAATATTACTTTACCATATTTTTATAATTAAAAGGATATATATTTATAAAAGCATTATATGTATTAAATAAAAATATATGTAAAGTTACAAAAAGTATCATTTAATACTTATAAAAAAAGGATTAATAAAAATAAATAAATATTTTTAGAAAACGATTATATTACTAGAAAAAAAAAATTAATATTATATGATTATTTTTGTATAAAAATTTGATTGACTAATACTATAAAATGAATTGTATTATTTTTTATATAAAAAGATTATCTTATAAACTTTTTAATCACAATAAAATTAATTAAAAATAAAATAAATTTATTTGTTATATTATTATATTAAATACTATTAAAATATTACAAAAATTTATTAATGTTTTATAAATGTTAAAAACATATAAATATTTACATAAATCATATTTTTCTATCATTAACATAATATGATAATATCATAGTAAATTTTATTACATATAATTATATTTAAAAAGAATCAATTTATTATAGATATACAAAAATGAATAAAACTTTATTATTATGAAAATTAATAACATTTTTAAAAAATACAAATAAAAAGATGTTTTAAATTATTTAAAAAAAATGATTTAAATGAAATTAAATTTTTCTTTCATCTCTTTGAGTTTCCCTTCGAAAAATATGTCTTGTTTTAATTTTATCATTTCCTGTTTTTATACCTAATGTATAACTATCACGCTTATTAGCTGATCTTTTTTTACAAATTATTACTATGATAATAATTACTATAATAATAGTAATAATAATTACAATAACTGCAATAATTATTGAATATAATGGAAAAATTCCAAATATACAATCATCACATTTCTCTATATAAATTTCTTCATTTCTTAATAATTTTCCATAAGTATCTATCATAAAAGCCAATCCCTCTGTATATTTTGATTTTTTAAAATAACTATCAGCAATATCTGATATATCATTAATTAATTCTGTTGATATGATGTTATGTGCAACACTACCCAATGATGTCCATACAATTCCATCATCAACAGCAAGTGTAATTAATATATCCTCATTACATTCACCTCTTTTTTGTCGTTGTCTTAATGTTTCCGTAAAAAGACTCATAGAATATTTCTTATCTGTATCACTATTAAAATCTGTGTGACGATATAATTTTGAAAATACAGCAATAGATATTGTAAAACCTAAAGATGTATGACCACAACCTCTGACTCCATTTTCAAAATGATTACAGGGACAATGTGTTGATCTTCTAATTTTTTCTACCATTGCCTGTAAATATTCAGCACCTAAAAAAAAATTTACCATTAAATGATATAACAAAATAATACAATACAAACCTTTTTGATTTTCATAATCATTTAACAAATTATTTGCATCACAAACAAATGAAGGTACCCTAATATGACATGAGGAAAGGTTAATTCTACTATCTGGATATGTTTCTGGTGTCCAACTTGTAAAACTATTATCTAAATTATCAAATTTTCCAAAAAATGGAAAAATAATAAGTAATATAAAATATAACAGCATTATAAATATATATATATATATATATATATATAGTAATATTTAAAAAAATAATATTTCCTAGTTCTTTTGAAATAAGATTACACTTTGTATGACAAACTATTATGTAATGTCTTTCTAATTTTGTTTATAAATGTATTTTATACTCCTTATAATTTGTCCCACACACTTTATGATTCATACCAAAAATGATAAGATGACGTCTTTAAAAAGAATTGACATTACATTTAAAAGATATACTTTTATGCTTAATATTATATATTTGTACCTTTTTAAAACTTTAAGTAAACATTTAAAATACTATATTAATAATATTTACAATAAAGGTTAATCTCAATAAAAAGTATTATTAATATTTTCATATGCAGATATTTTTTCTTAGATACTTTTTCACTTATGGTAAGGTCATTTTTTTTTTTGTTGAATTTATCTTTTTTTAATTTGATTCCCAGGAAACTTTAAAAAATTGTCACATGTTATAGTATTTGTAAAAAAAAATTTTCCAACTTTATTTTTCCATCTGATTTCAACAAGGTTGTTGTCAAGAATTTTTTATTTTACCTCATTCTGTTTTTTATTCCTCCATCAACAGTCTTTGTACATTTTCTTTTACAAATAAATGTCATTTCTTAACAATACATTAACGATTTTTTCTAATGTTTGTAAAATATAACTAAAATAAATAAAAAAACTTATTTTTTTTTTGTAAACTTAAAATTTCTAAAACTATTAGTTTTTAAATTTATTTATAAATTATATTTAACTATAAATTATTAATCAGATTCCTAATATTGTTATTTCAAAGAAATTTATCAAAACTTTTTAATATAAAATTCTATCATTTATTATTAATGTACGAAACATTTTTTGAATTTTTAACATTATCTACTCACTATTCTTTTGTATCATCTTGTAAAATCAGATTGTTTTAATCTCCATATTAAAAAAAGTTCTTAATTTTTTTCTTAAAAATTACATTTTACAGTTTTTTTTCCTAATCTTTTTATTTCATAGTTTCAAATAAAATTTTTTTAATTTAGTTGTTTATATCACTCTTCATTGTAAAATGTTGTAGTTAATAACTATCTTTGTCTTTATTATGGTTTTTTTAATCAGTTTATATATTTTTCAAGTTTTGTTTGTATGTTATTATGGAAGAATTTACTACAGTTCAAAAGTACTTGATTTCAATTGCCAACTTTTTCTTCAACACATATTTTATCTCTGTGATCTCTTCTTGCTTCATTAATATTATAAAAAACTAATTTTCTTTAAATATTATAAAAAAACTACAATTAACACAAAAAAAAAATAAAAAAATATTTATTCACTTATTTTTTTTTAAAAAAGGTCCTACCAAAACTAAATAGTACCATTTTTAATAGTATATAAGATATTAAAAAATAAAAATTTTATATAAAAAATCTTACATAGCATATAATAATTAATAAATATAGAATAACATAAAATACCATTATCCACAGTTATATTTATATTATATACTATCTCTTTAACTTAAAACTCTATTTAATTTGTCCTAAGTTTTTTTTTTTCAAATAATAATCAAAACATTTTAAAACAAATTAAATATAACATAATATATACCAATTGAATAAATGATTCAATTTATCGAAACTTTTTTTGAAAATTCCGATTTGACATCTGATGATGGTTTTAATTTGGTGGTGTTAAAAGTGTGACATCAGTCATGTTCATTGTCAGATCGGATAAGATGCCAACTTAAAACATTCTACTTGGAGCCTGTTTATTTTTTAATGGATACGAGTGAAGGTTTCCTTTCACATAAATATAAATGAATATAATCATCTATAATATATTTTTAGCGTTAAACTTTTAAAATAATATTAAAACTTACAAATAATAGACCCAAGTAAACAAAACTAGAATAAGTCGAGAACAAATTCCATATAGTATCTTTAAATTTAAATGAATTTGAATCCAAGTCAAATGATAAAAGAACAGAAGTATCGGGGCAAAAATCAACTAGCCTGTTTTTACATGCTGGATTAACATTTTCCAATTCATCTTTTGTAACATGATTTGAAAGGCAGTCACAGAAGTTTACATTACATAAATTTATATCATTTATATCACCTAGCTGACATTCATCAAATTTGATTGTACAATACTCCAATGTAATCCCATTCCAATCTCTACACTCATTAAAGTGAAGTAAAAATTTAGATATGACGGTTGGTATAGTAGATGTTACCAATTCACTATTTGATGAGATATCTTTGTACCCACTTGTATGACTCTCAATACTGCTTTTTACATTGTCATCTATTTTAGGTGGAACTACTGTTGCAGAAGCAAGATATGCATCAGATCCAAAATCTTTAACTGTTTCACAAAAATAATTTGATGTTCCAACACAACCTTTATCAGTTCCATTACCAGCTACATTTTGAACTAAACAATCACAAAATATTTCATCACATATTTCTTGGCCCTTTTGTTGAGAATAACAATAATCATGTTCATAACAACACATATTTGCCTCATCTACAAAATTTATTAAATATTATTTACTAATAATCTTTTTTTTTTATCTAATAACATACCATATTTTGAGGGACAAGAATATTTAACTTTACTTTCAGCAAGATAAGAAACCAATCCATCAGTCCCACAATAAAACTTATCCAATTTATAAACAGTAGGTAAACTACTCAGAGACCGTTTTATCAGTTTTTTCTTATCATAAGTCAAAGATTTTCCAAAAACAATACTACTAGAGTATAAAATTAATGCTGAGAAAAGCAAAAATTTGGGAAACTAAAAAAAAGTAATATTATAAAGAATTTTTAAATTAATTCTTACCATTTTTAATAGAATTTTTTTGAGTGATTCAGATGAAATTAGTGATTATGTTATCAAAACAAGTGAATACACCTCTTCGAAGTGAATAAACCGAAAACAATGACAAAAGAAGTTAAAAAAAAAGTTTTAAATATAAGTAGAAAATATCTCTAAGCAATATATGAAAGTATTAAAAGTTTTTTCTTCTTGATAAAGGATTGACTATTAGCAGTTAATATGACTGAACGGCTTCAAATTTTAATCCAACTTTAATGGGTAAATGATGAATTTTGTAAGAAGAAAAAAATGGTATAATGTAATAGAGATATATCAGTTTTATATTAATATAATAGCAGGTAAACCTAGTTTGAAATGTTAATCTTAATATTTATAGTTATAATATGTAAACATGCAATGGAATGTATGTAGTTAATGTTGTGAGAAAATAAAAATGTTTTAGATGCAAATCTAAAACATAATATCACTATAAATATGAGAAATATTTTAAATAGATTATTAGAGTGATTCAGAGAGGATCACAGGTTTTCAAATAAAATTTTAATCCCTAAAATTGTGTGCATTCATTTATAAATATAACCTCTGAAAATAGATTTATAATTATTAGAATATTATTATTTTAAAATTACAGTATTTATTTTTGTTAGAAATTTTATCATTCCAAATTATAAATGTTAAAACGAAATCAATTTAGCTTTTTATATAAGACTTTATTTCAAAGCTCGTGATTCAAACAGGAATCACGCTAATATATATTTTTATCTTAAATTTATTTTATTTTATATGAAAGATATGTTTTAGATTAAACTAAAACATATCTTTCTTTTCAAAATATTCATTGAATGCATTCCATTGCATCTTTACAAAATCATATATTTATATTTTGAAAGAATTATTTTATAATTGGAAATTTCTAATATTATTATTTATTAAGCAATAACAGTAAAAATACAATTTAATTTTATACTAAATCAAAATTGAATATGCAAGAAGTATTAAAGAAATGGTTAATAATTTCATTGTTTGGAAATAGATGGTAGCTTAAATGACACCCATACAAAAAACTAATATATTTAATTAAAATTTTTTAAGTGTTAGACCACTTAGTATTATTTAACATTTTGTTAAGATAATTATTTTCATATACAATATAAATGTATATCTTTCACTACAGTAAATGGAAAGATGATTCATAAAAGAAATTTAGTTTTTTTTTTTGAATATAAAATAATGTACTTTTGATTTAATTTATTTAATTAGAAAATAAGAACAAATATTATGTTCTGAAAAATATATCTAATAAAGACAAAGGTAAATAGGATTTAAGCTAAAGAAAATCAGAAAACTGTACATTTGTTATATTGTAAAAATAAATCCAAAAATATTAAAATTTGAATATTATTTGTTTAATTTAAATATGATATTTTTTAAATAAATGGAGAATAATGTAAAATTTTAATTAAATTGAGGCTTGTAAATTATGTTAAAAAAAATATTAAAAAATGAATTGATCGGAAAAAAAAAATTTATGATGTGTAACGGCCAGATTTTAATAAATCAAAAAAAGATCGTTTTTTTGTTGATAGTATTAATACATTCTTTGCATAAAATATTAAGGAACTACATTTGATACTTAAATTTTTTTAATTTGAATTTAAAATTTTTCAAATATAAAAAAGTTTAATTTCTAACCAATTAACAAATATCAAAAAGTTTGAATATGATTCATATATGTAAGAAAAAATTAATTTACCCTCCTTTAAATATTTGGTTGATCAACAATTATTATATATGATATTCTTTTTTGCAAATTTAAACTCTTGAATATACCTAGTTACTTTGAAGGGTAATTTTTTTAAGTTTTAATAAATTATACTCCTTTGTATTTAATCATAACTACTTGAAAAAAGAAAGACTACAATTACATACCAACTTCATATAGTATTCTTATATAAAAGGGCATACTTAGTATTTAAAAAAAAAAAAAAAATTTGCGCACACTCATAAAAGCAGATTATTAAATTTATTCCAATTATTTTGTGTGGCGTGATTTTTTATGACATTTCAAATTTCAAGGCTTATGTATTGTTTGTGGACAATTAAAAGGACATTTTACTGAATTTATTCCAACAAATTTAAATGAGATATGTTTTAAAAGTTAATAAACATTGGCAAATATTATTTATACTATCATAAAGATCAAATGCAATTGATATATCTTTTAATATTTTGTCTTTTATCAATACATTAAAACATATTGAGTTAAAATTTCAAGACAAATAACATTTTCTGGTATTATAAGATTTGAGGATGCGACTTGACTAAAGCAAATATTTATATGTTTTATATAATAATAAATCTTTGTGATAATAAACGTTTATAAAAAAAATAATATTAATATTATTGTTTTTTTTTTTTGCAGTCTACTTATTAATTTAAAATGTCATTACTTTCTATTTCTGAAATAACACCTTACATGTATCTCTCTGGATATGGTTGTATATATGAAACAAAAATCAGAAAATTAGGTATAACTCATATTATTGATTGTACAAATATTCCAAAGCCAAAAAAATTTAACGATATAAAATATTTACAAATTCCAATAAATGATGGTGAAACAGAAAAAATTGAAGCTTATTTTGATACAGTTGTTGAATTTGTCAGAGAAGCTAAAGATTCAGTATGTTTTAATCAAGATAATTATTGACAATATTTTTAGAATGGTAAAGTTTTAATATATTGTTCTGCTGGTGTATCCAGATCTCCTACATTAGCAATTATTTCTTTAATGACATTAGAAAATGTTTCACTAAAAGAGGCTTACATTCATATTAATACCATTCGCCCAATCATATCTCCCAACATAGGCTTTTGGAGGCAAATGATAAATTATGAAATGATACTTAAAAATGGAGAATCAACTGTTTCAATGCTTAAAGGGATGAGGAAACCTGTACCTAGTGTTTATTTACAAAGGCAAAGAACACATTAAAAAATTATTATAAATTTTTTTTTAATAAAATTTTCTCTTTTTTTTGTTCACATTTTATTATATATTTGTATAAACATAATTCCAATTTGTATACTTAATTAATTTCGCCAAAAAAAACCATTTAAAAAGTATTTTTTGTTTTTTCTAACTTACTACAATGGAAAATGGTACTGAAGTCAGTAATGAAATAGATGATATTATTATTGTATGTTTTTTATTTATAATTTTTATTATAATAATTTTAATTATAGAAAGCAATTGAAATTTCTAAAAAATTTGATATTAACAATGATAAAGTAGATGGGGAATTTTTAAAGAAAGTTTATCAAACTATTTCTAAAGAAGATAGTTATAATAAAAGAAAAATTAAATACCTTGAATACCATCATTTTCTTGAAAATTATCTTTGGATGTCTTTTAATGAAAAAACATATTCTCATGAATATCTTATGCTTATTGTCATTATGTTTACAGAAAAATATAAAAGTAGATCAGATGTTTGGAAGGTATGTTATTTTTAATTAAATTTTTAATTATTTAATTTTAGTGTGTAGAAGATCATCCAGATAATTTTAGTTTCTTTTTTAAATGTATACTTAAAAGATTACTTGAACATGGTGAAACAAAAAATTTATTTAAAAAAGTTTATTTAATTGGATTACTAGATGCTTTTATGCAATCATTAGAAATTGAAATTATTAAACAAAATGTTGTCCCTGTTTGTAATATATTAATGTTGTCAAATATTAGCAAGAAACAAAGAGATGTTTACTTTGGGAATAATATGAAAATTAGAAAATTTTATAATAAAAGTGTATTTGAATTTGGTAAAAAAAGTGATGAGGAGAGAGAAGAAGCTAGATTCTTTTTTAATTTTTATTGGGAATTATTAAAACGTTTTTGTAGTATACTTAAAGATTTTGAAGAAAGTGACTATAATGAGGAGTCTATTTATCGCCTCAAGTATATGGAAAAATGTCTTGAATTTTTTATTGATATTGAATCACAATTAACAACAAGAAGATTTTTTACTTGCCTATTGAAAGCATCGCATTTAATAGCTTTTTGTCAACTTTCAGAACTTATAACAACTGATGTTGGGACAAATTTTTCTAAACTAGTGGGTAAATTAATTTATTACTCTAAATTTGAGATTGATGAAATTTATGGAAAAGCTTTAACTTCATCAGAAGTAGAAAAAGAGCATTACAAAAAAATTGGTGAATTACAAAAAGCTTGTTTAAAACTTGCCAGTGAAGAATTACATGAATTTTATTGTTTAAATGTATCTGCAATGGATAACAGAAATGTGATAAAAAAACTTGCAACACAAGTATCTCACGAAACACTAGCTAATCTTATGGAATATTTAGGATTAATTAATGAAGAGGAAGTTTCAAAACTTACATTTCCCCAGTTGGTAGAAATTTTAATTTTGCACAGTGAAAGATATGCTAATCAACGAGATCAAGTAAATGATCAACCATTATTTCCAAGTGAAGAACTTATTTGGGATGAAGAATTAATTCCATTTGATAATTATAAAGGTGATGAAATCTTACCATTAGACAAGTTAAATTTAAAATTTTTAACATTGAATGATTATTTAATAAGAAATTTTAATTTATTTAAATTGGAAAGTACTTTTGAAATTAGACAGGAAATAGAGGAGACTCTTCGAAGAATGATGCCTGTATTAGTTTATGAAAATTTAAAGTCAAAGACAGAATTTTATGGACAGTCAAATAAAGGTTTACAAATTTTATCATCTAAGATAGTACAAATAGATAAACCTAAAGTTGGTGAAAAAGTTCCTTCAGTTGTAAAAGGAGAAATTCAATATGTTTTACCTGATAGTTATTCTAACGTCAACAAGAAAAAAGAATGGGATAGTATTAGGAAACATGACATTTGTTTTTTAGTTACAGTTAAAGCAAAGTTCGATAGAGAAATTTGTCTTAGAAATGAAGTAGGTGATGCAATAAGTAATGATGAATTTAGAGAAAAATTGTTTTCATTTTTTGCAAAAACTAATGACTTTACTGATATGATGGAAGTTGTTAATGTTAGAGGATGTGAAGTGGAATGTTTTATAGACAAGTACGGTGAACCAATTGATGATTATGAATTTGAAGATAGCGCCAAGAGGTTTGATGGTTTAAAACGAATTATGAGAGTTATTTTTGATTCAAATCAATTTCAAAAAGATTATGTCAAGAGAGTCAACAATAAAGTTGATTCTGACATATATAGTTGTTTTAATGTAATTATTAAGAGAGAATCAAAATCAAATAATTTTAAAGGAGTCCTTGAAACAATAAGACAACTGCTGAATACAGAATGTGTTGTACCTACATGGTTGGAAGATCTTTTATTAGGTTATGGTGAACCATCTTCTGCTCATTACAAAGAAATTGGAACTGCTAATGCAACATTAAATTTTAATGATACATTTTTAGACAAAGATCATGTTTTAGAAAGTTTTCCAAATAACAAAATTGTATTTTCTGAAGACATTAAATTTAATGGTCCCTTTAAAGTTACTTTCAATGATTTAAAATTAAAATATGATGAAAATGCTGTGAATGATAATGATATTTTTGTTGAAAATGGACCATCAGATAAATGTGTTTTGAAAAGTGATATGATTAAAAAAAATAAGATAAGATTTACACCTTCTCAAATTGAAGCAATAAAATCAGGAATGGAACCTGGGTTAACAATGATTGTTGGTCCACCTGGTACAGGAAAGACAGATATTGCAGTTCAAATTATTTTAAACCTCTACCATAATTATCCTGATCAAAGAATACTTATAGTTACAAAATCAAATCAAGCATTAAATCAAATGTTTGAAAAACTTATTCTTCTCGATATCAATGTCAAACATTTATTACGTTTGGGTCACGGTGAAGAAGCATTACAGACAGAAGAAGATTTTACACGCTATGGTAGGGTTAACTATGCAGAAAATATGCGAAACGAATTGTTGGGAAAAGTAAAAATAATAAAAGAATCATTAAAGATTGAAGGTGATTATGAATATTCATGTGAAACAGCGGCTCAATTTTTTAAAATAATATTAACAAAAATGTGGAAAAAGTTTATTGTTGAATCTGAAAATTTTACAAATCTTTATGAAGTTTTTCCTTTTACGGAATACTTCGAAAGTATTGAAAAAGATGAAAATATTTCCCCAGATACTTTTAATTTTGACATTGCCTCAGCAGTATGGAAAAGTATATCAGATATATTTATGGAACTTTCTAAATATCGTTCATTAGAATTATTAAAAAATAAAAAAGATCAAAGTGAGTATTTATTAACGAAGGAAGCAAAAATTGTTGCCATGACATGTACTCATGCTGCATTAAAAAGAAAAGATCTCGTTGAACTTGGTTTTACTTATGACAATATTCTTATGGAAGAAAGTGCTCAAATTTTAGAAGTTGAAACATTTATTCCATTACTTCTTCAGGATCCTATTAATAATTCAAATCGATTAAAAAGATGGATAATGATTGGTGATCATAATCAACTTCCACCAATTATTCAAAACATTACTTTCCAGAAATATTCAAACATGGAACAATCATTATTCACAAGATTTGTTAGGCTTGGAGTACCTGTAATATACTTAGATAAACAAGGAAGAACAAGGGATGAAATACTTCAACTTTATTCATGGCGATATCCTAATCTTACATCATTACCACATGTACAAAATAGTGATCAATTTAAATTTAATAATCCTGGATTTGTTCATAACTTTCAGTTTGTTGATGTTCCTGATATTAATGGAAATGGTGAAATTTGCCCAAAACCATATTTTTATCAAAATATTTCTGAAGCAGAATATGCTGTCAATTTATTTAAATATATGAGAATTTTAGGATATCCTGCCGACAAAATTACTATTTTAACCACTTACAATGGACAAGCACATTTGATTCGTGAAATGTGGAGAAGAAGATGTGGTGATAATAAATTTTATGGTTCACCAAATAAAATTGCCACTGTTGATGTTTTCCAAGGCCAACAAAATGACTACATAATCTTATCATTAGTAAGAACAGAAAATGTAGGATATTTGCGTGATGTAAGAAGATTCATTGTAGCAATGTCAAGAGCTAGACTAGGATTGTATGTCTTTGGAAAATTTTCTCTTTTCGAGCAATGCATTGAGCTCAATCCAATTACAAATGTTTTTAAAACAAAACCTATGTCTCTTGAAATCTATGAAAATGAAAATTATTCTTTAAAAAGGAAAACTGAAACAAACATGACATCAAACAAAAAAACTATAAAGAATGCTGATGAATTTCGTTCATTTGTTGATAGATATTATCATGAAAAAATTACTTCAAAAACCAACTCTTGTTAATAGAAAAAATTCTTTTTTTTTTTTAATTTATTTTTATATTGGCATTATAAACAATTTTCTTTTTCAATTATGTGTATTATTTTTTTGTCATTACTTATTTTCTATGTCCTTGAAAGCAAATTTATGTGAAGGTAGAAATTTTTTTTTTTCAGAAAACATTTCTGAATCAAAAAAATTTATTAGCTTAATTCTCGCATATATAATATATGGATGATAAATTAAGATTAAATATGTTATTACAGCACATAATTTAGTTACTTATTATGGACCCACAAGACTCCTGAAGCATAACTAACAGAACTGTCATGAGGATGTGTAATTTGACTTGATTGAGAATAATTCAAAAATTCAAATTTACAATCAATATTACACTTTTCTCTAGCATTTTTAACAGCTGACAATAGAATACGAATTGGAGCACTACCACAAATGGTATTTTGAGTATTATTCATATACCCATCAAATGTATCAGGGTCTAGAGTTTCAATTGCATTCATACCATTTTTATCAAGTGTTTGAATTTGTTGCCAAATTGGCGTATTCAAATTTGGATTATGTGGATAGAAATCAAATCGTTTTCCCCAATGACAAAAATCTGAAGAAATGACAAAAAGAGTTTCAGGAGAGATAATATATTTATGGAAAATTGATCCAAATGTTTTTTGGATATTTCCTTGGACAGAACCAACAAGAACAGGTATGATTGAAAAATCATTCAAGGATTTAACAGATGTCATTATCTTAGCAATAAATGGTAATTGCATCTCGATAGAATGTTCATCTTCCTCATATTTAGTATCCATTGCAAGAAATTCACCTGTTCTTTTTAACTCATCAACAATTGGTAAATCAATTTTTAAATTTCCAAATGGTGTTTCATACTCATGACATGTTGTTAATGCACATCCCTTCAAATAAACACAATGAGAAGGCCCTAGAACAAAAATCTTTTTCACATTTATTGGATTTATTTGCTTAAATCCATAGGCAGCAGTTTTACCACAATATGTGTATCCTGCATGACTAAAAAAAATTTAATCATAAATTTTAATCTTTTTATTTCTTACGGTGAAATAATTGCCTTAGCACCAATTTCATTTTTCCTTTCAGTTGCCTTCAAAAGCCATGCGTCTAATTGTGCATTCAATTCTTTAGGTATACCATTATACCAAGACCCAGCATGTGATGCACTTCTGACAGCCATATTGAAATTCACTCTATAAAACCATTGAAATCGTTAGATGACTTTAAAACAATTAAAAGGATGTTAAATAATGTTGTAAAAATAATATTAGTTAAAAATCATTTAAAATCAATTACGCATGACCGTTGTGATGATAAATAGAATAGTAGATAAATTGTAAACAAAATATTGATAAAACTTCTTTTACCGTGTAAATCATGATTGTTTATTTGTTCTTTTTGAATAGAGTATATATATTACTTCTAATAACAGAAATTCCAAATGAGAAAATAAATTTATTATAGTTAAAAACACATATGTTTTTCAGATATTTGGTAAACTATTTATGATAATAATATTTAGGTCCTCTCTTCTTTATTAAATATAGTATCCAAATTTAAAATAAATTAATTTTTATAAAAAAAAAATAAGATAGAATTATGGAAATTACTTTTTTTTTTATAATTGTAAGAAATTAGTATAAATTAATATATTCAAAATAATTAGATATGATATATTTCTACACGTGTAATTTATTATATAATTTTTTAATAATATTTTTTACTTTTATTACATTAATTTATACATGTAGTAGTAAAGAAAAAAGTAATACAGAACGTAACAAAAAAAAAACTACTAAAAGTGAGTCAAATAAAAGGCACAATAACAGAAGTAATGTGGGAAGAAGACATCAATCAGAAATTCTTCGCCGTAAAGGATCATCACGTGTAAGAAAAACAACCACTGAAAGAAAGATTCCTGAAGCTAGGACACAAAAATCGACATCTGAGTTAAAAGAACCACTTACATCATTGATAAAAAATAGAAATACAAGTGAAGTGTTACCACTTAAAGTAACTCAAGAGATATCTTTTTATTCATTTGTAAATTCACCAACAGATGACAAAAAATTGTTTACCAATAAAATTCCTAAAATAGCAAAAAAAAATATTAGTAATTCTGAAAAAAAAATTACTACTACACCTAAACAGAATATAAATGTTTCTGATAAAGGAACAAAAATATTAGTAGAAAATAAAGAATTACAAAATAATAATATAAATAAATTTAATAATAATAATAAAAAAAAGGATTCAGATAAAAATTCTAAAAAAATTTTAAGTATTCCAACAAAAAATTCAACAGAAAGTAATGGTGCATATCCTCATAGTCATCCTTTAATTGAAACAGTAGAGGAGCTAAATAATCACTTAAAAATAATTAATGCTGAAAAAGTCAAATCTGATGGTAGTATTTAGATAAATTTATCTTTTTATTAAATGAACAAAATAATTATAATGAATATAGCAATGGTTGTAGTTGTATATCTATTTTTTAACAAATATATTTGTTTTATATTAACAAAGTAAAATACGTTAATGACTATAAAATGTTTTTTGTTTTTTAAATTTTTAGATAATTTTCCATTTATTTGTTTGTAGAACTTAGTTCATTGAAAGTTAAAAAATATATATACATTTTTGTACTTATTAATAGAAAAATATTTTTTAAACATTTATTTATGAAAATTTGAATTTAAAAAAATATATTTTTATTAAAAAAAAAAAAATTAAGTTGTCATTTTTCTGTTGATATAGTACGATCCAACCTTTTTTTAAAAAACCAATCTTCTGTTTGTGTTCCCATATTATTTAATCGATTCTTTGCCTCTACATGTTCTAGTAATCTCTTTTTGTTATTTTCAGGCATTGCATAATACATCAAACGACTTTTCAATGGCATTTTTTTAATGATAATATCAAGTGTTTTAGGATCTATATTTTTAGATTCTTTTTCATCTGACTTTACATCATTATCAATTAATATAGTAGTTTCACCCTGTCCTTCTTGTTTGTTATTTACTGCATCAGTTACTTGACTAGACCGACGTATTGCTTCAGATTCTTTTTTTGTTATTTCACCAGATTGTTCAGCTTTCTCAAGTGCATCCATATATTCTTTATCAATTGAACTTTGCATACCAAGTGTCAATTCTTCGATTTGTTGTTGTATAATATTAAGGACTGTTGAAATTAATGATAAACCAAAAAGAAGAAGAAGAGCAACTAAAATTATATTTTCACTTTTTGGTGTTACATCTCCAAAACCAATTGTTAAGAAACTTATTAATGAAAAATATAAACTTGTTCCATATGTCCAGTCATCTTCAATTAACAAGAAAACTCCAGCAACAAGTAATACAAATACTATTGCAATAAGTAGGAGAAAACTAATGGGAAAATTAAGTAAATCATTACTATCATTGCTATCACTAGAATCATTTTCTACTTTTTGGTCTGGTACAATTTCTTCCATCTTATCTTCTAAATTAATATTAACAACTTTTCCAGCTTTATGTACCACTTTCCATATATATTTACATCCTGAAGCCATTGTTGAACCTAAACCAATAAGGCAAAGTAAAGCTAATGGAATTCCAATAAAAGCATATATAATTGTAACAAAACGTCCTAATGTTGTTTCACAGGCAATATTACCATAACCAATAGTTGTATAAACAGTTACTGAATAATATAAAGCACCCCAAAATGTCCATAATGCCTCATCTTCAGTTGGAAGGTCTGCTCCAATACTTTTAATAAATTCTTTTAATGTTTTTATTGTATGATTATATGCTTGAATTGGTGACATACTCTTGATCGTATTAAGTCTATATGCTGTGGACTAAAAATAAATATTATAATAAAAATATATATATATATATATATCAAAGTTTACCTCTATATATTTTTCTCTTTCATTATATTTATTATGAATATTTTCCAATTCAGTAGAACTTTCTAATGTAAGAAAAATAAATGCACCAAGAACAGTAAAAATTGAAAGTATTAATAATGGAGCTAGTGATTTAAAAATTCCATGAACATTTTGTTTTATGGTAATATAAATTTGAGCAAAAAATGCCATTTCAAAGATAAGTTTAAATTTCTTGTCTTAATATCACAATTTAATTTATGTAGTAATGGTTGTCTTTAACATACCTAGACTAAGAAGAAGTATTTAAGATCATTAAATATTCATTTCAAGATTTATTTTATATTATTTTTCAAATATATTTGAGTGCAAAAATGTTTGTATTAAAAATAAGAAAATACTAAATAGCAATAAAAGATTGATTATAATAAAATATGTTAAGATTTTATTATAAAAATATATTATATTCAAAATTAAATGATATATTATTATATTTTTTTTTTGTTTATGAGGTATTTTGATGAGGTATGTGCCAAATAATAAAGTAGAGGTTGATAATTAATGGTAGATAATAAGTATTATGACTTGTTCCATTTAAAAAATATTTTTTGTTTCTAACAATAAAAGCTTTTGATTTGTTTTACTAAAGTTAGTAGATTGATAATTAACAATTTGATATAATTTTATTTGAGTATAATGTTTAATTATTATTGAAATGCTGTAATAATATAATATATTATTGCGATAAATTTTTTAAAATATCTTTAGTGACTTTAATTATGCATGATTTTTCAATTTTATATAAATTAGAAATTTTTAGTAAAAACTTTTTTTTTTATAAGTATTAATAATAAGCATTAAAATAATTTATATTAATTGCAGAAAAAAAAAATTATATTTGCAGTTTTAATACAATATTTTGATAAAAAGAGATATAAAAAAATATTCAGCATAACTTTCAAAAATGATAAAAAAGTTTTAAACAAGTGAAGTCATGATTATTCAAATATTAAATTTTGGTTAATAATACTTAATCAAATAAAAATAGTTTTTATATCATTATTAAAATATTAATGATCAAATATTAATCATATAAAAATATGTATAATAAAACATCATTTGAAGTGTCGGTAATTATATTCATTTATTTTTAAAATTCATTCATAAAATTAAGATGTATTACTTTTATACATAATTTATTAGGACAATTTTTTACATTTTTTAATTATTAAACAGTCAAAAAAAAATTTAAAACTACAATGTACTTTATTATTAATAAATTTAATTATAATTGATATTTTGACGTGCCATAAAAATTAGTGTAAATCTATATACTTAAATCTTTTATTTTACTTTATTTTATTAAATTTAAGATAATCTTTGTTGTTAAATTTTAACATTATCAATAATATTATTAATGTTTTGATAAAAATCTTATTAATTATAAAATTAGTAATATCAATATTATTTATTATACACTTTTAATAATCTAAATATAGCTTATCTATATTTATTTCCTCATATCAATATATTGTTTAAATTTAACCATTATATAATTTGATTTTGAAAAATTAAAAAACAATCTCTCGTCCATGATGTAATATCATTTTAGTTGTTTCTAAAATATTCATGTGATATAAATAATACATAAATTTAGGTTAATATTACACCCAACAGATTATAAAAAAAATTTTCAAATTTCAATATAATTGTTAAAAAAAAATTAATTCATCATATGATTTGTTAATTGTCATATTTAACTTCATTTTTTTATATTTTAATTTCTTTTGTAACTACATAATATTGTCTATTCATCAAATTTTAAATTCAAATGAAGGTAATTTTTAAAAAAAAAAAGCCGATTGTACTTATTATAAAATATTTTTATCTGTTTTTGTTTTAAAAAAAAAAAGTTATGATAATATAAATTTTACATTTAAACATACTATATAATAAAGAAAATTTAAAATATCTGTTGGTAATTTTAATTTATTAAAATAAAATTATTATCTAGACTTTTATGTAAAAAAGAAAAATAATATTTATTGGAAAAATAAAGTTTTTTAATGTAGGATTTTATTATGGTATTATGTTTATTAATTTTTATTTTGTTAAGTATAAAATATAGGGGAATATTAATTAAAAGAATAATTAATAATGCTAATAAATATAACGTTTATTATAATTATTATTTCCATTTTTTAATTTTGTATAATTAATTCACTATAATAAAAAAGTATCATAAATTTAGTTGGATATTTTTGTGGCATAATTAATTTTTAGTAAAATATTGTATAAATTATATATAAAATTTGATATGCAAAAAATATAATTAAGTTATAAAAATAATGTAAACTTCATAAAATATATCAAAATTCATCAACAAATAATACATATTTTTAAAAATTTCATAAATGTACTATTTTTCTAAATAAAAAAATAGTAATATTTTGTAAAAAATTATTTAAAAAAAAAACAATATATTAATTTTGTATAATATTTAACATTAAAGTAATCTTGTGTTAAAATAAATATGCCATTAATATATATATATTTAAAGAAAAGAAACATTTTTTTAAGAGTAATATATTAATTTTTAACAAAACAATTGTTGTTAAATTAATATATTTCATGAAGTAAAACTAATTTTGGTAATACTTTAATAAAATAATTTAAGGCAAAATAAATTTTGACAAGATATATAATATTTATATATAAAAAATAATTTATTTTTTCCATGTTAATTTGTTTTTTTTATTGAAAATTAACAATTGTTTCCTTCACTTAAAGCATTTATAATCTGTGCTTGTTCTGTAATTTGTTTGTTTAATTGTTCAACATACTCATACATAGTTTTCATTTGCTCATCATAATTAAATCTGGTAGTATCTAAGTCTTCCTATAATATAGTTTTAAAATAAATTATTTAAAATATAATCTTACACTTAAATGTTTCAATGCTTTCTTTCCTTCTGATAATTCCTCAGATAATATTTTATTACGCTCATTAGAATTGTTAAGTTTTATAAGTAAGTTATCAACCTAAATAAAAATTTATGTTAATATATTTTAAAATATATTGTTAAAGTAATTTGGAAGTTTCTAAATCATAAATTGTTTAGAAACTAACGATTATACTTTTTTTTAATATTCGAAGAGTTAACGCTCTTTCGGCAGCAATAATCCGAAACTGCTGACTTACACTTCGTATGGTAGGTATAGATCTAACGCCCACCCCATTAAATGAAATTTAGTTTTCTTTCTACACAATGAAAACTTGACATTTTACTAAATAAAACTTACCATATTTTTATAAAATCTTGTACACCCTCTACAATATTCTAATTTTCTAACAATTTCTTTAAATTTTTGAATATACATTTTATCAATTTGATTTATATCAAAGTTATCATGATTATATGGAATGTTTTGTTTTAAAATTGAAATTTCAACTTGTAATTTATATATAATTGTTTTAAGAAGTTCAATTGACTTTGGAACATTTTCCTCATTCTCATTATCAATGTTATCAATAAAATTATCATTTTCTTCTTCTGACATACTTTTTTTTGTCAAAGGTTGTATAGGAGATGCTAGTTTGTTTATATCACTTTTTCTATTTACAATGTGAATTTCAAGTTTAATCAAATGATCTACAATTCCTATAAGAATTTTTGAAATATCATCATTTGTATTTTTTAATTTTTTATTTGCTATTGGTAATCTATTTTCTATAAGAATTTTATTAACAAATTCATCAGAAATTTTTTTTGTTGATATTTTTAGGCTTTCTATAAATGATAAAACTTTTGATGACTTTTTGTCTATATTTAATAAACAACTTATATTTTGTTGATTTATAACAATATCTAATAATTGATACATATTTTCAACAAAATTTTCATTAAATCTCTGTAAATTAGGAGTACAATAACTTTCCTTATTCTCCTCATCTATACAAATTTTCATACAAGATTTTAAATCAGAAAATAATTCTTTTAATGAGTTAAATAACTCATCATGAATATTTGCCATCATAAAATCATTATTATTTTTAAAAGAATTTGATGTCATATTCCATTTTTCAAAAATATTAATAATATTTGTTAAAATTGTTGACAAATGATTAAGAGATGGTGTTAACATTTCTAACTGTGAGTCCCGAGGATAAATTGATGTTCTTTTATTTAATAAAACAAATAAATGTTGATATAACTCTGTTACATTTTTTGTTAATTTTAATATCTCTTCAAAATCTATAATATAAAACAAAGTGTTAATATGAAATTAAGATTTAACATTTTTTTAATATAAAAATTTTTTTTATTATAATTTTAAGAAATATAACTTTGACATTTAAGAAATAAGCAATTAAATCTATATTCTTATAACATTTTTTTATATATATTTCTCTATCAAACTAATTTTTTTTAGTTATTTTAAATAACATTATGTTAATTATTTTGATGGAAAAAAAAAATATTTTGTCTGATCCAACATTAACAATACAATAATTTATCACGTGGCCAACTTTTTATTATTGAAAGAGATGTCTGAACAAGTAAATAAATGAGCCTATGGCAAAAATTTAGTAAAATAAATGACATGCTTCATGAATTTTGTTTGTAATTATTTAATATGAAAACAATATAATTGATTATTTAATATTTTATATATTAATGTTATAAACTTTGTACTTGTTATTATGTAGTACTATACAAATAATCTACTTTGTAAAAAGTATAACACATATCTTATAATACTCTTTTAAACTTATTACTATTAGTTGTAAATAATTTATAAAAGATTGCTTATATATTTTAATTTACCATAAATGTACAATAGTTTTTTTTTAATTGAAAAAAAAATTTTGTAACCTAAATTTTATATTTTTATTATTTATTTTTTATACTACCATATACTACTATGATTTAAAACTTATTTTATTAGATTGATTAGAATTTACATATTTATAAGCTATATTTATCGAGTTTATTAAAAATAATAAGGAAATAGCTAACAGCATGCCAAAATTTACAAACAAGATTTTTGTTATTATTGAATAGACCATCTAAAACGAAAAGTTTTTGGTAACACGTAAAATATAATATTTAGGCCTGTGGCCATATAAAATAACTTTTTTTTTTTTATAATATTCACTAACATTTCTTCAAATATTTGGAGTTGCATATTTATCTACATTAATTTTTTTTTATGTCTACTTGATAAGATAAAAATTTTTTCAAAGATATTTAGCTAATAAAACTAAATTTTCTAACACTTTATAATATTAATCTTTATTAATAAAGTTAATAATAAAATAAAAAGATGATATAAAATAAATATATATATTAATTGTCAATTGTATTTATAAATAAATATAAAGTTCTTAGGTCAATGTAACTCCTTAAAATGACTGAAAGTTAATTTAATCATTTCAGTCTAAAACTTTTAGATATAATCTTTCTTCGTTTTTATAATATTAGTAATAAAAATATATTTAAATGTTTTTATCAATTAAAAATAATATTTCTAGATTTTTTATCATTGCTGAAATGGTTTTTAAGGACAAAGATATTGCTCTTATTACTAGCAACACAAAAAGAATTACTCAAATAGCTGTAATATTATTGACTATATGTTCATGGTGCGCTACATTACTATTAATGATTGATAAAAGTGGATTGGTCAATTATGGATTTAGTAACAATAAAAATGGAAAATTTACAACAAATATTTCCTAGAAAAATTATAAAATAGTAAAAAAAAAAATAATAATAGAAAAGACAGGGTAATGAACGCATATATATATAATTTGTAAGTATAATATACTTCTACTAAAATTATACTGTAAACAATTTTTTACAAAAAAAAAAAATTATTTATTTTGTAAACATTCTTAATAAAAATAAACATACCTCTACAATTATTTTCAATGTTATTTGTTTTTAACTCTTTCAAATGTTCCTCAGATTTTGATGGTATCTTTTCCTCAATAACATTTATTATTAATGGTGAATCATGGGTTTTTTTTGATGATGATGTATCAATATAACTCTCATCAATAATATTTTTTTCACTAAAGTTATCTTGATAAATATTTTTATTGCTATATTTTATTTTTGCTCTTAATGCCTCTTTCTCCTTCAAATTTTCATTTAATTCTTTCTCAAGTTTTTGGTTTTTTTCTTCTAAAATTTTTATTCTGTCATTGGAAAGTTTTTGACTCTGTTCAATTTCATGTTCCAGAATGTCAATTTTTCTTTGTAAATTTTCATTTTCATTTACTCTAAAGGATAACTCTTCCTCAAGGAGTCCCGGATCTAGGGAAGTATTATCATCACTAGCCTTATTTGATAACTGCCCTTTTCTTTTATTTTTTCCAAATAAACCAAATTTAAATGTTTTCTTCTTTTCATCAATAATTTTTTTGGTCTCTCTTAAACTTTCTTGTAATGATTCTACTTTTTTAACTAATTGTTCATTCCTAAATACCAAACTTTCATTTTCAGCAATGAGAAATCTTTTTTCTTCATCACATTTAATAAGTGAATTAGATATATATTCAAATTTAGATCTTTCTTCGTATAAAGATTGCTTTAAACTTGGTATTATTTGTAATAGACGATTTGTTTCTGATGGTGATAAATTATCTGGAAGTGAAAATGTTGGTGAATATGAAAATTGTAAAGAATCCGACAATCCTGGAGATGTTCTATTAGGAGATGACAATTCAGACATGTCAATATATACTCATATCTCAATGACCTATAATATAAAATCAATACATTAAAAATATATTAATTAGTTAATGGAAAATATATATAAATAAAGTATACAAAATAAAACTTTTAAAACAAAAATATTTAAAAATCACAAGAATGTTGATGGTATAAATATATATATATATATGTCATATGTTTAATTTTTTTTTTGTCTTTTGATAAACATATAGTTTTAATAAAGTTAAAACGTTTCATTAAATTTATATAATATTTATTTACAACATATATATATACTTTAATTTATATGAAATCCAATAATTAGTATAAACTTTAAATAATTGTAATTATTTTAATAACAAAACCAACCTTTAAAATTAATGAAAATTTATTTTTTAAAAATATGTTATTTAATAAAAATAATATTATTATTAATATTAATTTTATATAAAACGACAACTAATAATATTGCAAAAGTTCAATGTTATGCGAAATTCCAAAACGTAATACTCCATTTAAAACAAATGTTAATATTAAAAAATAAATTAAAAATAAAAAACTTTTTTTTTTTTAAAAAATTATATTATCAACATAAAAAAAAAATTAAATAAAAATAGGAAGATGAATAACAAAGTAAATTTCCCTCTTGTATCTATTAAAAGTAAAAAAAAAATTGTTTTAATTAAAATATGTTTTTTTTAATATAGTTATTTTGATTTTTTTTTTTTATTAAATGTTAAATTTAAAAATTATCAACTAGAAAAATATTTGTTTATCCTTACGCTTATCGTAAGACTTTTTAACTCTTATTCTATTACTTGTTTCACCTACAATATTATATAATAAAAAAAATAAACTAAAGGTATTATTTTGTATATAAAAAACTCGTCCACGTAAGTAATGTTTTAATTACTTAGGTACCCTAAAAATTTTTAGAATGCACAAATTTATATTCATTGAAGATATTTACTTTTCATCCACTTTTCTTAAAATTTTTTTCTAGTAATAATCATTCTTTATGTACAATGATTTGAAATTTTAAATGATAATGTTGAAGTAAAGATAAATATATTTTAAAAAAAATGAGGAAATGTGAAAGTTTCATTTCTAAAGCATCATTTTTCTCGTTTTCAATTGATTGTGATGCGCAAGTAGTATACATTTTTAATTAAAGTCTTATATTATTATTCAATGTACTAAAAAATTATATATATAAAAGTAAAAATAATATAGTTTTTTTTTTTTTAAAATAGATTTTTAAAATATATTATTAAACTATTAATTATTATATATATAAATAGTTTAAAAATATTTTCTTAAAGATATATATTATATAAATAAATATACAAAATAATTATTTAATATATACTATTTTTATCATTTTACAATTTACATTTTTTAACTATAAATTATTTTTAATTCTTGTTAGTCATACCATTTATTTGATTGTAAAACTTAGTATTCATTAATATAACATATATATAATAAGAAAATTTTTCGTTTTAAATAACTATTCTACCATTAATTTATTATCCATTATTTTTAAAAACATTTTTTTGAAATGATCTGTTTCATTAAAAACTAAAACTTGTTTTCAAATTGTCTTACATATTAATGAAATAACAATTATTTTAATCATATTCTTATAGTTATTCACGCAGTTTTGTTATTTAAAAGAAAATACTATTCAATTAACAATCTTTTATATTAATTATTTAGAATTAGTAATAAAAAAAAAAGTTTGATTATCCTATCTTTTATCAAAACTTTTGTACCGAAGATGCGCGGGTCAATAATTTGTATGAAATTATTTTCAAAGAAACTTATTATCTTAACAATAACATTTACTTTGTTAGTGGTGTCGCTGAATGCTTCTGTTGAATGTCCTCTAGGACCTAATGGTAGAAAATTAACATGTGCTTTTGAGTGTT
Organism: Strongyloides ratti; assembly: GCF_001040885.1. Classification (NCBI taxonomy): domain Eukaryota; kingdom Metazoa; phylum Nematoda; class Chromadorea; order Rhabditida; family Strongyloididae; genus Strongyloides; species Strongyloides ratti. The sequence continues at coordinate 4,754,515 of NC_037307.1, forward strand.
GTCCTTCATTTGAAGGTGAAGATCATGTGAGATTTATATATATTTTAATATAATATTTTATTTTTTAAATATATTTTATTTTAGGGTTATTACTGTTGCGGTGGAGATGATAAAACACCACTAACCCGTGGATTTTTTAATTCTCAATCATCAGATCAACCACATTCTGATAAATTTGTCATGGCATATGGAAATGGTTTTCAAATTGATTATACTCTTGTAATTGTTGGTTTAATAATATCAGTTATTCTTTCTGTATTATTATCATTATTTTGTTGTTTCTTATGCAACAGTTGTTGGTTACGTCGCCGTCGTAGTGGAACAAATTATAATGGTCATGTTCAAGAAGAAGGATTTATACCAATATGTTGTGGTTTTGGTATTCCAACTGGTACATTAGTTTTTAGTACTCATCCACCACAAGTTAATCCACCAGACAACATTTATGGTGGTAGTAGTATGACATCTCTTCCAAGTAGTAGAAACAGAGTTAGATTTAATAATGATGGAACTCCAAGAGGTGTCTTAAAAAATAATCAAGCATACGACTATTAATATATATGTAGCATTTATCAACAATATACGTAATAAATTTTATACATAAAATTTAATCTTTTTTTTTTCATAAAAATATATTTCTTAATAAATATATAATTGTTATAATCTTATATAGACCGCGTTTCTTTTTATTTTTAAATTATAAAAGTTTTAATTATACAATTAACAACACATATTTATTTTATAAAACTTATTACCATTAATTAGGTTGACGTTAACTTTTTTTTTTTATTTTATTATTTTTATAATAATTGAAATATTAAAAAAATTTTTTTTTTATTTTGTTAAATATTTTTAATTTTAACATGTTTTTTTTCTACTTTATTTGTCATCATCTTACAAAAATAATCATATTATAAAATTATTTCCTATTTTTAGAATCTTAAAGTTGTTTATTTAAAAAAAATGGCTGTTAGAAATTTAAAATCAAAACTAAGAAAAGAGATTCAATTAATACTTAAAAATATTGATCAAAATATTATTATGGAAGAGACAGAAAATGTTATTAACCAGGTATTTTTAGATAAGAAATTTAATATTTTTATTAGATTATAAATGATCCAATTTTTAAAAATTCTAAAACAATATCAATTTTTGTTTCAACGGCTGGTGAGATAATGACTGATAGGTTGATTAGGCATTCATTAGAAAATAAAAAAAAGGTATTTATACCATATTTTGAGAGGAATTCAGAAAAAATGGAAATGTTATTTTTACCATCAATAGATATTTTTAATGAGTTACCAAAAAATTTTTATGGTATCCGTCAATACAATAAAGAAATTATAGATAAAATTTCTTCTAATCTTTTTAATAATGAAAAAGTTAATGATATATCTTATAAAACTTATGGTCCATTAGATTTATTAATTTGTCCACTTGTTGCTGCTTCAAGAGATGGCTGTAGATTAGGACATGGTAAAGGATATTATGATAAATTTTTACAAGAACATTTAAATATATTTTCAAAAATTCCTATTACATATGGATTAGCATTAAATTGTCAGGTAAAAGAAAATAATGAAATTCCAATGGATAGTAATGATTACAAGTTAGATAAAATTTTTTATAGTTGTTAAAAATATATAACAATAAAAAAAAATTTGATGAAAAGGTTTAAAATAAAATGGATGAAATTTTTATAAGTAATAAATAATTATCATTAAAATGTAACACTTCTCTTTTTTGTGATCATTTAATAGTGAGGGAAAATTTTTATAATAACTTATCCAGAGAACTAATTAATATCGATTTATCTAACAAAGCTATCCTTCTTCTACATATTGGAACATCTTAATATTACTCAGTTATCTATGCAAAAATTTTCATATATAAAAAATTTTTCTATACTTTTTTATATTATTATTATTAGTATTTATTTTAAAAATGTTTCTTGTCAAAAGTTAGAAAATATATTTAATAATAATTTATCAAAAACAAATAAACCTAATATAATATTATTAATTACTGATGATCAGGATAAAGAATTAGGTTCAATGGATTTTATGCCAAAAACATTAAAAATATTTAGTAGTAAAGGGGTAGAATTTTTACATGGATTAGTTTCAACACCTATTTGTTGTCCATCACGTTCCTCAATCTTAACTGGTAAATATGTTCATAATCATAATGTTATGACAAACAACCAAAATTGTTCTAGTATTGAATGGAGAAATATTCATGAAAAAAAAACATTTATAAATTTATTAAAACAATATGGAGGATATAAAACAAGTTATTTTGGTAAATATCTTAATGAATATGATGGTAGTTATATTCCTGAAGGTATTGATCATTTTGTTGGATTAGTTAAAAATAGTCGATTTTATAATTATACACTTAATGTAAATGGTAAAAAAATTAAACATGGTGATAATTATAATAAAGTTAGTTTTAATCATTTTAAAAAAAATTTTTTTTTTTAAATTATATATTTAGGATTATCTTACCGATAAAATAATAAATGAAACAATAAATTTTATTGATAATCATATAAATAATGAAATGAATGTACCTTTTTTGTCTGTATTAGCATTTCCAGCACCACATGGACCTGAAGATTCAGCACCCCAGTACTCATCAATGTTTGAAGGTATCTTATCACATAGAACATCTTCATGGAATTATGCCCCAAATCCTGATAAACAATGGATACTCCAAAGAACAGGAAAAATGGAACCAATTCATGTTGTATTTACAGATTTGTTACATCGAAGAAGACTTCAAACATTACAAAGTGTAGATGATGGTGTTGAAAAGTTAATACAAAAATTACGAGAATTAGATCAACTTCATAATACATTTATTATATATACAAGTGATCATGGTTATCATCTTGGACAATTTGGTTTAGTTAAAGGAAAAAATATGCCATTTGAATTTGATATAAAAGTTCCATTTTATGTTCGTGGACCAGGAATTAGTAGAAATATAAAAATTAATAATATTGTTAGTAATATTGATATTGCTCCAACAATACTAAATATTGCTGGAATAGAAGTAGACAAAGAAATGGATGGTACAAGTTTTTTACCATTAATCTTAAAAAATAATGTCAAAAAAAAAGTTAATAATATGGAAAATAAAAATATGGGTTTTAAAAGTAATGTTGAAATAGATAATTGGAGGCATACATTACTCATAGAAAGAGGTAAAATGCCAAAATTAAAAAAAATAAAAGAAAGATTTTTAAAACAAAAAGAAGTTTTTAATAATAAGGCTATTTTTGATGAAGCTTGTAATTTTGAAGAATATCATAATTCATGTTTACTTGGACAAAAATGGAAATGTATTAAAGATAAAAATACAAATAAATGGACAATAATTAAGTGTAAAGATTTTATTGAAATAGATAATGATTGCACCTGTGACAGTAAGAAAAAAAAAGATAATTATAATTTAAGAAATAAAAGATATATTGATAAAAATATTATTCTAGGAATGAATTCGTACATTTTAGAGATTCTCTCTAATTGGAGATTAGAATTTATCAAAGAACATTTTTTAAATAAAGATTTATGGTACCAGGGGATTATTGAAATAAAAAAGAAAAGAAATATTATACATTCCAAAGAAAATAATGTATCATTTACTGATATTGAGATTAATAAAGAATCTATTCCGGCTTTAGCAATAGATGTTTTATGTTTAACTGTAAATTCTATTTACTGTGAATCTGAACTTAATACTAAAATTAAAAAATTAAAAAGAAAACTTTTAAAAGTCCGTGAAACTAAAAAAAAATGGAAAAATATGATAAATTGCAATTGCTCATCTATCTCTCAAAATTTAAATAATAGCAAAAGAATGGAAGTTTATTTAATTGATAATGACTATCCAACTATTTTACCAGATATCTATTTAACAAAAAATTATTTTAAAAACAGAAACTTTTCATTATCATTAAGTTCATTTAATTCTATATATAAAAATTCATCATATGGTAAAATAAAAAAAGGGCAATTTAATTCTTGTAATGTCCCTCAAATGAATTGCTTTACACATGATAGTAGTCATTGGAAAACAGAACCATTCTGGCCTGAAAATTATGGAAAATTTTGTTTTTGCCAAAATACAAATAATAATACTTATTGGTGTTTAAGAACATACAATGAGACACATAACTTTCTTTATTGTGAATTTATTACTGGTTTTATAAGTTACTATGATATTAATAAAGATCCAAGTCAGGTAAAAAATTTATTAAATAATTTTAATTATAATTTTTTTAGTTATCAAATACTGTCTATTCACTTGATATAAATATACTAGAACAATTATCAACACAATTACAATTATTAAAAACTTGTAAAGGAGCCTATCAATGCCAACATTATTCCTCAAAATATTGGTTTTTACCTTTAAATGTTACAGAAAAAATGAATATAAAGGATTCATAGGATGCTCAACAAATTATACTTACCTTAATTATATTAATTTTTTTTAATATTACTTAAAATAAGTTTATTTAAAAATTAGTAATTTTAAACTTATAAATTTATTAACTATATAAATTAATCATATTATTTATTTATTATTTAAAAAAAATGGTAATTACTGACATTAACATAGAATAAATCATTAAAACGATTACCTAAAAATTGCCAATGTCATTGAAAAAAAAAAAAAAATTATACATATATATATAATTACGTTATATTATTTAGTTACCAATCTTTTTATATGATGATGCCATTAATATTTGATACAACTTAAAAATGTATTATTATGTGATAAAATTTCATTTCCAGCTATAACAAAAATTTTTAAAAACAGTTTCATAATAATGGTAATTTTATAACATTTATATTATTAGACATTTCTTTATTTTATTTTTTATTTTTTCTTTATTATTTTTTTTTTAATTTAAAATAAGAAAACGTATTTTCTTGTCATTTTCAAAATCTTGTTTTGAAATTAAATTTGGTCTTTTGTTAAATAATCTAAATGATGGATCTTTTAAATCATTTAACTTTTTAATGTTAAGTTGACACTGTATTGGTGAAAAAAAACAGTTACGGGATGTTTTTGATTGTTGAAATCTTATTGTTGGGCGAAATATTTTGTCATTATTTTTGGTGGAATATTTTGATAATTTCATTTTCATTCCATTTCTAAATCTTTCATATGAATCAAATGGTCTTGTCTTCATAGGATAAGGAGTACCACCATCAGAATTTTTATTGAAATTTTTAATATATGGAACATAATTTATTTTTGAATCACTGATTACTTGAGCATCAATTAAATTTGTAGAAATAGCAATTAGACAAAAAGATAGTAGAATAGTAAATGAAAAGAATAAATCAAAATTAACGGGTAATCTGTTACCAGACATTAATAATATTACCTGAAATTATATGTTATAATAAAATTATATAATTTTTTAATTTATAAAATAAAAAGTTTCTCAAGTTAGTATTATTAAAATATAAAACATATATTTTAAAAATAAATATGAATAATAAATATAATATATTACTTTTTTTAAATTATATTAATTAATTATTAAAAATATTTATAAAATGAGGAAAAATGAATAATATATATCATGCATTTTAAATATAAATTTTAATTTTTGAATTAATTAAATCTAACATTTAATCATTCTAATATTTTTAAAAAAAAATTTTTATTTAGTTCCTTAACGGTAAATCCAAGATAACTTTTTTTTTTAAAAAAAAATAACAACAAAAAAAGGTGTAACCATTACATTTTTTTAAATAAAATGAAAATATATTTTGAAGGATAAATAAGTTTAAGTAACATATGTATTATATTAATAATTTTTCATCTTTTTTATTATTAAGTGTTATTATCATGTGGGAAGTAAAGTTTAATAAGTGATAATAATATTGTAATGTGACTCAAGTTTTAATTTAAAGATGAGTTTTTTTTTTGTCGTTAACATCATTTTTAAAAGTATACTTAGAATATGCAAATTATTAAAATATATACTATTATAAATATATAATACAGCAACTATATAAGGTGGGGGTTTTTTAGTTTATTTTATAATATATATATATATAAAAGTTTCTACTATTATGATGTTTAAGTAGGAAACTAATTTAAAAGAATTACATTTTTAATGACTAAATGTAATATCACTCTAAGGATATGCTTTGTTTTATACAATAAGTTGTTCTTATCTATAATATACAATGAATTATATATTTATTTAAAAATAAACGCATTTAAAAAATCCTAACAAATTTCTAATTCATGTATTGTAATTTCCCTGTAAACATAAAGTTCAAAATTTTTTACATTAAAATAAAATGTTTGTATTAAATAAACTATTTCTTTAAGAATTATGTTTTATTAAATTGGAATTTATAAAATTCATTCTTTATCATCTAGCACTTTTTTTTTCCAATAACTTTTACTACGCAAAAAAATTTAATTAAAAGAATATAACTTAACAATACAACTTTAATTCATATTTTTCTAACACTAAACTTATTAAAATATTTTAAATAATTAACATGTTTAGTAATTTGTACCATACATTGTTATTTATTTGAAAGCACTTAAAATATAACTTAAATTGTTTTAAAAATTTAAAAAAGTTATTTTATTATGTGAAATTTACAATATATTTAACATCTACAAACAAAAGTCAATCCAACCATATAAAAATAACATAAACAATAAGTATAACATAAATATAGAATATTTTTAAAAAAAAAAGTATAATAATTTTTGTTAAGACGGAAATCACGTTGAAAAAAAAAAAATAGAAAAAACTAGTCAAAATAAACCTAATATTATAAAAAAAAAATTATCATAATCTTTTTGGTGCATATTTTATTTGATTATGTATTTTTAAATTTATTCAACAAAAGAATAAAAAAAAAATTATAAATAATATAATAGTTATATTATAAAAAAAGAGATATAGTACAATTACCTGAAATTTTAAAAAGTAGTTTGTTTTTATAATTAAACAATTATATCTAAATATAGTAAAAGACATTTTTTTTTTTATTTATAAAAGAATATTTATATATTTGTTATTAGTTTTTTATTGCCTACTATTATTTTTTATACTTTAAAAAAAAATATCTAAAAATGATTTTCAAAAATGTTGGTTTTATTACTGAAAATAAATGGGTGTGGACATTAAAATATTAAACAAATATTGTAATATTTTTTATTACTATATGTGAAGATTACTAATAAAGCTTCTACAATCTAAATATTTAAAAATACTAAGATGTAATATCAATAACTAATATAAAAAATTTAAATAAATTATATTTTTATCTTAAAAGAAAAAAAATAAGCTTTATGGCCTATTAAATTATTATCTATTAAAATATTAAGCATTTATTGTTATATTAAATTAGTAATATTTACTTTATTAATTTTTTTTAACAATAAAAATTTAAATTAAAAAAATTATACAATTATCAAATACTTTTTTATAGAAAAAAAAAACTTCCTTCATTAAGTTTTTTTTTTTTTAAATTAATCTAATTTTACAATAGATGTCTGAACAATACTTCCTAATTATTTTAAAAAATAATACAAAAATTATTTAAAAAAAAATAATAGAAATAAATTAAAAAAATTTATTAACCAATTAACAAACTTCCTGCTTATATTATTCAAGAATATAAAATATTAGTTTAATGGTATACTTTAAATATCAATTCAAATTTTAACATTATAATTTTATTAAAGAATAAAATATTCACACAAATATATATATATATCTATATAACTTTTCTATTTAAAAATACTGTATATTTATTTTATATAAATGTTATTTTTGTAAAACCCCATATGTTTTATACATTATTAATATATATAATAAAAAAATCTTTATTTATTGTAAAAATGATTACATAGGAAAGATTTATAAAAGCCAAAAATAGCTATAAAATTGAAAATAATATGTATCTTTAACATTGACAACTTTTTTGTATTAACTTTCTAAGCTATTTTATAAATTGTTTGTTTTTTTATCTTTTTAATATATTAATATTAGTATTTAAAAATAAATCATATAAAAATTGATATTTTAAGTAGCATATTTTTTCTTATAATACCAATTAATATGATTCATTTTTATTATCATTATCTATATTAATACTAAAAAGATATATTTTATAAAAAAAAACCAATTTTAAAACTTAAATCTTTACTTTTTTTTTGCAAATTTTATATTTTAACATAAAAAAAGAAGTTATTTCATACCTTCATATTAAATTAGATGTATCAAATATTTATTGAAAATTATGCATATTAAACGAGACAAAACTTATTAAAAATACTAGTTACTTGGATAATTATATAAATATTTTTTCTAAATATTATATATGACAATTTATCATAATTTATGCAAAAAAAAAATTAAACTTATTCTATACTTTATTTTAATTCAATTAATACCATTTCCTTTCATCTGTAATAAAATATGTATTTTATTATTAAATTTAAATAAAATTTTATGTATACATAAATGAAACAATATATATATTTTATAAAGTTTTAATAAATAAAATAATAATTTATTTCTAAAGTTTTATAGTAATTCAATAATTTTTCAATTTTCTAATTAAAAAAAATTGTTTTTTTTATAATAATTTATGATAACATTTTTAAATGAACATTATTAAAATTATATAAATATCCAATTATTGTTAAAATTAAAATATGTATTCTAAAAGTAAGAAATTAATTAGATCATTTAAAGTAATTGACCTATAATGTAATATTTTTACATCAATATTTATAAAAATTGCTACATAACATATTTAATTATTATTTATATTATTAAATACAATTAAATATTCACTTTTTTTTTCTTTATAAAAAATGAATATATATTTACTAATATTTTTTTTAATATTTATGTTATTAGAAAGAATAAATTCTCAGAATAATAATGAAGATGATACTGATAATTATAATGAAGATGATATGAACATCATGACATTAAGTAATGACGTTAATAAATATTATAATTACTTATATAAGAAGATGGTACAAAATGGAGTAAAAACAAGCGAAAAAGATAAAGAAATACCTTTACAGGATCAGTTAATTGATATTCCGGTAATTGAAAGTAATATTGAAGTTCCAGGACCATTTGAAGCATTACCTGGAAGATCATATAAAAATGACTATGTACCATTATTTCCTTTGTCATCTCAATATACAGGTGGTTTTGATTATGATCCATTAGAGGGTAGGGTAAGATTATTATAATATATATATAATTATTTAAATTAGCATTTTGGAGGTGATTTTGGTGTTTCAATTCCTTCATGGGGAATAATGAATATACAGGGACATATTGCTAAAAGATGGCAAGATACAACTGGAACATTTGGTTATTTAGCACATCCAGTAAACATGTTAGGTTTTGATAAAAAAGATTATCTTAGATTAATAAATAATCCTTCAATGCTTCATAACCGGGAGATACAACCAACAATTGGTTTAGGAAAAATTCCAAGAAATTATGTTCCACTATCTTGCAAAGCACCATTTTGTAATCCATACAAATCTACATTTGGTGTTGGGGTAGATATTGATGGTGGTGGTATAGATGGTATCAATGGAGATTTTCAAATTGATGTACCTGTAAGTAAAAATGTAGCATTTCAATTACCTATAGGTGGAAATATATATTATGGTATGTTTTATTTTTTATATATTTATTTATTTTTATAGATCTTGAAAATGTTACTGTTACCTATGGACAACATATCTCTCCAATTGATCCACAAAAATCACTTTTTATTGATGATAATTTTCATTCAAGGATAAAACGTAATATAAATTATAACATTTATCCTGAAATATTTAAAAAATTCTCCGTAAAATACCTTGTTCCAGAATTTATTGAAATTCCTCTAGTTTATAAATTATATCCTTATATGAAACCAATTTACATATCATCAATTAAAAAAAGAATTTCCTCTATATCATCTCCAAATTTAGTCAAATAATTAAGGATTTACAAAAAGAGAATATTAAATATTTTATAAATATAATTAACATACTTAGTGCCCACATTATTATAAAAATTATAACTTATATAATAACATTTTTCACCCACCCAATGTGTAGTATTTTTAATTATTTAAATGTTTATGTTTTAAACTTCTACTATAATGTTCAAGAGAACTAATAAATGTATAGACACAGTATTTTTATAATAATATTATTATTTATCATAAAATTTATCATAAAAATTATGATAAAAATTTTTTTAATGCTTGAATGAATAAATAAAATAAAAAAGATAAATGCAACAAATAATTTATAAAGAAAATAAAAATATTTGTAATAAGAAACAAATAGATATAAATATATTCAAAATGTATTATTTAAATATAAAAGTTTAATAATTTTTTTTTCTTGACCATATTTAATTTTGTCTTCAATTATCTTTTTCAATATATTAATTTATAAAATATTATTCTGTCTGATTGTGCCAATTAAAGTACCACCAATACCAACATACAAATATAAAAAATATTGTAGGAAAGGCTGTTCTACTAACTTTAATATGAAATAGATAATATTTAAAAAAATAGAAAGTTTCTAACACTTACATTTATCAATTAAACGTGCTTTTTCTTCATTTTCATCCTGGCATTTGACACATGGTTTATTTTCATCAAATTTAAAATCTATCAATGGAATATTTCCGTTGATTGTATTTCCTGACATCAAGGCCTAAAATATATAAAAAAAATTATGATTTGAAGAGGGGGGGGGATAAAATTAAAAAGCTAGGGTAAAAGGAAAAAATAACACAACAATTACTATAAAGGAAAAGTATTATTTACATGCAAAAATAAAAAATTTATCACTACTCACGGCAGTTTCAATATCTTTGGCTACTTCAAACCAAACATTAGAAACTCTTTTGTTAAATTTATCCACAAATAGTGGTGCTGTCATAGTTGTAGCATTATCACATAACATCTATATTATATTAGTATTAGAAATTGTTAATTAATTTTGATTGTATATAGAAGTGTTAATATTGTTGTTATTAAATATTATTAGTTATTAAATTGTAAATGACAAATTTATGGATAGCTCATTTTGATTAAAAAAAAATAAAATAAAACTTACCGCTGTTGTATTTAGACATTTTCCAATTCCATTTGAAAGTGAAAAGGGATTCAAATCTAAAATTTAAAAAATATATATAAAAAAAAAACTATATGATTATACCATTGTTATTATTAAATATATTATTTGAATAAAATTTTTTTTCATCAATTAACATTTCATCAGATGAAGGGGGACAAGTCTTTTTTCTAAATCGATTTAAGCATTCTTCAGAACGATTTCTAAAAGAATTACTTAATAATCTACGTTTTTTTCTTTCACTTTCTCTATCATCAATATTCCAGTCTTTAGCATTTGACTTTTTATGATAATTTTTTATAGTATTACCATTTCCATTACTTATAGTATAACTTTTTCTTCTATCATTATTAGTAATTTCATTTTTAAATGAATTTTTATGTTTACAATAAATATTTTTTTTAGTCATATAATAACTAACAAAAGAATATTCCATTAATACTAAGAATATAAGAGCTTGACTAAAAGTTAACCATATATCCAATGCTTTAATATAACTAACTTGAGGAAGATCCTGCCTAGCACCATTACTCATTGTTGTTAATGTAAGAAGTCCTGTAATTGTTAATGAAATTCTGGCTGGTGAGGCACGAGGATCTAACCAAAATGACATCCATGATACTACAACTAACATACCAGTTGGAAGGTATGTTTGTATTACATGAAATAAAACTAATCTTTTCATGACAATGAATGCCCTAATACATGACCATTCTCCAGAACCCCGAAACATTGGATATGGACCGGTACATTTTTCAAAATTTGTCCTTATTATTTGCATATCATTTAACTTTATCTCTTCATTTGATCCAATTGGAAAGAATGGTGGATCATCATGCCAATTTAATTGTACTAATTGATTTATATGAGCGTAACTTTGCATTGTTATAGGACATGACTGTGTATCCATTGGAAAATTCTAAGAAAAAAAAGAATTTTAGTATTATATTAAATAATCAATTAAATAATCTACCTTTAAATCCATCATACATGATAAGGTAACATCAACTCTCATACTTTTAAAAATTAACCCATCTGGATATACTAAAACCATAAAATTTGGAGTTGTTACTTCTTGAAAAAGAAATTTTGAATTTATAATATATATATCTGGAAACCTTTTAAAATTATAAATATTAAAATATAATAATATATTATTTTTTTTTTTGATTAAATTTACTATGATAAAAACAAAATTTTTTTTTTTTATAATTTTTATTACCATATTCGATCGGCAATAAATTTTTGTGCAACCAAAATTGGATGAGTACAATTATGAGCTAGTCTTCTATCATAAAATGCTAATGCTAGATAAAAATCTAATTCAAAATCCATAGTTTGAGCTTTAAATGAAGACATAGATTCAATATAAATTGCCACACTAACATTTGTTGACTTTCCCTCAGCCTGCCCAGGTGCCATAAACATATTATATCCATTTTTAACAACTCCATTTCCGATAACTTTAAGTAAACGATCAGCTGATTCAGACCTACAAAAATATTTTTAATGTTTTTTTTTTTTAAATATTTATTTATTTTTTGTAATTAATATATAAAAGTTGTATTATTTGATAAAATAAGTTTTATATATTACATAACTTCCTTCTAATATACCTCATTGTAAAATAAATAAATAATAGTACCCTGGAGATTAAAATTATTAAGATTATCTAGTACATTTTATTTATATAATTTTGTAATTTTACGTATATCTTTTAAATTGTTATTTTAATAATGAATATTTAAGTTTTTTCATTTACTCTTTTAATACATTTTTTTTATTAAATTTTTATATACAAATATCCTTTAAGGCAAAAACATAATGGATTTTGTGATAAAAAAAAATTATTTTTCTAGACGTAAGATCTTAAATATTTGTTTGATAAATTACAAAAAAAAAAATTAAATATTTTGTTTAAAAAAAAGGAAATATTGATATTAAAAATTTTTAAAAAGTATATTAAAGAAATAAAAATAAAAGATTAATTGTGTATGGTGAAAAATAATTATTACCGAAAATAATAATAATTATAGTATTTAAAAATAAAAACAATTTTATTTGTTAGATATATATATTTTTTTTTAAAATATAAATAAAACAAAAAAAAAAACGTACCATAAAAGGTTATCAGTTTGATGTCCACTATGTTCATCATCACATAAATTATGTATAGGATAATTTTTATCAAATTCATTCTTCTGAAATTTATTATATTTTTTCATTTCAGCTTCAACATTAATATATTTATCAATGTCTTCTTTTAGATACTCAACATTTTCTTTTCTATAATTTGTTGTATCAATATTTTCATACTCAGGATGTTCATTTTTTTCTTTTACACTTCTAGTAAAAATTTCCCCAAAATTATTAATATTTGTATCAATTTTTTTATCATTAAAATTATTTGAAAATGTATGACTTTTCATATTTTTTATTTCACCCATATGTCTAATCTTCTTAAAAATTTATTACTTAATTATAATATATATATCAACTTTACAAACTTACCTCATTTCCATTCATTCCTTCTAAAATTTTATTTATATCAATATCATAATTTTTATTATTATGATCAATAAATGTATCCCGAAAATGTTTATTATTTATATGATTTTTGACATTTGTTACGGTATTTCCTTGATATGAATGACTATTTGTGGATGATGATAGATTAAAAAATATATTAAAAATAAAAAATATTAATACAATTTTATATTTTGTTGTCCTTAACATTTGAAAAACTTTTGAAAATTTTTTGAAATTTTTATCAAATAATATTAATATTAAATTTGTATAAATTTTAAATATAAAAATTTTGTTACTTCTCCAAAATATATAATTAAATATGGATGAAAAATTTTTTTTGCTTTTATTATTTTTCATAATTTTTATCTAAAATTTCATATATATATTTACGCAAATTAATGATCTATGTAAACATTTTTAAAGTATAAAATAATTACTAAAATGGTATCAAATATAAAATTTTAAATGTAATAGCTGGTACTTTTAGTTTAAAAAATAAATTGAATATATAGATATATAAAGAGATATACTATAAATTGATAAAGATAAAAATTTACATTAAGATGCAATTTACTAGTATTGAAAAATAATTTAAAATAAAAAAAAAAAAAGATTTAATCATTATATACATAATAATCAATCTCATTTTATAAGAGGCGGGATTTAATTTTTTAAAAGAATTACTTTTGTATTATTATTAAAGTAAAGAAAAAAGTATTGTTAAAGTTAACAAATAAAGATATAAAATAATTTTACACTTATAGATACATATTTTATTTATTTATAATATTTGAAAGTTGTAATTATTATAGTTATCAACAATTTAATATAAATTATTTCATTATTAAAATATTAATAAATAAATTTTTAATTAAAAATATTTACTAAAAATGTGTAATTAGACATTTTTTAATTATATGATGTATTAAAATTTTAATATATCATTATACTAGAATAAGATAATATTTTTTTTTACAAATAAACATATATAACTTTTTTTTTTAATAATTTTTAAAGTTTAAATAAAAATTTACTATCATTGGAGAAATTAAATTTTTAAAACTTTTAAAAAATAATGTTTTATCTAAAATTGATAAATAATTTTTTTTTTTTAAAATGTTGACTACATATTGTTGTCTTTTTTCTTTAAATTAATTATAAAAAATTTATATATTTTATGTTGAGAGAAAAAAAAAATAATAAAACTTTAAGATAGTAGTTAATATTCTTGTCTATGGAGAAAAAAAAATGATTCTTCTAAATATGAATAACCTTTAAGAAATAATGAATTACTATTTATGTAAAGATTTTATAAATGAATTTACCAGACTTATTATAATAAAATTGTCTAAATTTCATACAAGTAATATTTTAAAATTCTTCCTAAAAATTATTTATTGTTTTAAAACTTTTAAATATTCTAAAATATGCAAATAGTTAATAAGGAAAATAATAAAAATTTTGTTTCAATACCTCGCTTGATTAAAATTGATGAGAAAATGTATAATATCATATAATTTATTCAATTTTTTTTTTCTTTTTTTTTTTATGTGAAACATTTTATGGTAATAAAGTAGAAAATTTTCTTTAATAACAATTATAAGATTACTATTATATATAACATAATAAATTAAATTGAATATTAAATTAATATATAAGATTATAGTAATTTTTGTAATCTTTTATAATTAAATTTTATTATTTACTAACCATTTACTCACATTATAGAAATAAAATTTTTTATCAAAAAAATAAATATAGTAACAAAAAGTATTAATAATTTAGTGATCAAAAAAAAATATATATATATATATAATAAAAAAATATTTTTATACTTATGTTTATATTTCCTGTAGACAACAAAAAAATTTAAAATGTATTAAAAATTTCGATTGATGTCAATGTTTTATGATTGTTTTACTATAAAGTTTAATGTTATATAAATATATATATTATAAAATATTTAAAATCGAAAAATAATTTAAAAATTAAATTGAAACTATAATTGGATCTCAACAAAATCTTTAAGTACATTATATCTTATTTTACTTTAATATTACTAGTTGGTAATGATATAGAAATAAAGATTTATAAAGTTACTTTATGAAAAAGTTTTAGGTTTAAAATTAAAAATAATGTTTGAATATGTAATTGGTCTTAATTTCAAAAACAGTAAAAATAATTTAATAAGAAATGTATATCACAATATATATATATATATATATATATATTAATAAATTTTTTTTTAATTCTAAATTAATAAAAAATATATAATAAAAATATATGGTTAACTTTTATTTATTTTAAGTTATAGTATTTTTTTATTATTTTTTACACATTAAAGAACATTCTTTAATTTCAGGTACAAAATTTTGTACTTTATGGATTATTAAAGAAATAATTTATGTTAATATTTTTATAAATAGAAAATATTTTTTGGTTCATTAAAATAAATAAAACTACCTATTTAAATAAAAAAAAGAAAATATATAAAAATTTTAATATGTAAAATAAAATATAATTTTAAAAAAAAAGGAAAAAAAAATTTTTTTTTAAGTTTAAGGCAAACTCATCACAAGAGCCTCTTCTAATTATTAGAAGAAATCAAATAAACAATATTATCAATGCTTCAAAACAAGCAATTATAAATACTCTTTTATAAAAATTTATAAATATTGCAGTAGTAAAATTGTTAACCCTTATTCGGTAAGTATTAATGATAAAAGAACCACTACAATATACTGGGAATAATTTAATTTAAAAACAAATTTTTAACTATTCTATGACCATAAATATTATTTGTAAAAATTCGTTTACAAGATTATTGTAAACTTTTATTAATATATTAAAAGTAAAAAGGAAGTTTCATTTACAAACAATTGACAATATATATTTATATATGCTTGTTAAACTAAAAAAGAATAATATAAAAAAAAGTAAATTTTCCAAATGAATTAATATTTATAAAATGATTTTATTTAAAAATAAAAACATTTTTTTTTTAAATTTTATGTACTTATATGTAACAAAAATTTACTTTTTTTTATATATAGTTAAAACCAAATAAATTATTTTAAAAAAAAAAAAGTTATAATTAAAAATGACAATAAAAGAAAAATATTTTTATGTAGAAATACAATTAAATTACAATAATAATTCTGATAAATATTAAAAAATACTAAAAAAATTACATTTTTATACCACGTGAAATTACTCAATATCTTCAAAACGTATATTTTAATTAATATTGACAATCTTATTTATTTTTTTTTATACTAAAAAGTAATAAATACATCTTTTTCACTTTCTTTAGATAAATTTCTTAATTCTTTTATTTCACCATTAGCCATATAAATACATCCATCAAATTGTTCAAGATTTAAATCATGATGAACAATCATTAAAACTGTACTTATTGGTAAAAATTCTTTTATTAAAGAAAGCATTTTGTTATGTAATGCTAAATCCATATATGCAGTAGCCTCATCAATAAGAACTATCTAAAAATAATATTATAAGTTAAATAAAATAAGTTATCCTTAAATAGTTTTTCAAAAAGAAATTTGTTAAAAATTTAATAAAATTGTTTTAATATAATTACCTTTGGATTTAGAAGTAATATTCTTATACATGCTAATATTTGCTTTTGACCATAACTTAAATTTGAACCATTTTCTTCAATATACCCATCTAATCCATTCATCTCTTCTAACATATTTTCTAATGATGATTTAACAAAAAATTGTTTTATTTTTTCTTTTAATATATTTGTACTACTTTCATTATTTGTTATATTAAAAATATTTAAATTTTCATATACTGTACCATGAAAAATAAAAGGTTGTTGAGTGACAATTGCTATATTACTTCTAAGTGTTGATAATGAAATTGATGATATATCTTGATATCCTATTGAAATATATCCACTTGTTATATCATATGCCCTAAGAATTAAATTAAACAAAGAAGATTTTCCTGAACCTGTCCTTCCAAGTATTGCTATCTTTGAACCTTCTTTTATTCCAAAATTAATATTTTTAAGTACTGATGTTGATAAGTCATTTGTATAAGATAAGAAAACATTATGAAATATTATATCTCCATTATTAAAATAATCATTAACAGGAGAACTATTATTTTCAATTAAATTTCTTTCAATATTATTTTCTATCTCAATAGTTTGGTTTTCTATATCATTATTTATAAAATTATTTTTAGAATCAATTTCTATTGGAATATTTTTAATAAATTGATTTATTCTCTCAACACTAACCATTTCTTTTTCTGTATCAATAAATGAATTTAAAATTGCATTTAATAAATTTGTTAATGTTAAGGCATATGTTATAGCTAAACCAATCATACTTTGTTGGATAACACCAATTGTTCCAAAATGTTTTTGGATAACAGCACCAAATGCTACAGTAGAAATCATAACTATACCAATAAATTGTAATCTTATTGATAACCAAAGAGTTGCCGCTAATGCACTATATTGAGCTCTTAAATTATTAGTTAATTTATCTTTTAAATCATTAACAAATCTTTTGACAAATCTTTGAGATTTTATTGTTATAATTCCATTAATTGTATCATTAATATGTGAAAATAAAGGTGATAATGTCATTGTAGTGAAACGTTTTACTTCACATGTTGTATAACGATAATATCTTTGAATTAAATAATAAAATACAAAAAGTACTAAAACAATAGGTAAAATATATGGTAAGGCAAATAATGTTAAAAACATTGATCCAATTAAATTAAAAGTTGATGCTAAAAATATATTAAGTTGAAATGGTAAAGCATCATCAACTGTATATATATCAGAACATAGTCGATTTAATACAATACCATATGGTGTAGAATCCCACCATGACATTTTAGCATTAAATACTATACTAAGTAATTTAGAATGTAATCTTCTTGTAGCAACTATTGCACCATTAGCAAAACTAAAAGAACGTATCAAGGTAAACATTGTATTTGACAATGCAATAATAATATATATTTTAAAATAATATTTTGTTTTTTCAAATTCTTCACTAGATAAAAATGGTGTATTAAATAATGAACCAAAAGGATATGTTGGATCACTATAATGAACAGATAATGTTCCATTAATATTATTTTGTTTAGAAATCCATTTACTTAACCACATTTCTGAACCATTTTTTGTTACTTGCATTGCTATTATTGATAATAATATAAAAGATGAAAGCCATAAACCAATTGATTTAAGATAACATTTAAAAACATAAGCTTTTACAGTACCTACTTCTTTAGTTTCTTCATTAATATCTTTTAAATCTATTTCAATAATACCTTCTCCAACAAGTAATTCATCCTCCTTCTCAATATCATTAATACTTTCATTACTACTTTTCCAATCATTAATATCATTTATTTCATTCATAACTTCATCAGGTGTCCCTTGTGCTTTAATAGAACCATTCTTATTTAGTATAATTATTTTATCACATTTACTAAGAAAATCTATATTATGTGTTGCCATAATTACAGCCTTATTCCTATTTTTTAACATTTCTATAATACATTTGTTCCATATATGTTTAGCTACTTTTTTATCTAATGATGAAAATGGATCATCAAGTAAATATAAATCATTATTTTGATATACTGATCTAGCAAGTGCTAATCTTGCTTTTTGTCCCCCAGAAAGTGTTGAACCACCATCTGATATTAAATATGAATCACCTTTAGGCATCATTGTTAAGTCATATGATAATGCTGTTGATGAAATAACAAAAGAATAAAATTTTGGATCATACTTAGTACCACATAATACATTTTCTTTTATTGTACCTCTTTTTAACCAACATTCCTGACCAACATAACCAATACCATTTTCTAAAAGTGATGGTTTAATACATATAGAATTATTATGACCATTTATTATTTGAAGTTCACCAAGAATTCCTAATAATAAAGATGATTTACCACAACCAACAGGACCCGTAATACCAACAATTTCTGATGGAACTATTTGTAAATTTATAGATTTTAATGATTTATATATAGGACCAATATTTTCATCATTATTATTCCAACAAAATGAAACATTATTTAATTCTAAAACTGATTGGCCAAATAATTTTTCCTCAACAGGATCATAAATTGATAAATAATCAAGATCTTTAACATCAAAAAATGAATTTAAACGTTTAAGACTAACAAAACTTTCAATCACACCATTTAAAACCCATGGAAAAGCATTTAATGGAACAATAAGCATATTAATTAATGCTAAACAAGTAAATACTTTTGCTGATGTCAACATTTGCCCCATCCATAAAGTATATGTTCCAAAAATTGCTACAGTAATAAAAACTGGAGCTGAAGCCCATAGATATACACAAAGAGCATCTAAATATTTACGATATGCTAGATATTTTAATTCTTTCTGCCTTATTTCATTTATTTTTTCCTCAAAATGCCTTTCCCAATTGCATAATTTAACTTGCCTTATTCCTCTAATTGTTTCAGTTATTAACTATAAAAAAAAAGTAGCAATTTTTTTTCCTATCTTTTTGATAAACTTACTTTCATTCTCATATCTTTCATTGCCATCATTTTTGTTGAATATACTCCAATTTTAGTACTTATATATTTATTTACTGGAATCATAATTATGCTTATTACAACTACCGACAAAAATGCCATCCCAACCTCTCTATAAATTAAGTACAAAGCTATAATTAATTGCATTGGCATAGACCAAAAAGCATGAAAACTGATGACAAAATTTGTTATTCTCTCTGTGTCAATTGAAATAAAATTTGATATCTTTCCGGCAGACACAGATTCATTAGAATTAGAATTAATATTGTCTTTCTTACTAAAAAATGAAAAATATGGGACTGATAAAAGTTTTTCATACACTGCTATAGTTGTAGCAGTCCGAACTTTTAATCCAATTTTATTAGAATAAAAATTGTAATGAAGATTACAGAAGACAGATATTAAAGAACTTGTAAATATTAAAAAAGAATAATATAATGTATCAATACAACCTTTCTCTTCATCAGAATCTTC
The DNA here is from genome assembly GCF_001040885.1 of Strongyloides ratti. Taxonomy (NCBI): domain Eukaryota; kingdom Metazoa; phylum Nematoda; class Chromadorea; order Rhabditida; family Strongyloididae; genus Strongyloides; species Strongyloides ratti. Next base: position 4,775,278 of record NC_037307.1, read on the forward strand.
AATAGCTGTAACCAAAAGATGTAAAAATATTGGACCAGAAAAAGATGCTATATCAGCAATTAGGCGTGGAATGGCAAGGAAAAAATATTGTTTTCCAAAACAATTTAATAATGCTGTAAAGAGTGAAAAATTATAACCATCTATGTGAATTGAGGGAGCAGATTCAAAAAATTTTTTTTCAATCTCTGATACACATAATGATTTTGGTAAATGATAAAGTTGATTTAAATTTGTCAATTGTTGTTTATACCCTTTATATACAAGATTATTTGTCCAAAGGTAAAACATTCTTGAAAATAAGTTAACTTCTTCATCTGTTCTTAAAGTGGGTGTTGCTGATGGAAATACATTTGAAAGTAAATTATTTTCATGCAATAAACCATGGACATAAATATTTCTAAGAATAATGATATTAATTAATGTTAAAAAAAAATTATTTATACAAAGACAAAATTAATAGTTTTTAAATAAAATAAAAAAAAAGATAAAAAAAAAGTATGAACATTAAAACAACAACTCTTCTAATCTTTCAATATGATCAAAATATTCAAATGAATCATTACTTTGATCAATATATTTATAACATCTTCTAAAAATTTTTTCATAAATTTATTTTTATTAAACTTACTTGCTTAAATACCATTCTAATATATTATTTCCATAATTAATTATATGAAAAAGAAAACCTAAAAGTAAAAGGTAACTTCTAGGATCAGTAAAAGAATACAGTAATCCTCTTTGTATACCAATAATTAAAAAACCTTTTGATACAATTGAATACAAAATGTTGAAACATTTATTTTTATGCCAATGTTCATAAAAAATATTACAATACCAGAATAGAGAGTAAATAAGCCATATTATTGATATCAAAAAATATTCAATAATAAGTATAGTTGGTAATTCATATGCAGTTGTTACCAAAGGGATAAACAAAGATATGATTAAAAAGACACATGAACATGATGTAGTAATTAATTTGACCAATGTTGTAATGTAAATAGAATTTGTTGGTATTCTTGGTGAAAAAGTCTGATTAAAAAAAATAAAACTAAATTAAATATGATTATAATAACAAACCATTTTAAAAAAATTAAGTACTATAAAATATAAAAAAATGACATGTTCAAACATAATACTACTAAATTCAACACATGGATTTATTGTATTTGTTTTATAATCAGCAAAATACCGGAACCATACACTGGTAGAAGTTTCATTAAACTGACAAAATGAATAAATTGATGACCAACCATTGGTAGAATTAATTTGATATTCATTTTTTAAAATATCAGACATATTAGTAGCCATGATGGCAAACTATATCATATAAAAAAAGTATGTAACTATAAATTATATTATGTAATTTTTAAATCTAAAATATTTTAATAATGATTTAATATATATTTTATCTATAAAATATGAAGTATAACATATATTCATACAAATTCTTGATAAACACTACAAAATTACTGATTAAAGTATTAAAAACCTTTCAACATGGTCGTAAACAAACGAAAGTATATTATTCCAAAGTTTTGGACATGGAAAAAATAAATGGTGATAAATGCTTTCATTTTAAAAATAAAAAAAAACTCTTAACAACATTCTTTTTGACTGAAATCAAGAGGTGAATCATTAAACAAAATAGATAAACATACTCTCTTTTCATATTCACTTTAAAACATTCACATAGTTTAACAAATAACTGATAAAGATATAATTGTGTATAATAATAATTAAGACACGTTGCAATAAAGTTTCAATAAATTTTTAAATCAAAAATACTGATGGCATATAAACTTTTAAATGAATTTCAACAATAAAATATTTAAATATAAAGAAAAGTGGCACCACTTGTTAATTTTTATTGACTATAATAAATAAAAAATTTCTTTTAAATGTTGGTAATGTAAATTTTGTTGTTAGTATATTATTTAAGATCATAAAATGATTATTTAACAAGAATATAAAAACAAATGTTTTAATAAATAAATATAATATATTAATTTGTAAATACATTAACAAATATATTTATCAATTTTATATAACATCTAATCAAATAATTTTAAATATATTTCTTTTTAAATAGTGTTATATTTTATTTTTTTTTTTTTGATTTGATTTAACGTAGAATGATTGTTTATTTTATGTTAAATAAATGTCTATGTACAATAATATTATTATTATGCTATTAGAAATTATTTAATAGTATATATTTTTTTCTTATATCAAATATTTTTATCATTTTATCTTTTTTGCATTAATCTTGAATTTCTTATTATTATTTGTCAAAATACCACAAAAATGCCAAAATATTTTAATTTTGATGTTTAAAAGTATTTTTACATATTAGAGATCACAATAACCATTGGCATCGGAATGTCTATAGGATTGATATTTCTTATATTGCTCAAAGTGAAATTGCCAATCTACGATATATTCATTCTCCCATTTAGACATTAAATTTCTCCAATGTATAACTGATTCTCCTACATCATTTGTTGCTGTTATCAAATTGGGAAGAACTGCTTTCCAGAATGAGCATTCTTTTCGACGAGGTCCAGTTCCAATAAGTTTGGCACCATTTGCGTATGCTGATTCAATTGTTAAATTCATATATTCCATCGTATGTTGAGTATATTTTGGCCAATTATCTGCAGTAAATGTACCATCTGGATTTTTATTAGGATTACTAAAAAAATATCAATAAATTTTTTATTATAAATATAATTAACTTACCCTGTTCTTGCAAAATTTGCCCAATATCTCATAAATCTACTTGCTAATTCTTGTTCCTCTTTAGTATAACTATATTTATCAGTATTATAAGGTTCACCAAAAATAAAATTTATTTCATAACCATGTAAAACACCCATCCATTCTGGCCATGTTTGTTCTGAGGCTCGATGAGAAAACATATAATAATATGTCTGTCCACCATGTATGGCATGAGCTAAGGCAAATTCATTAACATTACAAGTAAATTGAAAATCTCCAAGCATTTTATCTAATGAATCAACCCATGACTGAGGTTTAACAGGTAAAGAATTTGGTTCATACTCATGTATTATAGCTGACATAGCTAATGAATTTTTTAAAAATTGTCTTGGTAATAAATTATGAATACTCCTAATCCAATTTTCTCTATTTTTTATAAATTCTTTTTTTACAAAAAATTCTTCAGGAGGAAAAATATCTCCTAATTGATAGACAATAAAATATATTGCTTCATCTTGATTGGAACCAACTAATAAATCTGTTTTTTTAAAACGCCCTTCTTTTAATGATGTTGAGGCTTGTTCAACCAAAAAATCACCATCAATAACAGGTACCCAGGGAAAATCAGCAAATTCCATTACTGGTGACCATTCCGAATCAAGAATTTTTTTGGCACTTGCTTTCATAAAGCAATCTAATACTTTATCCATATTTACTTCATCTAAATTTCTTGAAATATTACCACATTTCATATGTTCATATACTACAAGTACTCTATGTAATGCAACTTTTCTATTTTCTAATGCCCATGGAGCTGTGGCACTTCCGGACTGAAGTATGGCTCTTTTAAAATATGGTGTTGATTTTTCACTAAGCATATGCATTGAAACAGAAGCAGCACCAGCTGATTCACCAAATATTGTTACTGTTTCTGGATCACCACCAAATACCTCTATATGTTTATGTACCCATTTCATTGCCATTAATTGATCCCATAATCCCATATTTCCTGGTGCTTCTTCTCTTCCCATATAAAGAAAACCAAAAACTGTAACTCTATAATTTAATGTAACAATAATAACATTTTCCTCAGTAGCAAATATTTTTCCATCATATACATCTAGACTTGAACAACCACTCCAAAATCCACCACCATATATCCATATCAGTACAGCTAACTTTTTGGTTGAATCAATTTCATTTGGTATATATATATTAAGATATAAACAATCTTCAGATAAAGGACCATGACAATTCCATGAATCTGCACCAAAAAAATCACCAAAATAGGTATCTAATGATTGGACACATGCATTTGGGGGTGTTGTTGCATTTAAAACATGTCTCCATGGTTTTTTAGGTAATGGTTTTCTAAATCTTAAATTTCCTATTGGTGGTTCAGCAAAAGGCACTCCTAAAAATTGTGTAACTATCTTTCCATTTGGAGCTAATAATGTTTGCCCTAATATAGGTGAACCATCAGATAGATAAATAAGAGGTTGTGTTGATGTAAAATGTGATTTTGAATTCTAAAAAAAATTTAATATTTATTATATTATAATTTTTCAATTTAATATTTATAATAATCTTCTTTTTTTTAAATATTTAATATATTATGGTTATATATATATGACATAACAAATTTTTTGAAGTCTAAATATAAAGACATTTCTTAAAAGTAATAAAAAAAAAATTCTCACAATTAAACTTTTTTTAAAATTAAAATATTTTATACTTGAATAAATTCATTTTTATTAAAAAAATTTTAAATTAAAAAACAAACCTTAATCCAAATTAATATAACTAAAAATATAAGATACAAATTTCCGAAGCAATAAAATTTTCGAATAATCATAATTTTTTTTTCTGCATATACACTATTATCATATTGTAAGCAAAGTTATAGGTTTTTTTTTTTTAATTTTGTATTGCAATATAATATTTTAGTTGTTAAATATTAGCCTGAAATTAAGAAAATAATTTTTGAAAACAATAAAAATTGACAATTAACATATAAAATAAATATTAGAATTATATCGTTTTCACTAATATATATCATTGTGATAAAAACTCAATTTAATTGTCCCTAATAAAATAATTTTTATCAAAAAAGTTTTATCCCATTAAAAATAGAGGAATTAAATATTTATAAAAAAATAAAAATTATAAAGCTATATTACAAAGAAATATATTTTAAAGACTAATGAAAAGTACATAATGAATTTACATATTAATTTTTAAAAACACCCATATAATTGCTTGAAAAAAGGAATACGTCAAAAGAAAATGTTTGAATAATATGATATTTGAAGGGTAATAAGGCAACTTGTCATTTATAGTTAAATTTTGAGAACATATTTGGGTGTAATTGAAAATAAAAATCTTATGAAGGTTCGTGATATTAAAATCCCTCAATTACATTTATAATATTTGCCAAAAATAATATTTATTTATATTAAATTTTATAAGATTATAAATTGTACTAGGGTATTTATATATTAAAAAAAAAAAAACATGTAAATAATATTAAACTTTTTGATTGAAATAGGGATTATAATACTTAAAATCTTACTCAAAAAAGAAATATTTCTTGGTTTATAAAACTTTAAAAGACACATATATATATATATAACAAATGCAATATCACATCATAATACTTTATTTCAATTATTTTTTTAAAGTTGCAAACAGGCAAAAAAAAATAACAAAGTAGGATAATAATAATCGCAGAATTTACTTTTTACTTACACTTGACAAGATTGAAAATAATAATAAAAGAAACTATATCAAGAATAAGTTACCAGAACATTCATATAGAATTTATGACATATACTTTACTTCAAATAAAAATGAAAATTAACAATTCAAAAGATATACCCATTCACCATGAAAAATATGTGTTTTATGTAACAGCTTTTGAATCGGTAAATGTTTCCATTTAAATTAAACTTAAATCAAATTGCCTACTTAATTACTATAAAATAAAATAGTGAATTTTTTTATTGATAATAGTAATTAAATAAACAAAACCTTTTAAAAAACTAATTTGTTTTCTCAACACATTTATAAAACCTATAAAAGTTTATGGCAATAATCTATTAAACTATTTTTATTATGTTAAAAATATATTAATTAGAAATAAAATTTTAAAGATAATAAATAGTTAATTTTTAAGACAAAAGAAAAAATGATTATTCAATAATGTGGTAATATTTTAGCATAAGAAAGTTTATAAAAATAATTAAAAATAAAATTAATATCATTACACAATTTAAATAAAAAAAAAATGCTATATCATTTTGTATATTATGTCGTAAAAGATCAGTAAACGGAAAGAAAAAATTATCATTTCTATAGTTTAACTAATTTTATTGATAACAATAAAGTTGAGTTACATAGGTTTATTTGTTATAGTTAAGTTAGCAGGTTGTCTAAAGATTTAGAATGAAGTTACTTTTTATTACTATTATTTAACAAACTATATAAATTTTAACATAAATAATAAAATAATAAAAATTACTGATTTTGTTTTTACTTATTGTAAACAAAGAAATATATATATATAACAAATTTTGTAATTACAAAATTTTAATTTTAAAGTTAAAAAAAAAATTTTTTTTTATAAATAAATTTTTTATATATATTTATAAATAAAATTTTAAAAAAATACAATATTAATTAAAAAAAAAAAGATAAATAAACGTCATAAATATATATAATTGTATGATATTGTTAAAAATATAATATATTTAATAAATAATTTATCATCATTACACTATCACAATTTTGATCACACTCAATCATTCGTGAGTAAACTAAAATTTTATATCAAATATCTTTTAAACTAATTTGATATCTAAATAATAACGCATCATTGATGTATTCTTAATCTTTCCTGAAAACTCATCAATTTAGTATATCCAATGATATGTTAAGTAAGACAGATTTTATCTTGTACTTGGTACGTGTAATAAACTATAAAAATGATAAACGTTTATCAAAATTTTAAAATATTTTTGATATATTTTATGTCATTACCTTTTATTTTAATGCTTTTTCTATAATTATTGTGGCAACATTTTAAGAAATAATAATTTATAAACCAATTAAAATTTTAAGAAATAGAATCATATAACTTTTTTTTTAATAACAATTTTTTTTAAATAACACTAAAAATTTTTTTATAAAATATATTGTTTTATTATATAATGAGAATTATTCAAGTGCATAACTAAGAAGAAAAAAAAACTTAAATATTTCAAACATAAAATTTAACGAGAATATATTATAAGTTAACTAATATAATATATAAATATAAAAAAAAAGAGCCAACACTTGATTTAATATTTTAATTAAAAATAGCTTTCATCTTTTCTTGATTATCTTTTTATTAATTGACGTATATTTACGACATCAAATATTGACATTTGTTTGTTTAATATTTCAGATAGAACATGATAAATTAGGTTTATATAAATTTTAAGAGTTTTAAAATGTGATATTAAATATATTTATTTCATATTTATATTAAAAGAAAGTATTTTTTATTAAAACACCTGATTATTATTTTTTTAATTTTGTAATTATTAATAAACGGAAAGGTTATATTTTCTTCTTAAAATAATCTTTCAGTTATAGTATATAATCTTTCCTTCTAATTTGATAAATTTTTTTTTTAATTCATCAAATAACTATATAAATTAAAATAAAAAAAAGAATCAAAATTTAGTTGATTTTAATAACAAAATATCAACGTCATCATCAAAAATGAGAACAACAAAAAGTACACTTTATATGAAAAATTTTTAAATGGTTTCAATCTACTTAAATATATTTTTCCATCCTCCTTCAAACTTTTAATATTTTTTTTTTTATATATTTTTATCTTAATAATTTAAAAATACAAGTGTCAATCTTAAAAATATATTCTTTTTATTTTTGTCAAAAGATGCTTGAAATTCTATTGTAATTTTTATATGTCCATTAGTTATTTATATAAAAATTAACATTTCTTTTGGTGTAAATAATTTTCCAATAATTTCAAAATCAAATATAATGAATGTCTAGGAGTGGTAAATAAAAACTGCTTTTAAAAAAAATAAATTAATTTACAAGTTTTTTATAAAATAACTTAATAACCAATTTACCAAAGGGTATGACTATTTTTTATTATGATTTTTTTCAAATTAAATGTAACTTTTTTAAAAATGGTAATTTGATATTTATAATTTTATTTGTTTTGGCATATTAGCCATTTTATATATAACTTAATTATTAATAAAAGATTTTTTATTGGATTATTTAAATTATTATGGTCTGCTAAGGTATTCCATCACTGAAGTTTAAATATTTTAAGGTAAGTATGAAATAAAAAAATTTATCTTTTAAATAATAATTTTTAATTCATGTCTTAAATTCTTCCAATTACAAGCTTTTTTGTTATAGGCTTTTTTTAAAAAAAACATTTTCACATTGACTTAACTAATTATATTCAAATTTTACTAAATAGAATTTTTTTTTGGTGTGAATAAATGTACATTTTTATAATATTTTCCTTTTTTTTAATACAACAGTCTTCCAAAAAGTCTAAAAAAATAATGACATTAATTTTTTATCATATTTTATTTTTTCTGTGAATAATTTGCAATTCCTTATATTTATTTTTAATTAAAATTTTAACAATTTTTATATAATTTTAATAAATTTTAGGGTAAACCTTTACATGATTATTGTTAGACAATTTATAATAAAAATTTTTTTATTGTAAAATTAATTTTTAATTTTGTTATATATACAATTGATATCAAGTGAATATAAAAGTGTGAGAAAATATTTTTGTTTTTATTCATTTATAAAACAATAAATTTTTAATATGGATAGAGAGGAAATTTTAGATACTTTAACTGAAGTAAGATATATAAATAAAATATTTTATCTTTTTTATTTTTAGCATGATTATGAAAATTCTTTTAAAATTGTCAATTGTTCTTATAATAAACAACTAACAGAGAATCTTTCTAAATCAACAAATTGTGTAATTTATCAAGATCAGGTATTATTATATGAAAATATCAAGGCAATTATAGTTAATTTTGGAAAGTTAACTTCAATAATAGTAAACAATAGTAATGAATCTAAGAAAAATGTTAGTTGTTATACTGATCAATGTACAAATACCTGTTTAAAAATATCTAAATATATAGATGAATCAAAAGATATTGATTATCTTATTCAGAAGACTAAAAATATTAATATACAAAATGAAAATTCTAATGATCAACTTGATTTAAATTTATATGAAAATCCTGAAAATACAAACGATAATATAAGATATATAATTAATGAGTCAATAAAAATATGTGCTAGAAATGAAGAGAATTTAATAAATGACATTAAAACTAAACAACAAAATATTGGCAAGTTTATAATCTTATAATTAATAAATAAATTTTTAGAATCTCTTAATAGTAAAATTGAAAATGCTAAGCTTCGTTTGTTTAAGGTTAATCAATTAAGTCAGTTGTTCGAAGAGTCAAATTTAGATGATGAAGATGAGACAATAACAGAAGATGATATTATTAATACAAAAGCTGTATTAGAAAAGTTAGAAAGTATAGGAGAGGAACGTAGTAGATTATTGGAAGATCTTTGTGTAAAAGTAAATGTAAAAGTAGATGATATTGATAAAATTCTTTCCCAGCCAAATAATTTTAATAATCAAACAGAAATCATTACGAATTCTGATAGCGAAGTAGAAGATATCACATCAGAAATTATTCAATTGTTATCAATGAAAATTAATGACATAAAAAAAGAAAATGAAATTAGTAGAAAATTATTAATTGATAAAAAAAAGGAACAGGATGATTTAGAACGTAGGTACAAAAAGGTATTAGATGAAATGGAATTGTTTACTTTTTAATCATAATAACAATTATAAACTCGATTTATTTTTGTAACAGATTTTAGTTAATTCTAACAGCTACTTGTTGTTACAATATTGAAAGTGATAAGAATATTTATCTACTTAAAATTAAATAGAGTTTATAAATATGTATATCAAATAATTACATAATCATTTACTATTTATTTTATAATAAAATATTAAGTTTAAATCTTTTTTAAAATATTGTTTTTTTTAGTTAAAATTGTTGATTACATGTTAATGAAGAAAAAACAATTAATTAAATTAAAATTAGTTTCTTGTTCATAGTTTTTTTTTTGATTTATTATTTATAGAAATTTTGATCTTATTTGTAAAAACCAATGTTGAAGTATTTTTTAAGTATAAAATTAAAAGTTAACCTATCCTAAAACTATGATTTGTGTTTTGCATCATCTGTAATAGATATTAATACTTTAATTATTATTAATTGTCTTTAAATCAAACCATTTAAGTAGTACATTGATTGCTTTAGTATGTATTGCTTTTCTATTAGAGGTAGTATTACAAACTTACATACACATCTTTGACATATATATTTTATTCTTATTAATTTTATAACAATTTTTTTTATTTTAAAAATACAGGAAGATAATGTAAATAAGCTGTAATTTCCACTCTTTGCATATCATTTATTGCTATATAAAATATTATTTTCATGACAACCAATTTTATAATTTATAAAATTTATTCCTTTAATATAACTAACTTTATGCATTGAAATGGCTTATCATTTTCGAAGTCCATTTAATTTTTCAAAAAGAAAAAGTTTATTAAATGTTGATAGAACTAATGAAAATTCACCAAAATCTCCAATATCATTAAAAAATGATAAAACTTTAGAAATTGAAAAAACTTCAATTGCAGATTTTGCTATTTATCCTTTGAAAGAGGTATTTTTAAATAACTTTAAACTTTAATACTTTTTTTTTATAGAGAAAAAATAGATATAAACAACATTTTATTGTTTTATTAAATTCAGAAATTTATTTATACCGTAAATCAAATGATTTTCAAAAACGGAAACAACCAAAAATAATTATTAATTTAAAAAATATTTTTAATATATCATTTTATGTAAGTTGTTTATCTTTAGTTATTAAATAATAACAAAATGTTTATCATTAATATATTATTATTTATGGTTTTTTTTTCCAGAAAGATTCCGAAACGATTAAATCTCAAATTACTATAATGTCTGATTTAAATACTTATTTTATAAGAATATCCGAGACAACATTGCTATATGAGTGGTATGAAATTTTGCTTGAAAAAATTAGAGTATTTCGTAGTATTGCTTTACAACGAGATGTAAATGTTAATGAATTTTTTGACATCGCTTTCGACTGTACAATATCTGTTAGACCAAAAATGAAAAAAAATTATGGAAATCAACAATTGGATGCATTAGATGATTTATATGATAAAATTACATCAACTAATCATATTACTCCTCGTGTACGTTTCTGTATGTATTACAATCTTGTTGTCATATGTAATATAGGGATTCAAGCAAGTCATGGTGGTTGTCCTCCTTTTAATTCAAATGATTATATAAAATTTCCTGTAAGTTTTTAATCTTTTTTTATTAAATAATATTTTTTTTTCAGACTAATGTAATAAGAGATTTTGGAAAACAAGAAAAGTATATATTTCTTAGAATTGGAAGATGCTCTGAAGTAGGATGTGGTGAATTATGGTTTAAAATGGAAAGTATTGAAAAAGCTAAAGAGGCTCATATAAAAATTATGGAACTTTTTGATTCTGCTACTGAGAAAAGAAAATCAGATGTTAGAAAATATAGTTCTCAAAATTTAGCAGTAAGAATGCCTCCTCATAGAGAACGTTCATTCACAAATCCAATAGCTCCTGCCAATAATAAGTCATTAAATATAGAAGAAAAAAGTAAACGTGCAAAGACGTGGGATGAAAGTGTAGAAGAACCAAAAAAAAGAATATCATATTCAAATACTTCAATTAATCCCAATACTTCTTCAAATAGTAGAAAGTCTAGTAGGAATTTAAGTCCTGCATTGTCTAATATTGAAAATAGTGATATAGATTTAAATGACATAAAACTTGAAAACAATGAAAAAGTTGCAAAAAAATCTTCAATTAATGAAGCATTTCCAAAATTTTCAGACTTAATTAATAATAGAGCAGAAAGAAATTCTGATAGTATGTCACATAGAGGTTCAATTGCCAGTATTTCTAGTGCAGTTGAAAATATGAGAAGAGTATCTTGTTATAATAATGATGAAGTTAATACAGATTTTTGTTATGTTGATGATGTCAGAAAATTATCAACCTCTGCATTAGATTCAAAAATTTTAGTTCAGAAATCTAATCGTTTTGCTCGATTAAATATTTCACCTAAACGACAACAATCTTTTACATTAACAAATTTGTCACCGTTAATACAAAATAGCTCTAATGCTTTGTTGACGACGGATTATGTTGTTATGGATTCAGTAGATACATTAAACATTCCACTTACAAATTCTTCTTCTAATGTTACGTCACCAAAAGATTCTCTTAAATTAGATGAAGTAAAATCATTTTGTAGTGATAAAAGTGATGATGGAGTTTTAAGGAGTAGAACAAATACAAATGTCAGTAGAAATACGGTATTTTCTTCTGAAAGAAGTAGAGTAAATACTTTTGCTTCAAATAAAAGTGACAATTCCATTAATAGTGGAAATAATTTAACAATTTCATCTCAATTTGTGAATGATGATGATTTTGATAGTAGTTTTAACAGAAAAAGATCATATTCTTTGGGTAACAAAAACATGGTAAAACAACATTCAAAAGATAATAGTGATTTTATTGGAGAATTTGAAAGTCATAGATGTAGAACTTTAAGTTTAAATACGGGAACAAAAAAAAATGGTAGAATTACATTAGCAAAAGATTTAAAGTTACCTGGATTTTTTGACAAACAGTTTAAATTATCATTTTCAGATGATATATTACTAAACTCAAATAAATCATTCTTGGATAGAAAAAATATATGTTCATTATTGATGGAAAATAAAGAAGATATTGACAAAGAAGAGGAACCAAATAAAATTTTTGACAATGATTTTCTATTTGAAAAAACAATTGAAATATCAACTAAACTTCCAACTACCTCAATTGACAATTTAAGTGAATCTAATTTTAATACATCAGAAAATTTATCATTATGTAAAAATAATGATAATAGTAAATTATTAGTTGACTACACCTATGACACTTTTGTAATACAAAATGACAATAATTCTTCTGATGATATTCCATCTACATTTTTAAATTATCTAAATAATGATGAAACGTCTAAAAAAATAGTTTGTGTTAATAATGATAACAATTTTGAAGAATTGCCTGTTCGAAAATTTTCTGCAAATCCTATAAAACTTAATTTAAAAGATTCAAAAAGACACAGTTTATTTTCTATATCACCAAAAAATGAATATACATTTCTGGAAAAATTACATAATGTTGGTAAAAAAAAAGATTCTTCTGATAACATATCAAAAAATTTTTAAACTCATGGAATACAATGGAAAGGCATTAAGTATGGGTTGGGTAATAACTCAGTATAAATGAATATTTAAACAAAAGTAGAAATGACAGTTATTTTAAGAATAAGTAGTTGAGAATTCCTATTAATTAATTATTTATTTATTTAATCTATTTTGTATTTATTATTTCCGTTTTTTTAATAAATTTTATTTTTATATTAAATTGTATATTATTGGTATAAAGGATTTATTGTAAATGGTAAAGAATCAAATTAGTTTCTACACCAGTTTTTATCATCTATAATACAGAAGTTTCATGAAAATGTAATACATTGTAAAACAGATGAAGATAATAATACTACGTGAGTAAAAATTAATCTAAAGTTTATTATGAGTTTATTTAGTACGTATACATGAAAGCACAATTACATAAGAAAAATTCTATTGGGTTTTCAGAAACCATACATATGGCAGGTGCAAAATTTCATTTACATGTAAACACTGACTAACGAAAAGAGTGCTCTTTTTTATTGCTACTACTTTAAGACTTCAATTATTGGAACATTTAAAAAGTAATCTGACTCTATAAAGTTTATTTTTTTTCACAAGCTTTACATTTCTTTTTTTTGGAAAGATTTCCTCATCTTGAAACTACTTCAATGTTGAATCTTCATAAAAAACGTTTGATAAAAGATTTCTGTTGTAGTTATGCAAATATTCTAAAATTTGTTTATTTACTGTGTTATATGATAAAATTAATTTATTATGCATATTTTATATTTCTTAAAATTTGAATAAAGGAAAAAAAATTTTTTAGAAGTTTTTGAAACTTTTAAAAAGTTAGACTTTACTTTTTAAACTATAAAAATATTATATAATAAAAAAAATATAAATTTTTTGAAAAATACATTTTATTACAATAGGACATTTCTAAAAAAAAATTTTTTAAATTAAAGCAACAAATAAATAAAGAAAAATAAGTAATTTAAAAGTTTTTTTATTAGAAATTTAAAAAAAAATTTTTTTTTGGAATTTGATTACACCACTATATTCATTCGATAGCCCTTGAAGCGGGATGAATTTTGAATATAATCAACAATATTCGAAAAATAAAACTTTAGGAGTTATAAGGATTCAAAGTTGAGGGGCGAAATTGGGGAATATTTTTTTGTAAATTTCGATTTCTATGATGATATTGTAAATTTTAAAAATAAATGTTCTATTCTAGATCAGTTTTTACGAGAAATTCATTAAACCTATTCACATCTTCATAGGACTTCTAAAAAAAAAGATATGATAAGAAATATATTTAAAAAAAAGTTTCAAGAATCTAGTGATAACTCAAGTTAATGAGGTCACAGATCCATGAAACTTGATGCGCTGAGCTTATTTCTTAATTTAAAGTATACCGTACGTTGAAAAGATTTTTTTATTTTCAATGGTTCTTGAGATATGAAACTTGGTACTTTTTCGCGCGTAATCCATTGTCATCCTTTTTTTATATCTCGTAAGTGGTTAAAGATATAAAAATATTTTCAAGGTAGACCCTACTTGAAAACTCATTTGAAGTCAATTGCAAAAATCTGATTTCATTTATCTTGATTTTGAAGCGAGATATTCCCAAAGGCGGAAATTTTTCTAAAATATTCATTGTTCTCGACTTTTCAGTATCTCAGAAAATACTTGTCCTATGAAGATGGGACTAATTTCCTTCGATTTCTTTTCAAAAATTGGTCTAGATTAATAATTTTCATAGCTATAATATCATTATTTTCAGAGATTCAGAAATTGGCTGAAAATTTTCTAGATTTCCGATTTTTCCTCTAAAAATGTGACAAAAAAGAACAACTTTTTTTGGAATTTTAATATGCTACTATAATCATTCGATAGCTCTTGAAGCGGGATGAATTTTGAATATAATCAACAATATTCTAAAATTGAAACTTCAGGAGTTATAAGGATTCAAAGTTGAGGGGCGAAATGGTTGAATATTTTTGTGTAAATTTGGATTTCTATGATAATATTGTAAATTTTAAAAACAAATGTTCTATTCTAGATCAGTTTTTTACGAGAAATTCAATAAACCTATTCACATCTTCATAGGACTTCTAAAAAAAAAGATATGATAAGAAATATATTTAAAAAAAAAGTTTCAAGAATCTAGTGATAACTCAAGTTAATGAGGTCATAGAACTATGAAACTTGATGCGCTGGCCTTCTTTCATAATTTAAGGTATTCCCTACGTTGAAACAATTTTCTAATTTCCACTTATTCTTGTGATATGAAACTTGGTACTTTTTCGCGCGTAATCCATTGTCACCAGTTTTTTATATCTCGCAAGTACTTAAAGATATAAAAATGTTTTGAAGGTAGACCCCATTTGAAAATTCATTTGAAGACGATTGCAGAAATCTGATTAAATTTATTTTCATTTTGAAGCGATATATGACCAAGGGCGGAAATTTTTCTAAAATATTCATTGTACCCGACTTTTTCAGTATCTCAGCAAATAATTATCCTATGGAAGTGGGACTAGTTTCATTCGATTTCTATTCAAAAGTTGGTCTAGATTAATAATTTCTAGAGCTATAACATTATCTTTTTTTCAGAGATTCAGAAATTGGCTGAAAATTTTTTAGATTTCTAATTTTACCTCTAAAAATGTGACAGAAAAAAAAAACAATTTTTTGAAATTTGAATATTCCACTATAATCATTCGATAGCTCTTTAAACAGGATGAATTTTAAATATAATTAACAATGACTTAATTTTAGAATCACGCATGTATTAGAAATTTTTTTTGAAAATTTGAATATTAAATATATGCATAATTTTTATTTAAAATACAATAGTGATTTTATATTAGTTTTAAACTAACACATTAAATAAAAAAAAACGGTAAATGATTTGAAAAATTTTTTTTTATTTATTATATGATAATTTTGAATATTTATGTAGTAAATTTTTTTTTAAATTTGAATATAATAAAACAATTTTTCTACAACTTTTTTTAAATTTTTTTATACTTTTTATCAACTATCAAATGATTGATTTACTATATATTTAATTAAATCTTGAAAAACTTTTCAAATACTCTATTTATTTTATTTTTTATTCATTTAGTATAACAGTGACTTTAAAAAAGATCCCCTAAATTTCTTAAACTTGTCATAATTTTATTAATCAAATAAATATCATAAAAGTTTTTAAGAAAATGAATTAATTTTAACTAGTAAGGAATCTCCAAGAAAAACGAAGAAATAATTGCCAAAAGATTTATGGAAAGTTATAAGTTATAACAACAATTTCATATTTTTTTAAAGTTTTAAATATTATTATATTTGTCGTACACTTTTGTTTATTATTTAATAAAGAATTAATTATTAATGTTAGTTAACTAGTGCTAATTTTATTAATATTTCTATGATTCTTTTGTACAACTATCTTTGTTTAATCCTTCCTCGGAATCACTGTCATTTTTAATTTTTCTTATTGGATTAGATATATAATCTGCTGCCATTTCATCATCTAGTGATAAATAATTTTCTAGATGTTTTGCCCGTTTGTTAACAGTTGTCTCCCAATCATATGGATCTAAGAAAGTTGCCTTTTCCTGTATCATCATTTCTTTTAATGCTTTATAAAAACTTTCATAACTTGGACGTTTTAATATTTCAACTTTTGATAGTTGTTCTGTTGGATTGTGTAATGGTTCTGGTAGTAGAGCAATAATACTTTCATTAGTTGTTTTCATTTTAAAATCTTCCATTTCCTGTCCACGTAAATGTTCCCATGGTGTACCACAATACAAATCCATCATACTAAATAACCAACTCCATATATCATCTTTTCTTCCAACTTCTTTATCAAAATGCATATTAATGGAACAGTATCTTGCTGTTCCTCTAAAGTCAACTACTTTTCTTGGAGCTTTAAATACAAATTTATTATGTCTATTTAATACAGCATATTGACGAGAAAGTCCAAAATCTAATACATGTATTATTCGTGACCGAGTAATATCTTCTGAATGTCCAATAACAAAATTTGGAGGTTTTATATCTCTAAAAAACTTTATTCATATTTTGAAATTATCATAATTTACCTATGTATATATCCAATTTCATGAAGTTTTTTAATTCCATACAATGTTTGAATAGAAACACGTAACCATGTCTTTTTACTGAATCGTTTAGAAGGTTGTAATTGAGCAAGTGTTTTCAAATTTTTTCCTAACAATGTCATTATTGCATAACAATATTTTTTTTTCTTCAATGCTACTCCAAGATTTGTATAATGTGTCATATCTGAGTATGTCTTTACCATTGTTTTTAAAATTTTTACTTCCATTTTTAATCCAGTTGCACCATCAACATCATTAAGTTCAGCTTTTAATGCTTTAAATTGGTTAATGTTGGCTTCTGTTATATCCGACATTTTAAAATTGGGACAATTTATTAATTTTGAGGGATCTTTTTCATTTGCTGGTTTTTGCCATACAATATAAACAGCACCAAAACCACCTTTATCCAAAGCTTTCAATACATAATATACTTTACGAAATTTTGTTCCAGTTAAATCTGGAAGTTTACTTTCTTCTGACATATTAAATTGATTAAAACATACATTGATATCATATATACTAATACATTATTTTGGTTATAAAATTTAAATGATAATTTAAATGTATAAATATAAATTAAAAAATTTGAATTTTTTTATCTAATTAAATTGTTTGTAAATGTAGTTTTTTTTTTTTCTAAATTATGTCAATTTTTAGAATTAATTTTATTTAAATTAAATATATTAAATGTAAATTGGATGGAAAAGTTTTATATATGTTAATAAAATAATGTTACAATTCTTTAATATAAAATAATTTCCCATATATTTTGGATGATAAGAAAGTAACATTTATAAGATATAAGATAAGAGTTATAAACTTTATTATCTAAAATAAATATAATTTTATTTTGTTTATAAATTGATAAAAAGTAATAAACAATTGTAAAAAAAAATATTTAATAATTTTTGTAATAAATTATATTTAATTAAAATAATTTCATTCATTTCCAGGTTAATAAGGTCATTTTAATTTTTTGTTTTTTTTTATTTTAAAAAAAAATAAACTTTTTAATTGTTTAATTATTGTAATTTTAAATTCTTTTAGATTTTATTGAAGAATTTTCATTAAAAGAAGGTGCAGAAGTTAAAGTATAATTATATTCATCAGTTCCAAATGGTTTATAAATTTCTTTTTTCATTGTTTCATTGGTCATTTTGTCATCAGGCGAATTTTGAGTTTTTCTATCTAACGACTTAAAATTTTGTTTATCTGCCTCAGATGGATTTTTAATGTCAACTCGTAAAGTATAATTATGCTAAAAAAAATAATTAAATTAGTTTTTATCCTACTTACAGTTCCAGTAGATAATTTTCTAGAATACAACACATTTGATTTAAAAAAATAAATGTTCTTAAAAATGTTTTTCACAGATGATAAGGAATTCATATTGAAATAAGAAGTAATAGTAGGAACAAGTTGTAAAAATGAAATAATGTTTGATCAAATATACTATTTATATTTTAAACTCCTCCCAATATTTGCCTGATTATTTTGATTTTATTATAATAATAACAAGTATAATAAAAAGAAAATGTACATATTTTGTGTAATTTTTGAAAATTTCACTGATAAGAACATTCTGTTTGTATCTATATATTTCTTAATTATTTGCCATAATTCAATGAAGAAAGAAAAATAACTTTAAATTAAATAACTTTTGCAGTGCAAAAAATTAAAAAAATATGTTTTTAACATATTTTGCAAGGTTTTTTTTTATATAAAATTTTTCGGAAATATATAATACTTTATTTATACTTTTGCATAATACTTATCACATGGTCTTTTAAGATATCAAAGATTGCCAAATTTGTTGTTTAAAAAAAAGTAAAATTATTGGATTTTTCGTAAACATAATGTTTAATTATATCAATTAATTATATAAGTTTCTATCTTATTCAGTTGAAATTTTTTTTTAAATAGTTATTATTAATATAAATATAATAAATTTGTCTTCATTTTATCTAACCAAAAACATTCTTAATAACATTGCTTACTTTCATTCTATTGAACAAATTACACTTTAATGTTTTTCAAAAAATTAAAAAAAAACTTTAATTTTATAAATTATTTTAAATAATAGCAAATTAAGGATACATAAATTAGCACAAAATAATAAAATATTGTCGTGAAAATTACATCCCTTTATAGTTTATAGTATGATTGGAAAACTATAAATAAAAACTCTTAAAGAATTATATTTTTTACCAATGATACATAAGGTAAATAAATATATTATATATTAACAAATACTAAAAATACGTTTAAAATGTATAAACAATATTTTAAGTTATTATAATTACCAACAATATATTGTATTGTAATGGTCTTTTTTAAAAAATTTTGACATTATAATACTTTAATTACTTTAAAAACAATTATAAAACAAAATATAAAAAAAAATTTTAAACCAATTTGACAAATATACTTATCGATTAAGTATCTAAACTTTGTTTACTATTATTACAAAAGTAGGACTATTTATAGATATTTAAAGGTAATTTTAATATTAAAAAAAAAAACGTTTATCAAAAATTTTTGTATGTGAACAAGTGTATTTATATAAATAAGGTAAAAATTTCGTTTTATAAAAATAAGAACTAAAATACTTTTTATTAAATATTTGTACATGTTTTTTTTTGCCCACTTCTGAATATACACTTTTATAGAAAACATTAAAATTATAATTTTTTTACAATTTATTTTTAATATTATTAAATTTTTTTTAAAATTATTTGCAAATATAAAAATTGAAGAAAGCTTTAAAATACCACTAATAAATATTTTTCTTTTTTCTTCTTTTGTTGAACTTTTACATGAATATATATTTTGAAAACAATAAGAAATTTGTTTGGAAAATGTATAAGTTAAAAAGTACAATAAATGTTTACATTTATTATATATAATATAAATTACAAAAATTTACATTTAGTTGTAAAAATAGTTTATGATTGTAATGGTGATGCTGTTGAACTGATGTCATCTTCTTCATTATCTTTTGAATCAATGCTTTCACTCATTTCTAATGCATCTGATAAAGGCATCCTATCAACATATACAAAAGCAACTAATCCAAGTACCCCAAGAACCATAAGAATTAATATATGCCATTGTAATTGAAGATATGGTGAATAGAAAAAACATGCACAGGTCAATAAAGATTGATAAAATTTAAAGTTGGAAAATGCTTCAGCACTTTTTGTGGGATAATTATCAATAAGGTGTGCAAAAATTTGTGTATTCCAACATGCATCTCCAAAACCTAATAAAACTGTTGAAAATAAAGCTAGATAAATATTTGGATATATCAATCCAGTGTCATCAGTTTTATTTATTGGAGCATCAGAAGGGAAATTGATAAAAATCAAAATAAAACAAAAAAGATGTACTATTGTACCAAGGAGTACCTTTGACTGACGATTGAATCGCCTCGTCTTTGAGCCAAAAATTCCAAATAATAATCCACCTAAAATAATAATAAATATAATAAAGTTTATATAAATTTACCAATTATTTGCCCAACACCTTGAGCCATTGCATTAAATGCAACTAATGTATGAGTATTTGTGCCTAATTTCTTTGTAAAAGAAATACATGTTGGATATATTCCTGACCAAAATGAAAGTTCAACACCAGTATAAGCAAATGCCAAAATCAGGAATCCCATTTTTTTAGTAAACATTAATTTAAACGTTCCTAAAATAATTTCTTTTTGTGTTACAGCTGTCTCGGTGCTTTCTACCATTGTGTTCACAATACCATAATTTGTTTTATTTCTTAAAAATAACAATACTCCTGAACCAACAATCGTCACAACAGTAAATACTCCATAAAGAACTCTAACAGTAGACTCATCAATCTCACTTTTGTTAGAACTTTGAAATACAATAAATAAAAATATTCCACCAAAAAGAATACAACATTGTGAGGTTGCCCAAAAAATACCACTATGCTTACTTGATGTTTCTGAGGTAGAATTCATTGATAAATATTTTCCCTGAGCTGTCCAAATGACAGCAGCACCAATTCCAATGGCTGCTGATGAAAGGTAAAGAAAAATTTCATTAAGAAATAAAAACCCAATTTGAAATAAACCATAAGTTAAGGCCGCTAAAAACATACTTAATTTTGGTCCCAAAAAACCAACAATAGGGGCAGCAATAAAATTAGCTAGTGTAAAGACAGCATAAATAATTGCCAAAGAAGTATATCCAGCATGTTTTGAAATTTTACCCTTTTCGGCAAATGAATTAATTACAGATTCTTCAATGAATCCTTGTGAATTGAAAGCAAAAAATATTAAAAAAAATCCTACTCCTAATTGAATGACATTTATTGTATTTTGCATTAGAATCATTATACTAAAATAATTTATAATATAAAAAAAAAGAATGTGTAAATATCAATAATATATTTGTAGTAAAGTTTTAATCGAAATATAATATATGGAAATAAACTGAGTGTATTATAAAATTAATATAAATGTAAATAAAATATTAATGCTTATAATAATGTGAATAATAATTTAAAGCAAAATTTCATATTTCAAATTTATAAGATTATTAATACTTTTAATTTAAAAACTTAATTAGCAAGAAACTTTGTATCCGCCAAAACTTCCTTATAATAATCTTAAATCAATCTATATAAAAAAGATAAGAGTTTTTATCAAAAATTAATGAGAATAGAAGAATGTTTAGTAGATTGATTACAAATTAATTTGACAACTTTGGTATTTATTTCTCACATGTCCATATTTAACGTATTTTTCCAATGTTTTAAACAAATTTATTTCATCTGTTGTTCATATTTCGTTTTAAGAGGATCAAAACTAAAGAAACAGTTTAATGTAAATAATAATAATAGTTTACTATTTATTTATTTTATTTTTGTTCAAAGATATTTTGTTTATTAATTTAAAAATATTTTAGTTTTTCCTAATCAATGTTATAAATATTTTTTTTATATGAATTATTTAAAATTTATACAATAAATATAAAAATATATTTTATTTTTATTGTATAAAAACTTCTTTTTAAAAAAAAATAACTATTTAAAGTTGTATAAAATTATATAAATATTTCTTTCTTTAAAAAAAAATTTAAAAGTTATACAAATGAAAAATAAAATAAATCAATCACAATAAATTACATTTTTTTTATAATAAAAAAAAACATTTTAACAAAAAATTAAAGTTATTTTACATGAGGAAAACATGATGATTTAAATGAAAAATAATAACAATATACATTTTGTTCTTAAAAAAATTTTTTTTTTACGATAATTCTACCCTTCCTCAATTAATAATATATATATTTTTCAATTACATTTTACAAATAAAATGTTTATTACATATAACTTTTTTCTTTTACTAGTTATTATAATATATATTATTTGGAGGTAATTTTATTTTTAATATTTAATTTTACTTTATATAATTGATTCATGCTTTTTAATGTAATGTATTTCTATTGACAATTTAGTCAAAAGTAATGAATATAAACTAAAAAAAAAAATAGTCTAATTTATTGTTGTTGGAGAAAAATTTTTATAATAGAATAAATAGTCTTTTTTTTTTTATTTTTTAAAATAATGTTATATAATAAGAAAAAATTACATTAATATTTTTATTTTGTTCTTTAGCTTTACTTCTCCTATATATACATTTTTTTTTTATATTTTATAATTTTATATTTATACTATATACTATATTTTTAATAGTTAAAATGCAGTTTTTAAGGATAATTATATGTTGTTTTTATTTTGTCATTATTATAATAGTTTTATAATATTTAAAATGTTTTTTAAAAAAATGTAATACTTGAAAAAAGTATAATATTTTTATCATTTCACTAGCCTTAGTAAAATATTTTTATTTTGAAAACAATAAAATCTTTTTATATGAGTATATTCATTTACACCTGTTATATAATGTTCGTTTCATTTATCACGTTAAACATTTAGATATTTTTATAAAATACTTGATTAATTTACACATGATCTAATCTTTTATTAAATCAAATACTAGAAGATAGAATTTTAAAAACGAAACATAGTAATATAATTACAATTTTCTATTATTATATAGGAGATATAAAATATATTTTTAAAAATTTTATATTATTATTCTATCATATAGTGTTAAAATAAACCGATTAATGACAAGGAAAAATGTTAAAACTTGATATTGCCAGGAACATAAAAATTTAAGAAATTAAAAGTTCTTGTTTTAATTTAGTAATTTATATATTTAAACAATTATGGAAAGTATGTAGAAAATGACAATTGGTGTTTAATCATATAAAAAGATGCTTGAAATCGGAAAAAGATTAACTATAATATTTTTGCAGCTTTCAAACATAAAGTTCTTTTATTTAAACAAAGCTTAGATAAATATTGAGAATAAATATTATTTATATATATTAATATTATATTATATTATATATCATTACAATATTAATTTTATTGTATAATATACCATAACTTTGTTAATTGTCAAAAGAAATATATAAAAAAAAATTTTTTTATAGTTAGAATACATTTTATATCTTAAGATTAATATTTATCTAATAAATAGAAACATTTCCTCTTCAGCATACCTCTTACAATTGAAATTTATTGAAAAATTATCTTAAGTTTATCTTTAACGAAGAATAGCTTTCTTTATTTTATTGTTATTACTATGAAATACATTATAAGTTTGATATAAGTATCAAAGAGGAATATATATGAACAATATATGATATTCTTTTTAATTTAAATAAAAATGATAAGAAATGTACTTTTATCACTAATAAACATAAATATATCATTTTAAGTTTTCTAAATTATATATAATTAAATTTTATTAATAAAAAAAAAATTCTTATATTGATTATATTTTTCCATATTTTTTTTTATATATTTTTTTTTTACTTTCAATTTATTATTTTTATAAAAATTAACAACAATAAAAATAAATAAAGCTGTTCTTAAATAAGAACATCATTTATCTTTTAGTTATTTATTTACTATATAAAATGGCACTAGAAATCAAATTCTTTTTATAAAGTTGATAGCTTTGACAATACGAAATTTTTCCATTGTCTGGGGAATTAAATAGTAATGTGGTACGAGATAATAACTTTTACTAAAATTTACAACATTCATATTCAATTTTAAAATTTAAAACTTCTTTATCTGATAATATCTATGTTTTTAATAATTATTTAAAATACTTCTAATATACATATATATATGTATATATATATTATATATGATGTTAATTTTTTTTTAATAATTATCTTATAATTAACATTCATTTAAGCAGTTTAACTTTTTTTTTTCAATTTGTAAAATTTGTTTTCTTTTAATAAATCAAAATATTGATAAAAAAAAAAAATTCACCATTTTATAATTCTATTTTATCAGCTTATTTCATCTTTTAACTAATAATATTGTGGTCAAATTGTATATATTTTTATTTATAAATTTAAATATTAAACGGATGTTAAAAAAGAAGAAAATTTCTTTTACACATAAAGTTGAAATCCTTTTTTCTTACTTTATTTAATTGAAGATAAAACCGTTTTATATAAGACTATATATCCTATGTGGTGGTCCAATAACATGAAAAAGAGGCATGTCATTTTTCCACTAAATATGAAAATAAATTTATATGCATTTGAAAAGATATTACTTTAAAAATAAAAATGCAACTATCGACTTTCATTTTATTTTTATTGTTTACCAGTAACAGAAGAAACATTTATGCCATTTTTTTATAGAACAAATAAATATTATCTAACATGTTTTTTTTTATCTTAAAGCTTAAATATTTTTTTCCATATTTCTTTTCTCTTCTCAATTACTCTTTTTTTTTTATTTATATCAATATTTTAGGAGAATCAATTTAAGAGTATAGAACCTCTTTTTTTTCAAAAACAAAAAATTATTTAATTTTTCAAATTATTACTCATTTTTATATTTATAAAAATATGTAAAAAATTTCCAATTTTAAAAAATATTTATTTTACTAAATTTAAAAATATCTTTTAAGTTTACCTTAATTTTTTAAAATACTAATAAATTGTTTATAAAATTATTTAAAAATTTATATTATATAAACAAAAATATTAGTAAAGATTATAATAGAAAGTATTTTATATTTATATTTTATTTTAAATTTAAAGTTATTTTAAAAACGTTATATTTTTATATTATGTTATTATTATAAGTTTCATAAAAATATATAATTTATGATTAATTAGAAAGTTTTAATAATGAAAGTGATTTTTTTATTAAAAAATCGAGTTTTATTGTAATATATTATCAACAATCAAATATTATTATCTTTCATAACTTAATAAATATGTTTCCTGATTTCTCTTTCGTCATTTTATAAATATTAACGATAACTTTAATATTATATTATTTAGATGTATCTTTTATATGATATTTTTGTTTAATTATTAAGTACTCATAAGAAGAAAAGTTTGTAAACATGTAAGACCGGAAAATTAAGACAAAGTAAACTTATAATGAAAGGATTTATTTATTATAATTTTATTTGAGAAAGCTGATAACGAGTAAAAGTTTTGATTAATTTTATTTGACATTTTTTTTAATTACAATTTTTTTATGAAGTAATCCTTTCCTGTGGAATACTAGAAAGTTGTTCTATTTAAAAAAAAAAAAACTAATTTCTTATTCTATACATAAAAATTTTTTGAGTACAATTGAATTGATTTTAATTTTAAATATTATTTCATAAATAGTATTTTCATTTAAATTTAGAAGTATACAATTTTTTTTTTTAAATGTTGTATCTTATTTTAGATAATTTTTTTTATACAACTAAATTTTTATAAATTAACTAAAACATTTTATATAAATAATTATATACTTCAAATTTTCTAAATTAAATATTATTTCTATTTATTTTGTAATCAATTTATTTTATATTATATTAAAAATGTTATTTTTATATTTTAATAATGATATAAAAAACAAAGTAATTGATTATGTGTGTGAAAGAACTTTAATCTTTTTATAATGATTTTATTTGATTATATAAATAATAATATTTTATCCGATACTTTTTGATTATTTGAAACACATGATATTATTTTTTTTAACAATGTTTATTTGTTTTTTTTTTATTTAAAATAAAAATATTGTTATAATTTTATAGTAAAATATTTATAATCAAAAATATTTTTACAGACTTTTTTTTTTTTATTTTTATTAAAAATATGGAACGCCTTAAAAGAGAAGAAGTTATTTTACGATCAAATTTAGCGTTGACACGTCCACCTTTACCATGTTCACCACCACCAATTTGTACACCATCTGTTCAAAAATTAAGATTTATACAGGATAAAGAATTTACAGATAACATTTATGCTAATATTTCATTATTCAATTCTTCTAATAATAATGAAATGAAAAAATCAATATCATTAGATTTATCATTTATAACACCAACATCTAATGTCCAACCAACCGGTAAAAATCATTTTAATGATATTCCAAATGAAGTTTTACAAATTATATTTAATCAATTAGAATTAAAAGAAAGATGTAAAGTTTCAATGGTATGTAAAAGATTTTATCATTTTCTAACATCTGGATATTTTCCATTACAAAATGTTGTCGTATTAAATATTTTTGAAAAGGACATTTGGGAAAAAACTGTTAGTAAAAATGCAGGTGTTAAAGTTCAATGTGTTAAAATCAATAGCTTAGATCTACTAAAAAGTGTTTTTATGCATTGTAGTCAACCATCTAGTGTAAAATTATGGTATAGTAAAAAAAATTTTGCCAAATCTGTTTATGGTAAATAGTTTTATTATATTTATTTTCTACTATTTATTATTTATAGATTGTATAAAAGAATCAAAAGTTAAATTACGATGTTTAGATGTTTATCCATATAGTTCTGATCTGGGTTTATCCTACATTTATGATTATTTGCCAGATCTTACGGGAATGACAATGAGACCTCATGGTCCACAATTTTTTTGGTCAGGATTAGATGTTGAGACGTTTCCAAATTTTGCCAAAATGGAAACATTACTTTTAGATAGTTTTAATGTTGGATCAAATACAGAACTGCCACCAAATTTACATACATTTGAATGGTTAAATAGAGGTGAAGGAAAATTTAGTGAAATATTACCTAAAATTGAAAAACTTACTAAATTAGAATATTTAATGTTAGGGCATGCAGAAATATTATCAAATAATGAATTTGTTAGATTTATATCATCCATATCATCTACACATTTACCATTACTTCAATATATTATTTTTCGTTTTTGTAAAATTGGTCGAACCAATGAAGGAGGAAATAGATTTGATTATTCATTGCCTATTCAAGGAGCACCACAACATTTAGATAATAGTAAATTAGAAGATTTAATACTACCAAATAATTTACATTTAAATTCATTAAAAGTTTTGAAACTTGATCTCTGTTACGGGAATTTGACAATCATTATAGATAAATTTTTATCATTAACGGGTTCAAACTTAAAAATACTTTCATTAAATGTAATTTCAGATGATTCGTCTTTAGATGATATATATGAAATTGCTAGAAGATTAAATGATAGAGGTATAACATTACATTTAGGATTATTACAAAAAGATAAAAGAAAAAAGAATCAACCTACACCTGAATATAAAATTCCACCTAATGCAATGAACAATGTATTATCAAAATTTGAAGCAAGTTTTGTTGATGATAATGCTTTACTTAATATACTTATTAATTCTCATTCATATAACAAATTAACTGATATTAAATTTGTTCAATGTCCTAGTGTAACCAATGATACTCTAACTCATATTGCAAATTATTGCACAAAAGTTAAAAAAATGAGTGTAATTAATTGTGATGATGCTACAGAACTTGGAATGTTGCAATTTGTAAAAGCTTTTCACCAAAGAAAATCTCAAAATCTTCAAATTATATGGAAACGTGATAGAAAATATGCCAGACCAGCATCTTTTTATCTTCAATTAGTTAGTGATCACCAAGATTTACTTAAAGGATTAAAAGCAAGATTTTTTTCTAAAAAATTTTGTGAAGAAAATGATGGTGAAAGGATTGTTATATGGGATAATGATAAAAAAATGTTAAATATTCAAGATTATAATGAAGGTGATCAACATCGTGTCTTAGGAATTGTTATGACAATACCTACTAGTAATTCTGGGTCTTCAACGCCAACACAATTGATACCTATTGATATGGAAACCATATAAAATATTTACACCGCTTTTTGTATAATTAAAAATTTCAATAACAAAAAAGATTTTTTTTTTTCATTATTATTATGAACATAAACAAAAAGACAATAAATAGCTTTCTTAATATTTTATAACATATTGTAAAAAATTCTTAACACTATATATAATTAAAAAATTTTCTTTTATTATTTACTTTGATAAAACTATAGTTTACATTATAAATTTTTTATTATTCAAATTTTTAAAATTAATTTTATAAGCACATTTTTTTTATATTTGTTATTCATAATAATATTATTTTTAAAATTTTGCCATAAAAAAATTAATAATATTACTCCAGATGATAATTCAAAACTTTTTTCTGGATATGTTTACCCATTTTTAACTTTATTTGTTAGGTTTTTTCAGTAAACATTTCAAGATGAATTTGATTTAAAATTTATACATTGTAAATATACTTTTTTTAACTTTATAATAATAATATATCTACAAAATAACCCTTGAAAAACAAAAAGTTTCAAATATAGTCATAACTAAAATAAAAAAAAACATTTAGAAATTGTAATAAATTAAAATTAGAAGCGAAAGTTGGAAATATTTATTGATAAAAAACGTCTTTCGTGACATAATGAAAACTTAAAAAATAATAAACTTATTCCAAATTGGTTTTTCGTCAAAAATTTATTGTCATTAGCCTTATTTCCATAAAAAAAAAGTTTAAAACAAGTTTTCAAAAATATGCTATTAACATGTTAAACGAAATTGTAAAAATATGCAATTTAATGTGTTGGTTTTCTTACGACTTTTAGTTATAGTCCACATTGAACAGTTTTTAAAAATATCAACTCATTCTAAAATATAGAATATGGCATTTTCATGTACTTAACTTCTTATCATCGTTTTTTATGTCTCAAGAAACATTGGAGATATACAAATATTTACACGTAGATTTTAGATAAAAATTTACCAAAACTCCATTTAAAAAACTCTTACTTTTTATTCTAATTTTGAAGTAAGATATAAAAGAAAGAGGAAAATTTTTAAAAATATTTATTATTTTTGACTTTTTAATATCTTCACTATGACTTATAATAAGAACAACATTAGAGATATTTTTTTTAAAAGTTAGCACGTTAAGATAAACATTTAAACAATATATTTAATTTTACACAGATTCAGAAATCAAATAAAGTGATTATATGTTTCTGACTTTACTTCTTATAGCTTTAATATATTTTTTAGTAATTGAAATATTTTTATATTTGTAATGGTTGAAAATTGAAAATATTATTTTTGTTTTATATTTCATATTTTTTGTAAAACTTTTAGATCGTATTACTTTTTCAACATTATTTTATTTTTTAAAAATTGTTGTGAAAAAATGTGAGATTGTTATTTATTATTTATCCAAAGATAAATTAATAACTAGTAACAAGAATAAAATTAATATCTTGTCAAGTTAAATTTTCTTTTCAAAACAAAATATAATTAATATTTCTATTTTTTCTTCATTAAAAAATATGTTTTGTTGATATTA
The DNA here is from genome assembly GCF_001040885.1 of Strongyloides ratti. Classification (NCBI taxonomy): domain Eukaryota; kingdom Metazoa; phylum Nematoda; class Chromadorea; order Rhabditida; family Strongyloididae; genus Strongyloides; species Strongyloides ratti. The sequence goes on from NC_037307.1 coordinate 4,805,344, forward strand.
AAATAAGTTATTGTAAAGTTAAAAATTCCTAGTATTTCTATGTTTCATTTTCCAAAATTTTAAGTACTTTACAAATGTAATCATTCATAAACTTTGTGTTTAGTACCTTTAAAGTTAGTTTTGTGTTTTTAAAATATATCTTTTGGTAAACTGATCAATTTTCTAATGTTTCCCACAACTCTTAAGACGAAACCTTGTGAACTGTGGTGTTGCGTTTACTTTACCAAAAAATCCTTCAACATCGTTTTTGCCAAATTTTCCATGTTTTAATCATTTTTTTTTGAAAATTATGATTAGTTAATTATTGATAAATTGTTAAATGAATTTAAAATTTATTTTTTATTAAATTTTTTGCTAATTTGTTTTTATAAAATTTTAATCAAATCTTTTAAAATAATTATATATAAATTTCAGGTTAAACTTAGAAAATGAGTCCAACTAAGACTTCATCTCGGTAAGTTGTAATATTTTTTAATAAAAAATTTTTTAGTCTTTACGTCAAGGGTATCTTCACCGGATATAAACGCGGTCTTCGTAATTCTCATGAAAATACTACTCTTGTCAAGATTGAAGGAGCTTACAACAAAAATGATGCTCAATTCTACGTAGGAAAGAGAGTTGTTTATGTATACAAAGGAAAAAATTCTGTTGCTAGAGTTGGAAAACACCCAACTAAAATTCGCACTCTTGTTGGAAAAATCACCCGTGCTCATGGAAATTCTGGATCAGTACGTGCTAAATTCAACAGGACTCTTCCACCACAAGCAATGGGAAACAGAGTTCGCGTTGTAAGTATATATATTATCTTTACTTTTAATTATCATTTTTTTAGTTGTTGTTCTAATTCAATAATGGATACTTTACTTCTACTGTTAAAATTTGTTGATTTGGAATAAATTTATTTTTGTTGTAACTCTACCTTATTTGTCTATTATTTCAAATAATATTTTTTAATTATAAGATATGATAACAGTGTAACATAGATAACTTTAAAATTTTAATCAAGTATCAGGGTTATTGTTATTTACATGAAATTTTCGGTTATTTATTTTGGTTAATTGGAAAATTTAATCTTCCCTCTGTTTCTGAAAGTTAATAAATTTTCCAACAAATTTTTTATTTACCGTTAATTAGGATTACATTTAATTATTAACTATTTCATTTCATGGTGACTCAGTTAATTTGCTACTTTAAAACTATATATATTATTAAATTCTTCTCCGATATAAAATGTTATACCAAACATTCAAATGAAAATAATTTTTGCAAAAATATTTTTTTGTCGTAAGTATAATTAAAGACAATAAGTTATATGTGTGCCAAAAAAAAGTACCTGTTTAAAATAAGTTTAAATATATATAGTTAAATTATTTTTATGATTTTACAATATTAATGTAAAATTTATAATATTTAATTAAAAAAATTGTTGTTATCTTTAAATATACTCATACCATTTTTAAACAAATTAATCATATACAATTAATATTACTTTATTCAATAATGTAAAACTAATTTTGATACACCGTTTATTAACTTATAAAAATAAATTTCATTATTACAGATGAATTTATTTTACATTTTGAGAAGTGTATAACTAACATTTAAAAATAAAATATTACACAATTATAAATGTTGACTTAAGTAAAAACTAATTGGATCATTAAAGTCGTTAATAGGAATGATGGTATAATTTTTTAAAGAATCTCAATTGGGTGTTTGAAAAAAAAAAAATATTGTTGCTTACAAATATAAATATATTAAAAAATGACTATGTATAACGAATAAATCATAAAATTTGATATAAGGCAACTTTTTTTACAAGTTGACGAGATTATAGAGATATGAGATAAAAATTATGAATAAATAACAATGAAAGATACAAAATTGACAAATTTAAATTTGACTTAAATCACTGTCATTATTATCATTTTGTGAATTTAAATTTTTATCGTCATTCTCTTCTTTAAATTTAGTTCTATCTTTACCATCTTGTTTCAATGATGACAATCGTTTTCGATTTACTTTTTGAAAAGGACTACTATCATAATCTTCATCATCTGCATCTTCACCATGAGAAGACGAGTGATTGTCAACTTTTATTGTTACATGTTTTCCTGACAAAGAATGTGACTTTTTCTTTGTATGCGATTCTACTATTGAAGCCGAAGATGCCGTTGGATTGGTTCTTTCTTTTCTAAAATTATAGCCACGTTTACAATTACCAGATTGAATATTTTCTGGACTTGTTGATGTACTTGTTGATGAGTTATCATTTATAGGTGAAGTAAAGACTATATTAATTGGTATAGAAGCTCCATAATTTGGAGTACATGAATTTAATAATGTCCCATATCCTTCATTTATTATTTCCATAGGATTTTCATGGATGTTAGTATGAGATATACCAGCAGATATACCTTGAACAGTTGTTGTTATAGTATCTTGACTAACTTGTGAAACATTTTCCATTGAACTAATTGTAGATTGATCATAATTTTGTAAAATTGGATTACTTTCCGTTTCATCTTCATTTCTAATATTACCCGTTGTTCTATTTCTCAATGAATTTGGTAAAATTTTTCCAACCATTGATCCAACGACTTTACCAAACTTCGTTGACCAGTTTCTTTTCTGTATCCCTAATATATTTTGTTGTTCATTATTATGAATATTATTAATTTCCCCCGTTTCCAAATTTGGTGGAGTATTAATTCTTTCATTATCATTATTTTCCCGAGAAAAAATATATACTCCCTCACCCGTGTTCCGTAATATATTATTACTATTTAATGAATTTTCATGTCCAGCAGTTGTCTGTAATGTATTCATTGAATTAGATAATAATGGAACAGTCTCTGAAGTAGATGTTGAATTAATACCACTATTTAATGACCCATCATTATTAATTTCATTATACAAATTATTTTGTCTTCCTCTCTCAACATTTTCTTCATCACTACTTGAATCCCCAGTACTTGGACCAACCTTTCTTTTACAAATAGGGCAAACTTTCCTATTTTTTGTAAGCCAAGGATCAATACATTTACAATGATAAGCATGATTGCAATATAAAACACGTAATTTTTCACCCTCAATAAAATCCTCAAGACAAATGGCACATGTATCTGGTTCCTCATTTTTTACATATTTTTTAACAGGTATTTTCTTTAAATTTGCTTTAGAAAGTCTTTTTTTTGCTAACTTTCTTCTTTCTCTAAATAATCGTATACCCTAAATAATAAAAAAAAAAAAATATTATTTAATTTAAAGATTTTTTTTTCTTACCAAACTAACACACAAAACAATGAAACATAATCCTATACACATTAAAAATGGTATTAAATATTTAATTAAATCATAAAAAACGGGGGCTGATTTTATTAAAACAAAATATTGTCCATCTCTAAAACTGTAATTTCTTGTTAATTCTTCCATACATTTATAAGTGATCATAATTACTGGTATCTCAACTTTAGATGCTTCCTCTCTTCCAGACATTGAAATTGGTTTTTTTTCTTTCTCATCCTGGTAAACAATTAAGGCTTTATAATATTGTTGAACATTAAATGCCTTTAATAAAAATATATATAAATAGTAATAAAAAAAAAATTATATAATAAACATACCTTTCTACTAAAACTACAATTACCTCTTGGTACTAATGCAAAAAAATTTCCATCACATTGTGATATATTTTTAGCAGAAGGTAAAATTGGCATAGATATGTTATAATCACATGCATTTGCTGGAAATGTCTCCAATGCACAACCTTTTTTTGATATCATCCATTGAAAATTAAATAAATCAGCACCAAAATTAGCACCAGTAGCCTCACATTTTTTAATACTTATTGGTGTTCCAGTATGATGTTTATGCATTATTTCAAGAAAAAATTGTGGTGATACAGGATTTGTTGTAATAACTAAATAAAGAAAAAAAGTAGCAGGAGAAAAGGCAAGAATAGAAATCATATTTCGAAGACAACAATTAACCATTTGTATAATTTAACTTCTCCTCTCGTGTAATAATTTCAATTGTTTGGATTAAGCTGAAAGTATATATATGCATATATATTTATTCTAAAAAAAAGGTTGATTCGCATGGGAAATGTATGTAGGTTTCCCTTGCTGAGTTAATTTATAAAATTCAATTTAAAATAAAAACTTTCACTCTAAAATATTTTTTAGAATAATGCTTTTAAAAGCAGTTCTTATATAGTACTTCACAGGAATAAAATGAATGAGGAGTAGCCTAAAATGTAAAATATTAAAATGGCAAAAATTGAAAGAAAAAAAAATTAACGAAACATGATATTTGAAATCATTTTATGTCAAGAAAGCAATTTAAAAAAACAAAACTGGTTTTATTTTAAATTTTTACAAATAAAAAATTGTTTCCTTATATGTATATATGATATTTTTTTAAAAAAAACATTTCCGTTAATTGATAAAATTTAACACATTGTATAAAATAATTCAATAATATGTAGTTATTATTTAATAATTTGATATTAAAAAGATTTTAATGAAAAAAAAAAATTTTTTTTTTGAATAAAAATAAAAGTTTTAAAATAAAGACCATCTAAAATATTTAATCATATGTGATATTAATATATATATATATATCCGTACATATTTTTAATCCCTATTACATATAAAAAAATTTTTAGAAGCATATATAATACATTAATAGAATTTTTTTACCATCTTTATATATATTATATATATTTATAACATTTTATTTATCTTAAAAAAAAAAAAGAAATTTTAATAGCTAATAAAAAATTTAAAGAAAAATTTTTTAAATGAAAGGAACACATTTTAATAAGTTAATCTAAAATTTTAAATGTTGAACTTATGATAAATTTATAATCAGAACTAAAATTCCAGTCGATTATTATAGATTTATTTTAGAAAAATAATTTGTTATTTTTTTTATTTATATATTTATTGACATTTCCAATGTTAATTTAAAGTTTAGAAGATATGATATATTTAGATACTAGAAAAAAAAAGTTATATTTATTAAAAGTTTGTGTAAAGGGAAATAATTGTAGTGAATACAATTCAAAAACCATACACAGGCATAAAATTGAAATCTTTTTATCAAAAAATAAAGCTAACAAATCGTATTGGGATAATGCGCACATCGCGTGATCAGACCTTAAAATAAATTAAAAAGTTTGTTATTGAAAAAGAATAAAAATAATGGCTATTTTCTTGTAATTGAATAGGTCATCTCTTAAACAGAACATTCCTAAATTTAATAATTTATTATTATTTTCTTAGAAAAGTTTAACAAAAACATCTTATGATACATAAAATGTGTGCTTATTTTTTTAATTACCGAAAAAAAAACATATGACTATGTAATTTGTAAATATTTTAAATATATATGTACTTTTATTTCCTTTAAATTTAGGTAGGAAGTCATATATTTTTATAAATATATACTAATTTACAGAAAAGTAAAGTTTTTTTTTTTTTACTAAATATTCATTAATAAAATTGATTTTATATTAATGAAAATAAATTATGGTATTTTATGGAGTAATTTATCAACATTAATATAATTTGTATTTAAAATTAAATTATTTATTTTATATGTTATGTGTAGTTTATATGTATAACTACTAGTAGTATTTTTAATTTAAAAAAAAATATGCTTTGTTAAATAATTTAACAAAGAGTTATTTATTGTATCATATTAATAGATATATGTGGTTGGTGATATTAAAAACATATTTAATCAAGTTTTTATACAACACAGAAATAATTATATGAATTTGGACATTTAAATAGGAAGTGAAATATTAAATAAAATTAAATTTTACTGTAAAAAGCATGTTTCTAAAAAAAAAATAGCCGTAGTAATTAAAAAGTACTGGAATTTCATTTATAAGTTAGAAAAATATTAACAAATGTAATGGAGACAATTAAAAAAATCACGATCAACAATAGTTGTGTGTAATGGTAAAAACATATCTAATGGTGATTAACTTTTTAACCTATAAATTGATTGATAGAAAACATAAATTTATTATGATAAGAAATTATTATTATTATTATTATTATGGTCATTTGTATATTTGTTATACGTAGGAAGATGGGGCATGCTATTATAATGATGGTTTGTTAATATATTATTAATATTATAGACATAAGAGATTCATTTTACAGAATAATAAAAACTATGTTCTTAGAAATATATAACAATACAAAATTTTATTATGAATTGTATGGTGTTATAAATTTTAAGATAGATTCTTTTATATAAAAAATATATTTTAAAAATTAATATGAACTAATATATAAAGTTGGGGTAATAATTATGAATGAAAATATATATAAAAAAAAATATATATATATATATGAAGTTTACCAAAACAAAATTATTTTTAGAATATTCTTCAAAATATGTCCCTACATATTTTAGTACTTTTAAAATAAAAAAAAAATTATTTGATAAGTAATAACATGATGTATGTCAAAAAAATTAATAATGATATCATATACTTTTTAATAGAAAAATTTTAGGAAGAAAATAAATTAGTGGTTGTTGATAATAACAGTTGATTTTAAATAGAAAAAAAATTAACACTTTTGTTAATCGATTATTATTAAGATAATAATAAAATATAAAATATTAAGGTGTGTTTCTACGTTTATAAAACACTTTTTATATAGAAAATAAATTATACGAACTTTTAACATGTATTACTTGCTATTATCGTCTACATATAGTGTAAACATCAAAAAGAAATAAGCTAAAGTATAAATTTTATAACCAATAAGATCATCATTAATATTCTCACTTTATAGATAAAATATTGTTTTTACATGAATTTACTAGAAATCTAAAATCATCAATGATTAAAATAATGATAATATATATTATATATATACTAATATCAGTTTTATTTAAAGTAGAAATAAAATGCATTTACGATTAAATAAAATTAATTTATTATATAAAAATACGTTAATATCTCTTCAATTATTATGACCTTTGTTAAATAGATTATGTTAGAAAATTTTGCACTTCTAAAATGGTAAGTATTAAAATGTTGGCAAATATTTTTGTAAAAATTTTTTTTTGTTACAAAATCATAAGATTAAATTATGAATACACAAGAAGAAGTTTACAACACTATATTTATAAATAATATATATGATAAACAAAATTTATTTGTCGGAAGCTTGTTTTTTTTTTATTATATGTCCCGGTTTAAAATAGTTGAATTAATCGACATAGATAAAGGTTAAAAAAAACAATTTTAATACTATTTTAAATAATAAAAAATATGGTAGTGAAGTGTTTCGTAATAAAGATTTTTTTTTTTTAATAAAACACTTTAAGTTTTTATCATTGTTTTGAAATATCTACAAAGATATATATAGTTTTACTTATACTTCCTATAATAAAATTTTAATTGAAAAATAAAATATAGTTATAGAGAATATTTTATCTTAAAAATCTAGAAAAGTATAAAAATATAAAAAAAAATATTTTTTTAATAAACATGAAATTATTTTTATTATTAATAATTTAGATATTATTTTTAATAATATAAATGATAGGAATTATTGTTTAATTTATTTTAATAGGCTTTAAATTAGACAAATATGTTACGCATAATTTGTAATTAAACAAAATTTTTAAAATTAAGTTCATTGTTAATTAATTTAATATATATATATATAAAATATTAACAAAATACTAACTATATAGAAATACAATGTATTTTAAATTGAAATAAAATAACAATTTTTTTTTTAACAAGTAATTTTATGTCGTTACACTTTACTATAACACGATTGTGAAATAAATAAATCCAAGTTTTTATTAAGATATATATAAGGTTATTAAAATATTATAATTATTATATAGTTCATTATTAATTATTAATGGCACAAAGCTATTATTAATGTTTGATACGTTTCATCATACACCAATTTTAATATTATTTCTTTTTAATCTTTATATAACGATGTGTAAAATATAACAGGAGAATACATTTGACATTTTCTAGTATTCATAAATTTTTTTTTTCTAGTATTCTAAAATGGTTATTATAATTATAATTTCTAGATATTTACTAATTTCCCCCTAAAAATCTATTCAAAATTATTTTATTTTAAAATTAAATGTGTATTATTGTGTCTTGTTTGCTATTATTTTTTAATTTTCATTAAAAAAAAATGTTATGAAAAAGCAAAAAAAAAAAATTGATTTTATTGTCAATAATATTTTTTTGAAAATTAAAGGAGTTTTTTTTAGCATTTATAATGATAAAATATAGTAAAGAGAATTAAAAAATTTTATATCTAAATGTAGTAAAGTTAAATTTAAATATTGTTTATATACTATTATATAAAAAAATTTTTTTTTCATCTTACAAAAGTTCTTTTAACTTACTTGTAAAATTTTTTATTTTATACACTTTTATTCAATTTTGTGCTTTTAAAGAAATAATAAGATGATGAAAACTTATGTTTAAATTTAATCAAATCATCTAATACTACCCTTACAACTTATATAATTAAAATTTCTCAAAACAATTTTTACTTTTTTTTTAAAATTTCTATTTACAAAGGAAAAATTTCTTTTAAAAAAAAACAGATTTTTGAAAACCTATTTAGTGGTTTATCTGGAAAAAAAAAGAAGTTTTTAAGATTAGGATAAATAATTACCTATTAAAGAAAGTCTAAAGTTTATCACAAATTGAATTTGAATATATTTAAAAAAAAATTTTACATATAAAATAAATATAAATATAATTTACCACAAATCATCTTTTTTTCTTTTAAAACACAAAACAAAATGTTAATAAATAAAATATATATATAGTTCTTGTAATAATATATTAAATGAAAATATGAATAATTAAAAGTAGTGTTTAAAAATACTAAAAAATGTATTGTTTTTTATTGTCCTCCTTCATCTTTTTTTTTTAACAATTTTCTATACATATTTTAAAAAATTTTGTTTCAACCATCTCTAAACATTAATAGTAAAAAAGAATAAAAATGTAGTTACAAAAAAAAAATAAAAAGAATACAAGCATCATTTGTCTGGAGTAAGTAGTGAAATAAATTTTGTCAAATACGGAAACAAACAATATGGTTAAAATTTTAATGTAAAAACAATGTGCTTACATTTAAAACTATAGCAAATATAAATACTTTTTAATACATATACAGTGTCAGTATCAATAACTTTTTTCTACATTTTTATAAATAAACTTTTATTTTTAATCTAGAAAAATTTAATAAAATTTAAAATATATATATATAAAAACAATTAAAATATATAGTGAAAAAGTCATCAAAGAATAAATAAAATTCGTCTCAATTTAATATTTTATTTAAATTTTAGTAATTTTTTTTTCTAGGAAAATTATAGCAATTAAAGTCAATTGTAAGTGTAAATTTAAACCTTATTAATTACATTTATAATTTTTTTTAATATACATTATCTATTTTTTTATAAAAATTATAATAATTTTATAAACAATTATCTATATATCTTGTCATATGAAAGAATATTATGAGATTAAATTTATAATTAATATTTAAAAAAAAGTATATATATTTTTCGGTCAAATTGAAACTTTGTAAAAATAATGTATTTCATATGATTCTCATTTTTATTTTTTATTTGTAAAACATTCTTTTTTCTAGTAAGTCATTATAAGATATCAATTATAAAATAGAATTGTAAGTGAATAAATTAACCATGATGTTTTTGTTTGAAAATGTTGAAAGCATATATCAAATTATACATTATAAAATATATATTTTAAAATGACTTTATCTATAGTTAAAATTTAATATAAAAAAAAAGTTGAATATAGAAGGAATATATTTTTAATAAATATATAAGGTAAAGTTTTTCCTAATGATGACAATTAAACTTTTTTCCCATTTATATATACATTTCAATGGTAATTTAGAGGAAACAATTTATATTAAAATCAATTAAGTGGCTAAACAATTATTTTTAAAATGTCATAATTTTTTTTTTTTTTTTTGGTATTATTATTTTTATTTTTGTTTCTTTAAACCTCATTATCAAATTTCTGATTTATTTAAAATTTCTATTATAAAACTAAAAGCTTTTTTTGATTCGGTAATGAAAAATATAGTTAAGATAATAATTTAAAAATACACATAAGTATATGATTTCTTTATAATTCAAAATTTTAAAAATATTGTGCTTAAATAAAATTAAAAATTGATATGTTGGTAAAATTAAAATTCGTTTTATAGTATTTTGGAGTATTATTGAATAACATTTTAAATAAATACTTTTATAACAATTAACAATAATGAAAAAAATATTTTAGATATAATAAACATTAAATTTAAAATTGTCAGCAAATAATAATATAATGATGAATTGGTAAATTTTATCATAGTTTTTAATTTTTTTTTTTAAGAAAATCAAATTAATAGTAAAAAAAATATAATATAAGTATTTGTTATTTATTTGAATAACTACCTTGTGTTTGATAATATTTTATAGAACTAATCACAAGTATCAAAAGTCAAGAAAATATCACACTAATAATTTTATAAAAATTTATTTCAAAATATAAAAGATTAACATATAATATAAATTTATAAGATATAAAGTATTGATAAAAAAAAGTATTATCAAAACTTTACATCAATTATTAATGATAACCAAGTACAATTTGTAAGGCATATATAATGACATTGACAATTTTTTTAATATCTCAATTAAATGTTTGAAAATTTGTAATCAGAAAGTTTTTAGCATCTCTTTTTTTTCCAAATTATATGTTATTTTTTAAAATTTATTCAAATTAGTATTATGTGACTGGAGGATAATTTTTAAATTAAAAATTTTTTTTATTTTTTTATGTTAGTATAAAAAGGTACAGTTAAGAGAATGATTTATTTAATTATTTTTTGTAAGCTATAATATTGCTTACTAAGTTATAACATTTTATTAATATCTGAAGATGAAAAAATCAAGTTTTAACAATTTTAAATAGTATAAAATATTTATCTTAAATCTTATTTACATTTTATAAAATGATACTTTTAACGTTCTTGATAATAAAATATTATTTACAATGATATATAAACAAAAATTATTTGTCATATATTTATAATTATGTATAAAAAATAAATAAATATTATTATTATATTTTATTTTGTTAAATAATTGATATTTGGTAGAAAACTTTATAATTTATTTTAAATTAAATATTTTTGTTACTTATTATATGTAATATTTTAAAATTAATTATCATTATCATTTACTAAAGTTTTTATTAATATTATAAATTTTGAATTATTTTAAAGATAAAGATTTAAATATTTGTACGTATATTGTTATAAAATTTCTTTTTCCATTCATTGTATTAATAAATTTGTCTTTTCTAATAATGCTTAAAAATATTTTTTGCAAGTGGGAGTACATTGTGTTCTCAACAAATAAATATATACTAAGGCACAAACTGACAAATTTTTAGATATTTCTTATTACTTGTTTATTCTAACAACTCGACATTGTATAATAAGTGATAACTTTATGATAGTAGATCAAATACAGAGGAGAAGGTAATCATTTAATTGGAATGAATATATATAACAATGATGTGTATATAGTGTGTTGAGTAATCAAAAGTAAGAAATATCTGGATTATATCAAGATTACTAATAATATATGTTTTGAAGTGTTTCTAAATGAGTTTAAAAATTTTATAAGTATAAAGTTAATCTATCTTATGTTTTGTTACCCAAAATTTTGAAAATAATTATATTATTGATAAAATATTAATTATTTTAAAATTATTTTTCATTTTAAAAATCAAAATAATAATTTAATGTACATTTATATATATTTTCTTTTTTTTATAATAGAATCATAACAAATTTAATTAATTTTATCTGTCTGGCAGAAAAAAATTTTTTATTATTATTTGTTTTTAAGCACTATTCAACGATTGTTGGGACGAACGATTAACGATTTCAGCCAACTGTTTTTTTTTTTTTGCGAAATAAGTGATCATTACATCATACGCTTAAGCCGACTACAGTCATAAAATATTAAATAAAATTTACCAGAAATTTTTCAATAGTAAATCATGCCATTGTTATATTCATCTCCTTCTTATCATCAAATTTCTCCATTAACACACAGTTCATCTACAACTATTCGAAGATCTGCTTCCTATGCATCACCATCAAAATTATCATCATCAGGATTTACAATTCCATCTGCAGGTTATGGAAGTGGATTTATGGGTAGAAGTATAGCTCGATCTGGAAGTTCTATTTTTGGAAGAAGTTTAACTTCAAATGCTTTATCACGTATACCACCATTACATTCTATTGGTGTACAAAGTAGTACACCACATTACTCTGATAAATATCCATACATAAGATATTCATATGGTAATAACAATGCTACTTATACTTTATCATCAACAACTGATTTTGTAAGTTATATTATTATATTATATTTTAAAATATAAAAAAAATTTTTCAGTCACTTCCATCACATCGTTCATCAATTCAAAATTTTGGTAGTAAACGATATGCTGAAGGTCGTGTTTCTTCTTACAATCCTGGACTTTATTCAACACGTTCCAAATCAACATCATACTTAGAAAGAGGAGTAACACCACAAAGACCATATGTTCGTTACATGCCAATGGAAGATGCAATGTCAATGTATAAAAAAGGATGTATGACTGTTGGAACATTATCAAAATACTGGCTTAGTCCAAGTTCCTGGCAATCAAGACGAGAAAAAGAATTAAATTTATCTTCTAGTTTAAGTCATGGAAATTATTCATATTCAAGTAGATATACTGCACCATCTTATTCCAGATTTGCACAAAGATTAAGAGGATAAAACTTTCATTTAAAATTTTTATTAACTAAAAAAAATTTTACTAAAAAACTTTTATAATAACTTTTTTTTTTTAAAAAATTTTTTTATATTTACATTAAAATGAATATATAATATTAATAAAATTTAATAATATTGAAGATTAAATTTTGAAAACAATTTTTCAATTATACTTTTAATTGCCAAATTTTCATCGTAATTGTTTATAGTCATTATATTCCAGTTTGATAAAAATTTGTCAAAATTTTCATTTGATGTAAAACAAAAAATATTAGGTATAATTATATATGTCAAAATAAAAGTAAAAATTGTTAAGTCATCTATTACTATTGAAATAGTTTCTTGATGTTTATTACCAGTAAAAGTAAGAATTTTTTTTTCATCATTAAAATCAATATGAATTAAATTTTTTGTGTCATTTTCAATATTTTGACATTTCATAGAATGTACTATATATTCATGAGCAGTAGTAATTTCTTCATTACTTAACTGAGTATATACTCCTCTTGTTATAGCAGGTGGTGTAAATTGATAAATTTTTAACTCTTCTTTTGAAGGTTGGTATAAAGGTGATAATTGAATTGTATTTTGTGTTAAGTAATAATTTAAAGTATTAATATTTTTATGAAGATTATTGTGACTGGTTAATTTATTAATCATCCAGAAAAATTCATTCTTAAAATTAATAGAATTATCTGGTGGTAAATTCGATTTATAATAATTAAATATTTCCCTATCAATAAGACCAGAAATTGTTTCTTTTGCTGAAATTGTAATAGATTCAATTAAATATCCACCTTCATAAAATAATGCTAATGGTATGGAAAGACTACTTAAAAGTCTTGTCATTAATCCATAAAAATATGGAGATACCATCATTTCTCCTTTTGGATCACCTATTGCTGCATCATAACCACATGAAACCAAAATTAAATCTGGTTTAAAGTTAAAAATAAAAGGAAAAACTACTTTACACATTATATGAATATAATGAAAATCATTTAAACCAACTTCATTTAATGGAATGTTTAATGTATTGGAGGAAAATGATTCATCAAAATTAGATTCAACTAAATGTGGCCAATATTTACCATTTTCATATCTATGAATAGATATTAATTGAATATTTGGATCACAATCTTTTATTGAAAATTGTGTCCCCTGCCCTGAATGAATATCCCAATCTATTATAAGAATTTTCCTAACATTATCATAATCTTTCATAGCTTTTTTAGCACATATTGAAATGTTATTAAAAAAACAAAATCCATTAGGATTATCACTATAAGCATGATGTCCTGGAGGTCGTACTAAAGCAAAACCATTAGATTTCCTAAAAACATTATAAAAACATTTTTATTATTTATTTTATACCTATTTTCAAGGACAGATTTTGTGATACTCCAACAACATTCAACTGCTCTTAATGCACAGTCATATGTTTCACTAACCATATATATACTATCATGTTTTTTGCAAAAGTCTTCTCTATCTTTATCACATCCATTTTTACATAAATTTTCAAGTTTCTCAATATATGACATAGGATGTACAAGAGCAATATCATTTTTTGACAATGAAATATGTGAAATTTTAGTTAATTTATCATTTAATTTTTCATTTTCTAACATATCCAAAATTGCTGTCATTCGGTCTGGAGATTCTGCATGAAAATGATCCCAAACATTTTTATGTTTTAACATCAAAGATGATGTACAAAAATATGTAGTCATAATTAAAATATAATTAATCTAAAAATATATAAAGTAATATAAGCACATTTCCAAATAAATAATTCAATAATATTTATATTAAAATATTGTAAAAATAATTGAAAGTTTATTTTTATAATTAAAAATGTTTATTTTTATTTAATCAAATTATCTTATATACACTAATACCCAATATTGTTTTTTTTTGTAATAATATTTTTATAATAATTATTTCAAATTTTTATTGCACCTTTCTATAAATTTCTTCATAAATATAGGTTTTGCTAATGGCCAATTCCAAATATTTTTTATTGGTCCAGATGGTACACTTGTTTCAAACCAATAAGCTAAATTAAACCACCATAATCTTGATAAATTTTGATTTTTTCTCATATGTAAGGGTAACTCAAAAATTTGATGATATCCCCAAAATACATGACTTGATATCCAATAAGCTATTAAAACATCCATTGAATAATGGCCTCCACTAACAACTAATGCTGCCATACCACAAAATGTGATTGGTGTTACAATATATCGAAGAAATGTTAATTTTCTTGGTGTATATTTTAATGTTGTAAAATACATTATTGATAAAACAATTGTATGACCAGAAAACATTAAATCACCACAAAGAATTTTTTCTTGTCCTGATGTTAATCCAAGTGTAACAACATATGTAACAAATCTTTTCATAACATCATCCCAATGAATATCAGTTCTATTTACCTGTGGTTCACAAATTTCATCTCGATTATTAAATGAGGGTGGAAGATAAGTTACTGCCATAACAACAGCCCTAAGACCATACATTATAGCACCAAGAATAAATATTCTTCGTATTATTGTTATTCGTTGACGGTGTAACAAAACAATGACAAAACCAATTACAGAATTAACAGTTGACAAGACATCTCCAACAGGCCATGCCCATTTTTGTTGAGGTATTAATATAAAAACTAAATCAGGTAAAGGTTTCCTTGGTACAATATCATGAATAAGTGTTAGTAAGAAAAAATTTGAAAATGCTGATATGGATAAACATAAAAGTGCAATCAATAATTTAATTATTTCCATAAAAGAACACTAAAAATAATAAATATTATATTATTTTTATCTTACATCTTTTTTTTCGTATTCATCTTCTAATTGAACAGAAACTGAGTTACTGGAAAAAGAAGCAAAATTTTTTGCTGTATCAGAATCTGTATCACATCTTGATATTGATATACTTGTATTTTGTATTCCTGTAAGATTGTCTCTCATCAAATCTTATATTAAAAAATATAATAATAATAATAATAATTTCCTTAACAGAAAATTTTTATAAAGCACTACAAAAAAAAAAAATTAAATCAATTAGTAAATATCTATTTAAATAATAAATATTTATAGTTTTAAGCAATAAATGTAGCAATAAGTATTATATATATATAATATATATTTATTTATTAAAACATTTTTAAAATAATAATAATTCATAAAAAAAAAGTAGAAACTATTTGATTACAGACAATAATAAATATCATTTATCGTCATCCATTATTGATATATAAATATATTTTGTATTGGTATATAATAATTTAAAGTTATTATCAAGGAAGATTCAAAACTATCACTTATTGTTAGAATATATATATATATATATAATTGGTGACATAATTTGTAAAAGTGTTAAATTTAAATGTATTATATTATATTAGAAGATAGAAAATTATAGTTGATCAGATAAAATACCAAGATATAATAAACAGGCTAATAGTTTGTATTAAATTGATAATCATAACTTAATCTAGCTTTTCATTATAGAATTATATAATAACAATAATAAAATAAAAAAATGTTAGGTCTTCTAGAATTTTAAATAAACATTTTTCTGATGATCAATTTACAAGCAAATTCTTTTATTAATATTCAAATAAATAAAATATCATATGTTGATTATATTATAATTTACGTAAATATTTATTAATAAGTTTTAAAAAAAAAAAGTTATAAACAGGAAGCGTATAAACTATAAAGCAATAAAGAATGGTTGTTCAAGAACCTGCTAATTTTATTATTCAAATTAAAAATCCAATTAATAGAATTAAAATTGTTAATTTATATAATCATGAAACAAGATTTTATATAATGATTTATAATAGTTTTGTAATAAATGATAACAAATAAAAGAAGGAAAAAGTATAAAGTAAAAATATAATTTCTTAATTCTTCACTATAATATAAAATATATTTAAAGTTATTAATCCTTATATATCTAAATAACAAAACAATTAATTTTTCAAATATAACCAATAAACAATAATTTACATTTTATCCTTGATCATAGATTTTAGGTAAAAATATTTAAATCTAACATTAACAAAAAAGCAATTATTATTTTGTGTAAAAATGACATTTTAAAAATGGTAATAATCTTTTTTTTTATTGCAACAAAATAATTTACTATAAACAAAAAATTTTCTCTTTAAATTAAATCTTTCTAGAAAAAAAAGTTATTTTGATACATCTATTTTTTTTTTCCATAATAAAAAATTTAAACAAATGTATATTGTTTAATTTTACACTAATCATTATTAAAAAAAATTATATTAATAAAAATAACATAGTTTGTAATATAAATAGTTATGGTAAAAAAACGTATTATCAAGTTTTTTTTTTACAAATATTTACATATTATAATAATATTAACTATACTATTAAAAAAAGAAATGTTTTTGTGTACTATGTTGATTAAAATAAATTTAAAATAAAATTTTATTTAATATTATGGTAATTTATTTTTTTTGAAAAAAATTTTTAAATCCCATAACAGACTTTTATAATGTTAACGTCAATAAAAATATTTGTTGAAATAAGTAAAATGTACGAGGGTGCTAAAGTTAGACATAAATCATCTATTTTAATATGTTATAGTCTCTAAATTTAGAAGACTTGCTTAATGTCACGAGATGTCTTTTTTTTTTTCTAATAATATTCAAATATCATGCATTTTATAATATTATGTTAAATAATTAAAAGTGTCACTATTAAAAAAAAAAAGAACATACTTTACTTATCTATGTAATTTATTAATTAGCTTTATCAAAAATTATTAATTAAAATTTAGACAGATAAAGTAAAATTAAAAAATGTTTAATGTATTAAAAAAAATGAATATTGCAAAGTTTTTTTTTTTTTTACATAAAACATTAAAAATTTTTTTTTTCTCCGGAATATTATAAGAAGTAATTATTTTTTTTTAAAATAAAAATCTTTTTAACAAATATATCAAATAGAAATAACAAAAAAAAAACTTTTATATAAGAATTAAGCAATAAAAAAAAATAATGATAATGTCCAGCCTTTTGTAAAAAGTATTAACAAAACAAAAATTTTAGTACCCTACTTGAAGTATTTTATTTGAATATCCTCATGCATATTACATACAAAATAATAGTATTTTGAAAACTTAAAAATATAGTATTGATTTGATGATTTATATTATTTAGAATGTATATATGAATAAATAAGGATAACAGAAAATGTTAGATAATAGAAAAAAATAGTAGAAAATTATGACGAATTTTCTTTTTCTAATGAATATATACTTCTTTCAATTTTTAGTAATTATAAAGCATTTGGAAGAAACAATTAAAAGAAGTGATACAAACAATTGATGAATATAAAAGTAAATGTTTTTTAATCTTTTAATCTATCATTCAATAGAAGAAATAAAATCACCCATTAAAGATATATTGTTATAATACTTTTTTAAATGATTGATAAAATTTAGCTTATAAAAGTATAAATTATATTCTATTTTAATTATGTTATAATAAATTTAACAAAAAAAAAAACCTATTATTAATAACAAAAAATTTTCATCAATAATAAATTATACTATATTTCTTCTGTTATTGATTATACTATTATCGTTTTTTTTTCCTAGAACTTTTTGACAAAAATAATCTAAATTACTTTTTTTTTTAGTTAGTTATACAAAAATATACTAGTATTAAAAAGTTTTTACTCAATGATAATAAAAATGGTATACACATCTTTATAAGTAGTAAAACTCATTGTTTAATAGCATAGATACATAATATATTATTTATTTATTTGAAGAAATGATAAACATATAGTTTATTATTTTAATAAGATTAAAATTACTAGGAAGAAAATATTCACGAATAGTCATAATAATTTATAAATTAATTATAATAACTAAAAATGTACACATAATTATACATCATCTTATTTTAAATTCTTTACAATCTTGTATAAGAAAAATTATCAAATAAATATAATGTAATTTTTTAAAATTATCTCAAAATTAAAATAATAATTTAAAATAAATGTGATAACTTGCACTATATTATCTTTTTTTTTATCGTAATTTATTAAATATCATATTAACCTAAAAAAAAAAATTTCACACCCAAACAAAAAATATAAAAAAAATTTAATATTATTAAAAATGTCTTAATTTGATTTTAATTATTTTGATTTATTTTGTCATTTTTTTACAGGGACAATATTTACAATATCAATTTAAGTAAAATAAAATATATTTTTTAATAATAACAATTGACTTTACAAAAAATATATTTATATGATGGAAATGAATGAAAAATATTTGATTGGTTTATTTTTTTTAATAATGACAGATATAAATATATGAATACTTAAAGGTATTTCAAATGTTTTTTAACATAATAGATGATAAATAATATAAAATTTATAAATACATAATTTATAAAAATAAAATATTATTATAAGGATCATTTTTTTTTTGTTTAATAGTTATACTTTTATGATTTATATACCAAATTAAATGGACAAATACTTCAGATACTTGAAAATATTTCCCTAAATATAAGAGTGGAATTAAAAATTTAAATTGATATAAATAATATTATAGATAAGATAAAAAAAACAATTTTCTTAATAATTAATAAATTTAGTTTTATTAATGTGATATTTAACTAAAATAATTTGTATGCCAAAAAAACAAACTATGGCTAATCAATGACTTTTATATCAAATTTAAGACGCCCTTTATTAAAAATAATATTTATTTAAGCAACTTTGTTAGCGTTTAGAGAAATAACATTTTAACTTATTTTGTTTAATAACACATTTTAAGTACATTAAAGATAAAGAATAAATATGGCATATTCAACTATTTTCGAAAAAAAAATTTAGAAAACTTTTTTTTAAAATGAAAAAGGTATTTACATAAAATTTTCAATCAAAATAACATTTGCTTTATTCTTAGGACAAAGAAATATTGTCAAAAAAATTAAACATTTATTTCAGGTGATTTAGAAATGACATTTTTTTTTTGTTAAAAGTTTTACTTTTTCCGCCATCTTTTTAAAATAAATTGGTATATTCATTGTTAAAATTTTTATTTAATATTATATATTTTATTTAATTATGGTACTCCTTTAATGTCTTTTTATAAAAGAATATTATTTTTATTTAAAAGAAATATAAAATTTTAAATAATTTCTTTGTTTAAAAAATCCTTGAACTTATAATAATAAATAATTTTATAGTTTTCAAGTTTTAAAATGAAAAATTTTTTAAATAGTTTTTCTTTTTTTATTTAAAAATGACTATTAATATTATAAGAATTTTACAACAATAAATACGTATTTATGATAAAGTTTTTCACTTTTTATAAACTAGATTATCTCAAAATATATAAATTGCACTAATTATTAAATTTATTCTTACATAAGTTACTTAAAATAACCACTTTGTATTAATATTTTAAACACTTCTTATTTTACATATTTTTAAAATTATTTAAACTGTCAATGATAAAAAAAAAATTGTAACGTTGTAAAAACAAAAAAAAAACTGTCAAAAATTTTTAATGCAAAAGAATTTTATTTTTAGAATAAAAACATCATAAGTTCTTGAAATATTTTTAATCAAAAGTAAAGTAGGTCTCTATTTCATTAGATATTTATTTATAAATTATCTTTGCTTATGATTCTAAAAAAATTTGACATTACATATTTCTTTCATAAAAATAACTTATGTCATAGACTGATAAATAAAGAATATAAAATTCCAATCACACTAAAGTAGATTACAAGCAAGTTATAAGGTGAAATGTTATCTTTTTTTAATGGCCTCCTAACTTATTCATCCCAACTTTTCCCATTAAATAAATGTTATCAATTAAATGTTAATGGAATTCGAACATGTTATCAAAATTTCCACTTATCTAAAAACATGACCTTCTCTAATGATACAAACTATTATCTTAGTGATATTTTAAATCATCATAAGTTTAAAATTTAATTATATAAAAAAATTCAAAATATTGCAAACAAAAGTTGTTTTTTAATTTTCAATGAATTTTATTTTTTAAAAGATACCAAAAATCATTTTAAATAATTTTAAAAACAAAACTTTAAAATTATCTTTAAAAAATATCTCATCAACATTTATTTTAAACAAATAATTCACCATTTAAATTCCATTTATAAACATTTTGTAAATATAATAAACAAATTTTATTAAAATCAACATTTTTAGTTAAAAAAAAAGATACATTTTTGAAATTTATTTAATAAAAAAAAAAGTTATTTATATTTCAAGTGCAGGGGACTTGTTAAAATATTTTGTAGATTTTATGACATAAACAATGTTTACCAATATGTATTTATAATATGTTGTTGATATTTTATACAAAAATAAATTTTTTTTATCAACTGTTATATTAATGATAATAATATTAAATTAAAAACAATTAAAATAAAATTAATTAAAGTTTAATTGATGGTAATGTTTTAAAAAAAAATTAAATTAAATTATTTTAAAGTTATTTAAAATAAAGTAGAAAATTAAAATTATATATTCATATCTTTTTAAAATAAAATTTTATGAATAGCTAATTTATATAAAAAATATTATACTAAAATTATTAAAATTAATATCGTCGGTATATGATAAGAGTATTATTTATTTATGTTAAAATAATTTTTAATTTTTATTCTGTGATAAATAAAATTTCTTTAGATATCTAAAATTAGTTATTTTTAATTATAATAAATTCTTTAACATAAATTACTTTTAATAAAATTTGTACTATGTACATAAACATTTGCCTAGAATATTGATAACAAACTTTATAAGTAAATTAAAGTAGAAATTTATTAAAATATGCACTTTTTTTTATCTCCAACGTTACAATATCATTTATTAAAGACATACTTTTCCAAATGCGTTTTCTTTTATACAGATTTTTTTGGAGTGTAAAAGTTTTTAAAATCAGTTACAATAAATATATTTACTATGTTTTAAATTAGTGTAAGTCTATTTTTACTTTTAATTTTATTTAATATTCTTTCTTACTGTTCTTTTATACTAATTTTTATAATTTTTTTTATAGAAAAATGTCTGATAACGTTATTCCTGTTATCCGTGTATGCCGCAAACGAACATTACCCTCCATACCTGGAATAATTTTAACTGTTAAAAAGTCAAAAGGTAGTGATGGTAATGCAATTGGTAGTAGTTTTACTGAATCACCTGAAAATACAGACTTATCTGTTGGAAATAATTATTCAGACAATTTTGTTCAAAAAAATTCTTATTTTAAATTGTGTAAAAGTACTGATGTTGCTGAGATTGACAAGGCTGGTATTATAGAAGTACCTGATGCTGAAGTTGCTTTAATTGATTATAATGCTAAAAAAAGTAATATTGAAATATTAGGTAATCCAAATTTAACACCTACTGAACTTTTAAATCAATTTGCTGCATTAAAAACAGAAGAGAAAAAAGGTGTCACTGTTATAAATGACAAAGATAATGAGGATATTGTATATGACTATTATGTAATGAGTGGAAAAACAGCTGAAGAAAAATTTTCAAAAACAGATATTGATGAGTGTAATTTGAGAGAAGCCACCTATGATGAGATACAATTTTATTATGGTGGTGACAGTGATTCAGATGCAGATAAAAAACTAAATGGATTCGATGAGTCGGATGATAGTAATGATGAGGATAATTGGCGTAATGAGTATCCTGATGATGAGAGTTCTGATTTACAAGGAGACGATGATGACAGTTTTGATGAGTATGGGAATGTTGATAATACAGAATATTATGAATATGTAAATGACCATTCAAATTCAGAAAGTGATCATTGGAATGAATGAGTTAATTATTAAAAATTTATAATTTATAATTTTTTGTCTTATTATAAACATAAACTAACTTGAATATGTTTTTAACTTCACAATTAAATGTGTGTAGTACTATTGAATATTATTTTATCCTTCTTTTTGCTAATACAAATACCGTTTAAACGTTTTTAATACCTGATAATTTACTAACTATCATATATATATAATATATATATATATTTTTTTTTAGATTTATGAAACATATATTAATATTGCCATTTTATTATGGATGTATCTATACTAGAATCATATTATGAGGAAAACAGCAATTTTTCAAGTGAAGTAGTATCAGATGAAGGTAAGATACTTAATAATTAATATTTTTAACTTATTATATATTTTAGAATCTGATATATCTGAACAAACTGAAGATTCAAAAAAAATACCTATTATTCAAATTAAATACCCATCTGTTTATTATAAACCACTAACGTTTATTAAAGTAACATATAGAAAAGAAGGTAAAAAACCCAAAAAATACACAGCATTTAAATATGCCGGCACAGATACTGCAGAAATGTTTCATCCTTCAACTAACATAAAGAAATTTGACCCTGACTGCGATAAATATATTATTAAAGAAATTAACTATAGAGATGTTATATTAGATAATACTGATTCAGAAAGAGTGCGAAGTCGCAAGACTATAGATACATATTTAAGAGATATTTACAATAAACCATGTTCTTCAAAAGCAGTTACAGAGTTTTCAGGCTATTATACCAAAGTTAAATCTAGCAATCCTATTGATTTTACAAATGGAAAATTTGAAATTTTTCAGGCTTCTGAAGTTTCTGCAACTGATATTAGTTTGTATTCATCAAAACAGTTACAAGAATTCAAAGCCAAATATAGGAAAGTTCGTCGTTGAAATTGATCTCTTTACAATAACTAATTTAATGTTGTATCTTTTTACTAATACATGGTATACCCCCTTTTTTTGGTTTATATTATAACTATTCATTAATCTAATACCATTATTTTTATAAATAAAAAATATATTTTTAATAACATTTAAAATGAAACATTTTTGATGAATGATTCGTAATTTTTTTGTATTTAAATTGTTTAAGTAATAGTTAAACTATCAAAGATGCTTTTTCTTATTATTTTATTTCTACCATTATTTGACTGTTCATATATTCATTCTTTAGGCCACATAAAATGTAGCATTCCTCAATATTATGCACATAGTGACATTCATCTGTATCCAAAATTTTATTTCGGAGCCTGTGATCAAATAAAATATCAGGTGTTTTGCAGAATGCCATTTGCAGAATATTATATCAAACATTGTAAATTAAATACTCATAAATGTAGATGTGAAAAAGCATTTAAAGAAATGATTAAAAATAAAACTCCCATGTATGGAAAGGATACTAAATTTAATGTTAATATTTATGATGATAATTTAATAGATGATAGTACTGTTCTTGAAAGTGATATATCATCTAAAGATTATTTTTATGGCGATTATTAAATTTTTAACCTTTAAAAAAAAATAAAACATTTTTTACAACAAAAAAATTTTATAACAATGCATAATGCAACAAATAAACGGTTCATGAACATTAGTGCTTGTTTTATATGATCTTCTAGATGATTTCATCAACGGAAAAAGGCCAGAGGAATTAAAATCAAACTTTACACATAAAAATGTTTAAAGGGTGAAGACCATAATTTAGCAAACAAGAAATCTTTCTTTAGTAAATTAGGCCCGTGCATTAGCCAAGGATTCCCAGTGGGTTTGGTATGGAGTCTTATCAAGTTCGGTTTCTTTCCAAAGATCTGGAGTAAGATAAGTGTATGTTCTTCTAATAGCATAAAATGTAGCTTTAGCAAAGTTAGCGAGTGTTGCAGTTTGTCCAACAGCAGATGTATAACAATCTTCAATACCAGCCATTTGAAGCATTTTCTTTGGAACTGGTGCAGAAACAATACCAGTACCTCTTGGTGCTGGAATAAGTCTTACCAAGACAGAAGCACACTTTCCTGAAACTTTACATGGGATTGTGTGTGGTTTTCCGAGTTTTGATCCCCAATATCCTCTACGAACTGGGATAATAGCGAGTTTTGCGGTAATAATAGCTCCGCGAATAGCTGTAGCAACTTCTTTTGAGCATTTAACTCCAAGACCTACATGTCCATTTTGATCTCCTATAGCTACAACAGCCTTGAAACGAGTACGTTGTCCGGCAGTTGTTTGTTTTTGAACAGGTGAAATTTTCAATACTTCATCTTTAAGTCCAGTTCCAAGAAGGTGATCGATGATTTCGTATTCCTATAAAAAAATAAATGAGAAAAAAAATTAAAGTATAAATCAACCTTGATTGGAAGAGCATTAAGATAAATTTCTTCAATTGTTGTAATTTTTCCTTCTTTAACTAAACGTCCAAGTTTTGTAACTGGTGTCCATGTTGCTTCTTCTTTTCCACGGCCGGCTGGACGATTTCCACCACGTCCACGACCTCTTCCTCCGCGTCCACCACGTCCTCCTGTTGGAGCACCTCCTTCTGTACGTCCTCCGCGAGCGGATCCGAATCCAGCTTGGAAACCTCCACGTTCAGCCATTTTATCGTTGAATTAAAGATTGACCCTACAATTAATATTTATAAAAAAAAATTGTTATTAATTTAATAGCGTATAAAATATATAATTATTTAACGAAAAATAATTTTTTATAATTATTCTATAATAAAAATTTTACAACAACATATTAATAATTTTATTTACAAAATATCTCTTTTGAAATATACTTTTTGGGAGTTTAAAATGTCAAAATAGGTAAAATTTCAAAGTATCCTTAAAAATACGATAATTGCAAGTATTTGTTGGTAACCTATGTCTTCTAGTTACTTCTATAACAATCGTGGTAGGACTTAATATTGAGCTGTGTGAAAAGTTTATGTGATTATATATATTTTTCTAATCTTCTATTTTCTTTTCGTCTCTCTGTTAAATTATTAATATATTGAAACTTTTATTAATAATAAGTTGTTATTACATATGTTTTTGATTTATTTCTTTATTTATGCTTATTTATTCTAATACATATTACCAACTTATAATCGCCATAAGAACAAAACTTTGTTATTCATCATCATTTTTTAATCATTTGTTATTTTACAATATCTATAACGTGGTAATATAGTATATTAATTATTAATTTTAGAGTTATTTTTGTATATATTATAAACTTTTGTAATGCCAAGAATACAGGGATTAGAAAATCTTAATGATGAAAAATCTGACTCATCTGATCATGAAGATGATATGAAATATTTTGTTGGTGGTGGTAAGAATTCAGGACAAGCTGTATTTGGTAATGGTCCAAATAATAACAAAAAAAATGAAGAAAAAGTGAATGCATTGTTTGAACAGGCAAGAAAAGCTGGTGCTGAAATTTTGTCATCTGAAGAACTTGAAGATAGTAACAAACAGGGTTCATCTAGAGATTTTTCATCCACAACCGGTTATAGATTAGGAGGCTTATACAGTTCACCTAGTGTTGTAAAACCAACTGAATCAGATGCACAAGGTAACAATCCTTTGATTATTGATATTAATGTTTGGACTAACGGTTTTTCAATTGGTGATGATGGTTTATTGAGAAGTTTTGATGATCCTGAAAACCAAGAATTTTGGAATGCAATTATGCATGGTCAGATACCTTCAGAGATTATAAAAAATAACACACCTGGAAGAGAAATTGATGTAAGACTTCATCGTCGTACTGAAGAATATAAACCACCTAAGAAGGCTTTTGCTGGTTCTGGATATCGTCTTGGAGAAAAAGTCAGTCCAATAGATTGTGAAAATGCAAATGACGATGTCGCTAAAAAGGCAAATGCTGAACCTGCACTTTTATTAGCTGCTCAAAAAGAAATCAAATTAAAAGATGGTGAAAAAGTTGGTAGAGTTGGTATTCGCCTTCCATGTGGACAATTAATAAAAGCAGAAGTTAATGCTTCTCATACAATTGGTGATCTTCGTGATTTTGTCATTAGAGCAGTACCAAGTTTAAGTTTTTCTTCATGGAGATTTATAACAAATGTACCAAAACGTTCATTTGATGATGAAACTCAAACATTGGATGAAGCTAAGATATTTTCTGGAATGATAATGGTGAAATTTGACTAATATATAATATAACAAGAATATTTGATAAATATTATTTTTTTTTTTTAAATGATATTGTTATTTTCATTTGAAGAATGAATATTCTGTAATATGTGTATATATTAAAATATATCTATATTTTTCTTTAATATGGTTATTTCCACAATTTTTATCTTTGATTCTATTATTTACAATTTTTAAATTTTCTCTAAGGTTTTTATTTTGATATGCTTCCTCATAGTTATGTTTTAATGAATAAAACATGTCGGGGAGTATTATTATCATTAAAAGTGGTACGGAACGTTTCTAAAAGTTTTAATACTAGTTTTATAAATGAGTGTGAAAGGAAGAATGGACTTTTGTTACGGATATCATTAAATCCACATTATAAACAATGCAGAAGATTAAGTGGTAATACAAGGCCAAAAATTTCGGACTGGTGGAAAAGATTTGTAACCTATGTGAGTGAACCTATTTCAAATAGATTTGAAGTTTCATCCATGGAAAATGTTTACAGATTTGATGGAATTAAAAAGAATGAATGGATTTTAATTTATAGGGATTTGTTTGCTTCTCGATTATCAACTATATTTTCAATTTCTTTCCCTGCACTTGCCGTTTTTTGTGTTTTTCTGTTATTTGATACTTTTCTTAATAAAAATCCTAAGGATAGACTTCAAATAACCCGTCGTTTAAATCATGATTGTGAGGAATTGGGTATTTTAATTGTTGTTCCAATTACTTTGATGTTTCTTGTTGTAGTATTGCTTTTAAGAATTAATTATTTGAAACCATTAAGAATTTATCAGTCTATCTCTAATCCAGATAATTATATTATTGTGACACCTCAATTAGGAAAATCTCATAAACAAATAAATTTTATGCGTAATGAACCAAATAATAAAAAATACTTAATAGATGTGGATTTAGATGGTTTTGATATTTCTGATAGTGAAACTTTAAAGAAAATTTTTCAAACTATGTTTTATGGAAATTCATACATTGCCAATAGAAAATTTTTATTTGATGACGATTGTTGGAGGTCTAATGAAATAAGAAATTTTATGTTTAGTAATAGTTAGATATTATCATATTGTTTTTAATTATATCTATTTCATAGGTTATTGTTTTTAAATATTAAAATATTTTATTTTGTTTAATAAAAACTAAAAGTAGTATTACCTCTTTTTTAAAAATTCCTGCTTTCATTGATCATCTTTGATTTAATAAACTTATTTGAAGTGGAGTAATTTATATTAAATCTTTTTAATTATATTAATGATGGAAAGTTGTACAATAGAGTATTATGATTATTAATAATAGTCCATTTATACTATTATTGTAACCTCAGATCCAGGGAGAGAGTGTTGTATTTAAATTATAACGAAACTTGTTATTTATAAATTATTAAATTAAATTTGCGAGCGATTTTAGTAAAAGATAAAATCAAAATAAATGTAGGTTTTTTATTTTCAGTATATTGTTTTGAAAAGCAATTTTGGTATAATTTTATATTATATATATATACATAAAATGTTATTAAGAATATGGAGCGTTTAACTATCATATATAGTAATGTTATTTATGTAATATTGTATGGATGTTTCACACTTTTAAATTTGTATTAAAATTGTGAATTTATTTTGATATTTATCTATTAACTTGTAGCAGTCACAAATTTAAATATTAACATGCAAATAAAAATATACATATTTATGTGCCTTTAAAATTATTTCTTTTATATCATGTTAATTATTTTTGTGTAACATTAACAAATAAGATATATTATATGTTTCTTAATTTTTAAGAATAAAATATAAAGTATAGTTAGTATATATTAAAGACTTGATTTTTTTTTTATTATTTGAATAACTATTTCTAATTATAATGTTTACACATTCTTAATAATTTGTATTAATAATATATAGTTGAAATCATAATTTTTAGAAAACCCAGAAGTATAAATCAGGAAACATTTTTACATTAAAATATAAATAATAATAATAATAAAGCCGGTTATCTATTTATTAGCATTGTACTTCTAGGCTATGTAAAATTAATGCTATTCATCCATTACATTTATATTACATTGATTAATAAACAATTATAAAATTCTTAAACTTTGCAACAAATGTAATTTGACAAAAATGAAAACTCATGTTTTGGTTTCTATATTCTAGTTTTTAATATGTAATAGTATTTTTAAGATTTATTAGCATTATCTAAGCGTTAAAATATCTAAAAATGGTATTTTTATTAAATAAGATTTTAGTATTTATGGTTTATGATACTTAATAACATGTACTATTAAAAAGATATTTATAACGCTTTTAATAATTTTACAACAATAAATTGTTTAAGTATTTATATGAATAAAAGTAATTCTATCATTTTTCAAATAATAAATTTGTTTAAATTTTGTATGTTATTATATAACTTTTTTTTTTTACAAAAAATAAAATTGTTGTTAGTATAAAGACAAATTATTATCTCCTATCAATTATTTTCCCAAAACAATACTATTTTAAACAAATTCTACATAATTGTTATACTTTAATTACTAAAAATATAATTCTTATATCTTTATTTAATAAAAAAAATGTTTTAAGTTAAACTTTTTAAATAAGTAATTATGTAATTAACTCTTGAAAATTTTTACTGTTAATTCATCTATATATGGTGTACTATAATTTTGTCTATTGAAAAATTATTTCTTTATTCATATTTTTCTAGGGGTCATGGTTATAATTAAAGAAAATACATCATAAAGTTTGTGTATATCATATTTTACAAAAAAAAAGAGAAAAAAAAATTTCTTAACATTTAAAAAAATGTTTTTTAATTTTATTCAAAAAAAAATTTTTCGATAATTTTACAACTTCTAAAGATGATATTACACAATTGTAATAAAAATCATGATGCTCTTATTCTGTGACATACAACTATTTGTAAAATATAGAAGATAATTTTATATGAATGATTTTTAAGAAATGTATCTTATGACACCATATATTCAAGTATTCATTTTTTTTTTATTTAATATCATTAAATAGATTAAATATTGTACTTTTTATTTACCAAATGATTTTGAAATTTCCTTCTTATTTTACTAATATTAATGAACATTTTCATGCTATTTTAAGCTAAAATTATTATACTAAAAAAAAAATTAGGAATGATATTTTTGTAGACAGGATTTACATTGATTACTTGCCATTTCTAGGTTAAAAGAGTACCAATTTCTTGTTTTTGTTATTATCAATAATAGGATAATTTTTTTTTGATGTGTTTAATAATTAATAAATATATTACGAAACAGTTTTGTTATATTTTAATATTATCTATTTTGCTTTTTTACTTATATATATAAATATATTATAACCATTTTTATCATTTTATTATAATTTTATATAAGAAATATTTCTTCCGCCATGTCTAATTTTACTTTATAAAAATTAAAAAAAATTTTATTTTAAGTTAATAAGATATAATATTTGTTTTTTTTAAAAAAAAATGTTTAATAATATCATAATTGATATTTGTTTAATGATATTTTTTATCATTATACAATCATATAAAAGTTTCCAACAACATTTTCAAATGTCACCTATTCATGAAAATAATGGAACATTTAATATGAATTATAAAAATGCCAATATTCGTGTCCGTATAAATGATCAATTATTTCAAAGATCACATCAAATTCTCCGTAAGTTAGTTATATTTATTTATATTGAATATTTTATTTATTTTTTTTTTTCTTGTTTTATATAAGTAATACACTTGTTTTATAATTTTTTTTTTTTAGAAAATTTGTTTATATGGCAAGTTCAAAATGCTGTAATTGAAAACCAATTACAATGTTTTCCTGAGGGATGTGTTACTATTTACGATTTTAGAATTACTGGAGTAACATTGCCTAAAAAATTTTCCCTTAATCCATTACCTCCTAATCTTTTACAATTAGAAATGGAGATGTTTGATATGGAGTAAGTTTTCAATAAACAAATATTTATTAATATAAAAAAAATAATAATTATATTTAGTATTCAAGCAAAAGTTAATGGTAATCTTCAAATGCTTCTTGGTTTACCATTAACTGGAAATTTAATTGTCACAGCAAGATCTTTATTTATGCCAATAACTTTAGAACTTCAAAAAACAATACATAAAATTCCTATAGCTCATGTAACTTCATGTGGTTTGGCATCAGGAATTGTATCAGCTACCCTACAGGATGCTGGTGTATTGACAGATATTATAAATATAAGATATGCAAATGAGTTAAATATTAAAGCTAGAGAAGTTGTTGAAAGTACATTATGTGATAATATGAATAGAATGATATCAAGTCAAATTAATAGTAAACTTAGAAAATTTCCAAGATATTTAAATGTTTATGAAGTAATGAAATATCTTGAACAAGTTAAAAATAGATATTCACGTCATATTAGACATCAAAATTTTTTTTATAACAAATATTCTTTACAAAGATATCCCAGACAGGTAGAAATAAATATTAATAAAAATGAACCAGTTATAAAGAGTGTAAAATATGTTACACCAAATATTAAAAGAAACTTAAGTGATATTTTTGACTTTAAAAAATTAAAAAATATCAATATATATCTTGATATCATTGATACATCATCATCCATATCTGATTATATTATTGGTATTAATGGTTTTGCCGATTTAATTGATAAATCGAATGCTAAAACATATTTAAATACATTCCATCAAAATAATATGTTACCTAATTTTCCTAAACATATACGACCTAAGATGGTTGATGTTATTATTGATGGAAGTATATTAAATAGTTTACTTCATCAGTTATGGAGAAATAATGCGTTTAATGTTAAAATTGACAAAAAATTTCCGGAATTTGAAAATATTCTTAAAACATCATGTTCATTAGATGAAGTTTGTATTAGTGACAGTATTCCAGAGGTTGGAGAAAATTATCCTGATAAATATTTAATAATTAAAACATTTTTAACAAGTCCACCAATAGGAAAAGTAAATCATGAAAGTATTATAATGAATATTGAGGGAATGTCTATTTTTGCATTAGAAGAAGATGAAAAAGAAATAGGTAAAATACCATTTACAGCAAAAATAATAATATATGTAAACTTTATTGAAAATAGTAGTAAAATAAAGTTATCACTTCTTGTACCAGAAATTGAAATACATAATTCTGTTGACTTTTTTGGTCTAAAACCTGAATATTTAACTTCATTGAAGACGGGAGCTGTTAATGTTATACAAAAATTTGTCAATTCAAAATTATCTAATGGAATTGATTTTCAACCATTTACAACACATTTAGCTGATATGTTTGGTGTTTATTATCCAACAATATCATTACTCGATTCAGGAGAATTATTATTTCAAAGTGATTTAGATGTTCATAAATTATACTATTCACCACATTTTTATCAATAATAATTGAACCATCACAATAAACTGGTAAACAATTTAATCTATTTTTAGGCGCCTTATAGTTTATTTATTATATTATATTTAACATCATAAATACTAAAATGCACCTCTATTAATGAAAAGTGTATATAAAAGTTTTTTTTTAATTATCTTTAATTTTTTTTATTAAAAACATACAATTTGTCAATATAAAATTTTGTTAGTTAATAAAAATTGTTTAACATGCTTTTTTATACCAAAAATGTATATATAAAATAACAAATTATATTTCTTTTTTGCTTAAAAAAAAAATGAAAACAAATACCAACTTATGTATCTTAAATATCAAAAAAAAAAAAAAAAAATAAATGAATCATGATAACATTAACATCATAACTCGTCCGCACCTCCTTTTCCTGTAATCTTTTTATTTGATATTTTCTTTTCATTCTTTTAAAGCTAACACAATCTTTTAAATATACGTTACTAGACATAACCATTTTATTTTTACATTATAGTAAAACAATTTTTTAGCCATTTTTTTTTTCTAATTTTATTATTCTTATTTTTATTTAAATCACACAAATGTTTTCTTAAAATATATTCTTTTATAATATACTTTTATATATTATTTAAAAAAAAAATTAATTATTAAATAAAATTAATTTAAAACTGAATATTAAAATATTCATAATAAATGATTTATTTATTATAATTAGTTACAATATTTCAAAAAAAAAATTTCGTAATACAATTTAACTTTATATAATATTACATTTAATTAAATTATATAAATATTACAAAATTATGTAAATATTTTCTACTTTTTTTATTTATATTTTAAAATGTATATCTATACATTAAATATTTTAAAAAATTTCACGCCACATTATAAAATATAATAATAATATTTTTTAAAATATATTTAATATTATTATTTTAAAAAAAAAAAAAAAACTTTAAATACATTAAGTTTATTTTTACATCTTTATTTTTTTTTTATATATATAATCTTCGTAAATGATACAAAATTAAATATTTTAAATACCAACACTATTAATTTTTCATCATTTATTTAACTTTTGACTTATATACATTTTATTAGTTAAGAATAGCTAACAAAAAAAAAATTTTTTTTTTCTTGTTTCAATTATTATTCTAATATATATATATTTTATAAATATGTAATTTTTTTTTTAGATAATAAATAATCTTAAAGATATAGCATTATTTATTATATACAATGAGTTACGGAGAAAAAGACAACATTTATTCAATAAATATAAATGAAGAAGATAAGAATGAAGTGAGGAATAAAAATAACCAAATTAGTAGGAATGATAATATTTTACCAATTGATAATATATTTAATAATGATTTTAAAGTGGGACATAAAAGTTTACGATCACATTCATTATATCAGGTAATAATATTATTTTATTTTTTGATTAATTATATAGTTTTAATGTAGATGCCAGATCAGTTAGTTGATGCTGTACAAAAAGCTGAATTATATTTATATAGTTCAAGTGATTTTATAATTGATCTTAAAAAATATGAAGAGAATGATTTGGTAAATATTGAAAATTCCAAAAATAATATTGAAGAAAAACGTGATGTAAGAAATTTAATTTATTTTTTTTTAGTTACTTTTTTTTTTTAATAAATAAGCAATTATTTTTAGTTATTTGATATGTTATTAACTAAATGGGAAGATAGTAAAAAATTTAATGTTTTCAATTACTCAATTAATTGTATGTATAAACTTTTAGATGGCCAATATAATTTATCTATACAATTAAATACAGAAAGAGGATTAAAACGTAGAAAACCATTAAGATTTCGGGCATTAGATGAACCATTTTGTCCTTATAGATTTAATTTTACCAAACTTCATCCATCTGAAGTATTGGTATATCTTGGATGTACTGATAGAATTGATGAAGATTATAGTATTGAACAAAATATTATTGCTGTTAATGCTAGTCCAATTGAAAGAGGTCATTCATTAATAATACCTTCAGTTAATAAAAAATTACCTCAAATTATAACACCACAAGCTATTAGAATGGCCACTGAAATAATGTTAATGACAAAAAATAGAGACTATCATGTTTTATATAATAGTTTATTGGGCCAGGCTAGTGTCAATCATCTTCATTTACATTTTATGCCATGGCCATATGAAAGTGATTTAATATATAGGGTAAATAAAAATAATATTTTATATCAAAATATTTTAATAATTTTTAATTTTTTTTTATTTTTAGAAATTTGAACATATCTTTAAAAATTTATACTTTATTCATCCACCAAATTGGTTTATTCATTGTTTTTGTATACAATTAGAATCATTACAAAAATTAGATGAATTTCTTAATACAACAAATTGTGTTGCACATAAATTATTAGAAAATAAAATTGCACATAATTTCTTTTTTACAAGAGCACCACCTATAAGAATTACAGGTTTAGATAGAGAAGAAATTAATATTACAGAACATCCATCTCTTGTAACATTATATATATTTCCCCGTAAAAGTGTTACAGGAGCTAAACCACCAACAAATTTTAATCCTGCTGCATTAGAGTTGGCTGGATGTATGACAGCATATACATATAGATTTTTTGAAAATGCCGATGAAATTGGAGTTCTTCGTATAGTAAATGATGATGCATTACTTGAAGAAGATGTGATTCAAATGATAATTAAAAAAATTAATGTTTCATTAAATAATTAATATTATTTTAAATAAATTTTAATATTATTAATTAGTTTATAAAAAAATTTTTTTAAATAATAATATTTTAAATTTTATATAAATTTTTCTTTATATTTTTTCCTAAATTGTGATTATATAATAATAATAAATATTCTTTTTTTATTAGTATATTAATTATTTTATTTAATCTCATTGAAATCATTTCCTTAAAAAGTAACATTTTTATAAAACCTGTTTTATATATAAAGATAATATAAATATTTAAGAAAATGTGAAAATAGAATGTTACCTTATAAGTACAAAAAAGGTTAAAGTGAAAGCGTCTAATTAAAGAATGCATACATTTTTTTTAATATTATATTTAAAATAGTCTAGATAAATATATATAGATTAATAAACCAAAACAAAAATAAAAATATTTTTGAAGGTGAAAAATAAAAAAAGGCATTGAAAAGAATTTATTAAAAGGGTATCAAAATTATATACCTGTCAATGTCCATAGTATTTTATTATATAAAATATATTATAACGATATGAATCAGGTAATTCACTCCGACACACAGCAACCATATCTTATATTATAAATTAAAACTATTGCTTTCATGTATTTCAAATAATCATTTTATTCAATCTTATTTACTACATATTATTACTTTACTACTTCTAGTAATTTTCAGTTAAAAAATTTTAAAATTAATGTTTTTTAAATTGCATTCATTACTCTTTATTTATTGTATATAAATATATATATTTTTTAATGTTTATTATTTAGAAAATTTATTTTTATTTTTAGGTAAAAAAAAAAAAGAGTTTATTTGTTAAAATATTTTAGTTCAAATAATAATATAAAGAAAAAGTACAATTAAATGAAAAAGAAATAAATAATAATTGTTGCTGTTGAATCATTTTAATAACATTAATTAGGTTGTTTTTCGATCATCATAATTTTTTTTTTAGATAAATTAATAAACAAAG
This sequence comes from Strongyloides ratti, assembly GCF_001040885.1. Classification (NCBI taxonomy): domain Eukaryota; kingdom Metazoa; phylum Nematoda; class Chromadorea; order Rhabditida; family Strongyloididae; genus Strongyloides; species Strongyloides ratti. Next base: position 4,841,389 of record NC_037307.1, read on the forward strand.
ACGAATACTTCTTGGTATATATAAAGCTTGTTTTTTTATTAAACCATAATTTTTTTTTTTAATTTTAAGCTATTATTTTTTTAAATGGTAAAACAAATTTTTATTATAACATTATCTTATCTTTCATTATACTTGAATGCCTGGCCTGATGGAATGCCGTGTTCTAAGGGTCAATTAAAATCTATGAATCCATTAGAAGCTCCAGAACATCAGGGTGGTTTGATGTTAACTGAACCACCATATGAAATTGAGGTTTCATCTAGATGTTATTGGCGTAATACACCAATTTCTGGTAAGTTTTATTTTTCTTTTCTTTATTATAATACTTAATAATTATAACTTTTTATTATAAAAAAAAAGTTTTTTATTATTGATATAAGTATAAATTTTAATTATAGTAACCTTGAAAGGTAAAGATAGAAAGACACGTTTCAAAGGTTTTGCCATGCAATCAAGATATTTTAATGGACCAATGAGAGGACAAAGAGCAGGCTCTTTCCTAAGACTTGATGCAAATGGTTCATGGCAAGTGCAATGTTTTAAACATAATAATTCTATAACACATTCACATAATGAAAAAAAATCACAATTAACATTTTGGTGGAAGTCAAATGGTGATGAGGCACATGCAATACAATTTGTTGCAACAGTTGTCGAGTCAGTTAAAGTATTTTGGGTTGAAAGTGTACTTTCAAATCCAATACCACCATGTAAAATAGAAAGAGAATTTGGTCCATGGGAACCTAGTCCTATAACACCACCACCTATTCCAAGTCAATTTAAAATTGAGACAGCTGAAATATTTAGAACAGGTCTAATGACCTCTAATAGAATACCTTTTCAAAGAAATATGAAAGATTCAAGAAAGGAAGATTTTGTTAGTTTTCAAACAAAAAGTACCCTTCCACGACAACAACCATTAAGAACAACAGCAGGTAAGAAATACTCAAAAAATAAGATTCTCAAACATGTTATTCCATTATTTGAAATGGATATTTTTAACAAAACACGTCATTATTCTTCTTTATCTTCAGCACCACGACAAATACATGAAGGATCTGTAACTACTAACTTTTTAATTAATTCAACTCCATCAAAAGGTATTAAAATAAGTCATGTAACATTAAAACAAAGACAAAATTTATCACAAAAAAGAGGAAGGATTTGTATTGATAAGGCAGATAAAAATAGATGTCTGGCATGGGCAAGATTCTGTCAACAAAGTATAGCCATTAGACAGGCATGCAGTCGAACATGTAGAGTTTGTTGAATATATTTTTTTGAATGATTCAATTTGTTATTATTTCAATTATTAATATTTTAATTTTCTTTATAAGTAAATTTTTAATAATATATTAAAATTTTACTTTTACAGTTTAGTATAAAATAAAAAGATATACTATTACTTTTATAATTTTATCCTTATCTATGAAACAAAGTAAAAATAAAAATATTTCAAGTGAAACAGTAGTATCATCAGAAACATCTGATTACAGTTCTGATAACATCAGTACAATGATGAACAACCTGAATATTGGTGATACATTAAAAGTAGATATAAGAATGAAAAAGATAGGATGTAATTTAATAATAAAAGAAAGCAGTTCTAAAATTATAAAAGCGGAACCTCAAAATACAAGTTATATGGATATGAGAAAAACACGACAAACATGTCCATATGCAGAAATTGAAGAATTATTACATGTTGAAAATATTCTTGATACAGAAACATTGACAAAAATTGTTAAAGAAGCTTCCGATATTTATGAAAATTATAAAGCTGAGGAAAAGAGTGTTATGGCATCATACAGATAAATAAGTAATTTTTTATTATCTAAGAATACAAAGATTAAAATATCATTAATCTTTTTTTTTCATACATTAATATGATAATTTTTAAAAAGCAATTTATCAGTGGAATGTTGAAATTAAAAAAAAAAAAACTTGACAATCAAAAATTATTTTATAAATTATAATATTACAATATACACAATAATCAAATTTCTAAATATTAATATTCTTTTAATGTAAAATAAAATATTATTATTAAAAGTATCTGTAATACTAAATCTGTATGCACTTTTTTAAATATTTTATTTTTATAAATTTAGTATAATTTTGTTTATGCTAATATATGTATTAGTAAAGTTATTAAATTTAATATTTGTTTATGTTATATAATCTATTTTTTTAAACCATCAAAGAAATCATTTGAAAATTTTAAAATAAATAAAAAAAAATTTAATTTCCACATGACAAAAATAATTTATTTCAAAATATCATTTTTAAATTAAAAGTTAATTAAAATACTTTTTAAAGTGATAGAATGTAGCATTATATTTACATAAAGCATATACAATTTTATTTATATAAAAAAGTCTATTATTGAAAAAAATATATCTATTAAATAAAATCAATTTAATTTAATTTAATTTTTTTAAGTATCTCATTAAGGGAAATTTTCTACCATATAAAACTAAATTAAAAAAATCCGTAAAAAAATAGTTATCTATTTATTGTAGCAATTTTTATGATTAAATTCTAAATTAAGAATAGTAATATCATAAAATATTTTATTAATTTTATAATAAAAAAAAAGAAAAATGTAAAAAAAAAGACAAAAATTTTTACCAAAAGATTAAAAAACATTTTGTACATAGGAATTGAGGTAAAAAAATTAAAATATGTCATGGATTGTAAAATATAATACATTGAAAACCATTATAATGACCCAATTAAAAAAACAATTTACATAACAGAATCAAGCTATAACATTAGGAAGTATAAATATAAAAAAACATTAAATAGAAATAGTAAAAAAAATCATATAATGTTAATATGAAAACAAATTATGAACAATTTAAACATCTTTTTAGTTAAATTATACAAAAAAAAACAAAACATTAATTTGGCTAAATAGCTAAAAGAACATCCACACTGGTATTTTTTTTCAAAAAAAAAAAATCTAAAATTATATAAGGCAAGAAGGAATATCACAGAAAAAATTATATATATCTGAAAAATTTAAAAAAAAAAAAAAAAGGCACACTAGTAAGAGACGTAATTTTGATCTCTGCGACAATTTGATACGGCACCGTTCATAGTATTACGAGTGAACCTTGGCTTGAAAGTATGTGGATTTTGGTATTTCTGTTTATTGGCAGTGTATTTGTAAGCCTCTTCAATATTTTTATAATTATATTTATCAATAAAAGGTGACTTTTCAACATCATTTATTCCATCATTCACATAAAGAATATGTGAAGATTTTTTAATAAAAGCAGGTTTTGATGATTTATTAGAAATATCATTATTCTTTTTATTATAATTTTTTCTATAATATCTTGCTCCATCTTTAGAATATGAATTTCCAAATCCTTTCCAGTCACAATATCTTTGTTTATTAGAGGTATTTAATGTTGTAATAGACATATTAATACAATTATTATTTTGATTAGAATCAAATTTGATCATTTTTTTAACCTTCCTTTGTGGTGGAGTATTTTCACCTTTTGTTGGAAGAAATTGTAAAAAATATTCTTGCCACTCTTTTGATAAATTTTTTTGATTTATAGTAAAAGCATTAACAGTTTGAATTCTTTTACAAATTGAATCTAACATTTGATAACATTTTATATCAAGTGTATCATATGTTGCCTCAACCTCTTTATTATTAATTTTTTTAATTAATAAATAAAGTTTATGAAGTAATCGACAAAAATGACCTGGAAGATTTTCTGAATTTATACATTCAATTGATTTATTAAAACCATCAATCTCATTTTGTGATTCATTATCATAACCAATATATTTTTGCATTGGTGTTAAACTTAAATCATTCAAAAAAACTATTACAGATTTTAAATCATCGTTTTCTGTAATAATTTTATCATACTGATAACAATTTGATATTCTTTCTTTTAGTGCTTTGACTGATTGTAAAATTTTTCTACGTGCTCCAATTGTTACCCCCACTTCAACTAACATGTCATCAGAGAGTGCTAAAAATGTTTCATATTTGATTGATAAGAAAAATGGAGTATATTTGTGCAAACGTAAGTCCTTGAGCCACCCTGCCATTTCTATAAAAATATATATATATTTTACTTATTTTATAATTATTTTTAAAATTTTATAATAAAAATTAAAATGATATAAAGAGAAAATAAGTAGTATTAAAATAAAAAGTAAGAAGTATAATAAATGATTTATAGTTTCATTTTAATTTTTATGCATATTTTCTGTTAATACTTTTGTAAGTTATATCTATACAATTTTACGAGAAATATATTTTAATATTAAATATATATATATTTTAAAAAAAATAAAGTTAAATATGATTAATAGTTAACTTTATTTAATAAAAATGTACTTTTTTTTAAAGTTTGATTAAATTATAATAATTTATGAAAGTTTGAATATTTTAAAATAATATAATATAATAAACTAACCTCTCATCGGTGGATCAGCAATTTTATCTAATAAACTCATTATATATTCACTCTCCTGAGTATTTTCATTTAATTTAAATGTTTTGACAAGCTCTTGAACAAGATTAATCATATCACCATATGATTTAATTTTTGAAGTTTTAATATAATTTGTATTTCTATCATAATAGGTTGTATCACAAATATTATTCATATCAGAATTTAATAATTCCCGCCACTTATGATTAAATTCTAGTGAAATTTTGTTTGAATTTTGTGATGATGTACGAAATAGATTAAATGATCCATAATCATTATCAGAACTGTTTCCTGATGCAGAAGTTTCATAGTCATATGCTAGTACAAATTCATTATCCGAAAATGGAAGTTTATTAATTATATCATCAAATGGATTTGATATTAATGATGATATATTGTTATGAGGTAAAAAGCAACTTTCCATTATATATTTTAGAGGTAATTTAATGATAATAATTTATACTAAAAAAAATACTTATTATTTTAAAATTTATAATAATAAATTTAAAAAAAAAATTAATATAATAAAAAGTGCTATTTATTATTAATAGTAGAAAATAAACAGAAATAAAATGAGGAATATAAACATGTCTATGTTGTATGTATGAACCTTGTTGATATGCTAATACTTTTTTATTTGATCCACAACCAAATCGGATAGATTATAAGAACTTTTTTTGTTACTAACAATAAACATATAACATTTCTTGAGTTATTACATTTCTAGTGCTAGAAAGGATAAAAATATTCAATCTAATCATTGGTAGTAAGTGCAAAGTTTAACTAAATCTTATAGAAATGTATATTGCCGTGAATAAGATATTATAATGATTAATATTTTATGATAGAAGATATGTTTATATTAAATTATATAAAATATAAATAAAGTTTGCTATTATATATATATATATATATATATAAAGTAAGTTAACTTTATAAAATTACTACATTTTAGAATTATAATTATAAAAAAAAATATAATAAAATGTTGTTAATGTACAAAAATAAGGTGGCAAAATGTTAGTAATTTAAAAATTAACGAAGCATATTTGAGAAAATTTAGAAAATATAATAAATATCATAAAATAATGATGCTATTTAAAGGAAACGGTCTAGACAATTATTTGATTATCCATGTTAAATTTATTAATTTACAATCACAAGGTGTGGTTTATGAATACTTTTTAAATAAAAATAGATTATTTTTATAGTTTCAATATAATAGAAATCATTCAACATACTGAAGAAAGTTAGATGTAGGTAAATGATACTTAACTTAAAGGATAAATAATTAAAATAAGTATTAAGGTAATGTGATTTTAAATAAATATATTTATAAATAATGCTAAATAAGATATTATTATTATAGATGTTTTATGGTGAAATAAATTATAGAAAAAGAAAAAAAAAATGGTAAAATAATCATAATAATATTAAAAAATTTAACTAGTATTAGTTTAAACTTTAATGTCGTCTTTAATATTTTTATGCAACACATGATAATGTAAATTTCTTTTACTATCAAACTTTGAAAAATTTAATCAAAGCACATTAAATACCAATTTATTATGATAACATTAGAGTTTATTACTCTTAGGAAATGTAAATGATTCTTATCTTTTGAAGACAACCATAACACAAACTAATTAATTATCCACGATCATAATGTGAAATTAAAAAGAGTAGTTAAATTGATGTATTACTATATATTGTTTCAAACAAATTTTAACAAAATATTGCTAGATCAAATTAGTAACATAAAAGTTGACAGTGGACATGTATAATCTCCATTAATGACTATACATCGGCATTTTGTCTTTTATGTCGTCAACGTGACTAGACAATATGATTGATAAATGAGATATACTGCAAGTTTAGTTAAAAACATAATAAATAATAAGATCAGGTTAAAAATATTCCTATATTTATTTCATGCAACTATAAAATATGAATATATTGTTGATTGCGCCAATACACTATTATATAACTTATATATTACGGCATATAATAACAATTGGCACTTCAAAAGTGCAATAATATTAATATAATATATTTGTATAAAAAGATTAGATTGAATTGTAAAGTAATTCTACGATTTAATTTGTTTTTTCATATTATAATACATTAGTTTAAAGTTGTAGGTTGTTATATTTAATGTGTTACCGTTTAAAATAAAAAAAAAAATAAAAATTATTATATAGAATGACTTTTAAAATACGATATTACTAATTATTTTGTTATATAATTTATTTATTTTTTTAATAACTTGATTTTTAAAATAAATGTTAAAGTAGTAAGTCATAATTTATATGCAAGAATATTTATAAGAAAAAAAAAATTACTACACAATTATATTTTCATCAAACAATAATAATGAAATATAACTTAAACTATGATAAAATCATATGATATATTAATTTTTAAGATATTATGATAAGGTAAAGTAACTGGGAGAAACAGCTGATTCAAAAAGATACAGAATTAATTAATTTTAGTTTTATGCCACCCATAGAAAAAGTGATTGTTTCAGTAAAAAGAAAGTCAACCTTAAAATTGAAAAATTTAAAGTAAGATTTATTATTATTTCCCTTTGTGATTTATTAAATATGTTGTGTCTGATATTAAAACTATTAATAGCCTGCTGACTAAAATAATGATATAATCAACTTACAAAAGTATAAATATATTTTTTTTAAGTTGCACTTTTTGCTAATGAATAAAATAAAATAAAAATGGCAGAAATAATATTAAACCACAAAATATTGTTCAATATTTATAATATATTTAATAGTTTATATGATTATATGAGAAGAAGAGTACTATAAACAATTAAACTCATCTCCTACTTTTTGAGTATGGTGTTGATTATATATTTTATATTCAAAAGAAGAATGTTCTTTGTCTATTAATTGTACTCAGTAATGCATTCATGATTTTATTGTTTAGTTGATACTTTTAAAAATTATTTAAACTTTTGTTAAGATGTAAAATAACCTGATAAAATTGGAGATAATTATAATTTTAAAGAATGTATTTAATATAAAAACTTTAATAGATAAATGTATTGTCTAATTATTAAAATAATAATTATTATATTATATAAGTTATAAATGAATAATATTACTATTATATATAATTTAAAATTATAGACACAAAAATACAGTAGAAAATGTACTTTTTAGACTACAAAACATACACAAAGATATTATAGTTTTTATCAATGTTTACGATTTCTTTTAATTTCAAATGAAATCTACACAATGATAACTTAATTACTTTACTTATCTGTCATCTTATAGTATAGATAATTTTAAACTTATCAAATTTAACAAAATAACAAAGTTTTTAAAAAATTTTTAAAAAGTCTAATAAATCTATGATATATCATATACCGTAATTTTATTTAACTATATAAGTGGCAAATAGTAATAAAAATATTTAAAATCTTATCAAAATCTAAATAATGTCAATTATAAAAATGTAATGATATTTATTTCCTTACAACTGATCAAAGTGAGTTGTAAATATGACCAACAAACTAAAAAAATTTTAGGTCATACAAAGATGATTCTCATACAAATTCTTCAAATAGAAAAAAAAAAATCTACCAAGTTTCAAAAAGTTGAACTTTATTATAAAATTATACATATATAGATAACAAATGACAAAAAAGGACATTCTTTACTATCATTAAATGATAGAATAAAATTTCTCCAATAAATGTGATAAAATTTTAATAAATTTCAAATGATACTACAAGTCTTTCTATATGTATAGACAAAAAAAAAATAATATAAATTTATTAGATATACCCTAACATAAAAGTGTAACTTAATAAAAACAATCGCAAATATATATGTCTCAATTAACTTTGAAAGATTTATTAAAATATTAACATTATTCGATGAAAAAAGAAAAATTATTTCTATTCTAAAAATATTTTGAAATTATTTTATTATCAAAATGGGTAATAAAAAGCAATAAAATGTGACATATTTATGGATACTTTTTTGTATGCCAACAAAATATATAACACTTAAAATGTTGAATTAAAAAAAAATATATTTTTAATACAAAAAGTAATAAATTTAAAAAAAAAAAAATATTTTAAATATATATAAATATAATTAATTTTATTTTTGTAATTTAGAAGTAGTAATATATCTAATCAAATAAAAATTTATATATAGGAAAATAAAGTAATATTAACTTTATTTTTAAAAAAAAAAACTTACGCTTAATTGTTGAAGGAATATTATATATTTTTATTTATCTTTATTAATTAAATTAAACTTTTATATTTAAATATTATTAAAAAGTAAACCAAATTTCTAACTCAAAAAATTTCTTTTTTTTTCGATTTTAAATATATTTCATTAGACCACTATCAAGTAGTAAGAAGTTTTTATTATTCTTATCTCAAGAAATGTATCATTTTCATTACTAACAACTATATAATCTTTAAAAAGACAAATTGATATTTTTGATAATAGTCCAAATTTTTTATTGGTAAAGTTATCATAAAAGTGTATTGTGGAAAATAAAAAAATTAAATGTTACAATTTTATGTATAATAATTTTTAAATACTGACATCTTCCTCAGACTATGATAAAATGTTTGCGATAAGACTATAACAATAATAAAAAAAAAAGTACAAAAATTGCAACATTTTCATTATTAGAATAATGATTAAATAAAAGAAGTATAAACCTGTTACATAATTCATGAATGAATATATTCTTTTTATTTTTTTTTTGCAGCTAACATGTCTTTAAACAAAGAACAAGTTGTGATAAATGGGATAGTGTGAAATGGCAAAAAGTTCAAGGAATGGGAAAAAAAAAATTGTTAAGGTCAAAATGAAAGAAAGTTAATGAAAAAGTTTAAATTAATAATATTATGTGTTAAATATGTAATGATAATATTTCTTTTAAAAAAAATGGCATTAAAATTAAAAGGAGAAATAGAAGTATAAATTTTTTTTTAAATTGCGCAAACATTTTTATACATGTATTTTTATAAGTAATTTTCATTTATTTTTATGATAACATTTTAAACTTATCTTTATAAAATATACTTTATATTGTATAAGATATAAATATTATTCATATAATAAATAGATAATGTAACATTTGTCTATTAAAGACAAAGAAAATAATGAATCATTAAATTCTATTTGTGAATAAAAGTCAAAATTATATTTTAAATTAACAAATATTTATATTATTTTATTAACAAAAAAAAAAAAAAAGATGATTCTTAAATATATTTAATAAATTTATTATTAAATATTAGTATTTATTTTTTTAATTAATAATCAACAAAAAAATATATTATAATATTGTGTTAAATACAATTAACAAATATAATCCTATAACAAAAAATAATAGTAGATAAAATAAAAGATCATTAATTTATAGAAAGAGTATAAAACTTGAACAGTTATTAATACAAAATATTTGCACTTTTAATTATGCAGTGAGTTTTTTTTTTATTGTAGTATGATTAAAAAGTTGTCAGTTAAATAGTATCATTATATTTTTAAACAAGAAATATATAAGTTTTACAAATATTTTAAACATTTTAAGGTATATAATAATCAAAATATACATACTAGTAATATAAACATTTTGTTGATAAATAAAAATCAAGATCTATTAAAACAATAAATATAATATTTACATATATATAAAATATTTTAAAAATATATTATTATTAAAAAAAAGTTGCACTTTATGAAAGGGAAATAAGATAGAGAAAATACCTGATTTATAGGAAATGATAATATATTACAACATCTTAAAATAATTTTTTATTATATATATATATATATATATATATTATCTTTAACAAAAATATGTCTATAGGTAAAAATAAGCTTATTAATTTTTAAGAATGTAGTTAACTAAGGTAACTATTAAGTTAGATAAAACTATATGAATAGAGCAATGTAATATGAACAGTCTAAATCTGTAAGTACAAGACATAATTTTTATATTTTAATGTAAAAATGTCATAGACGTTTGAACCTTAATATATTGTGTTGTATGTAAATGAATAGATTGAACGTAATGTAGTGTGAGAATGCCTAAAAGTGCATCTCATTAAATTTATTAGTATCCATTGATATAAAAAACCTTCAATAAAATTTGTAGCGTATTATTTAATATATAAGTAAAAATAAATAAAATTACTATATTAAGATATTTTATGAAAAAATTTAGTTTTTCATTATAAATAATATCGGCATATTCAATCACTCTACCGTAAAAAGTAATAATAATTTTTTTTTTCTTTATAGGTATATTAATATTCTCCATCATTTGACGGGGTTTATCAGAAGCTAGTCAGATTAATCAGACATCTCCTATATTAATTTAAAAATTTGCCCTAATTAATAATTAGCAACGGCATAATTAATGATATAAAAAGAACAAGAAATTTAAAAGAAAAAAAAAACGTTCAAATCTATCTTTTTATAAAGATTTTAATAAGAAACACTTTTTAATTGTGTCAATATGTTAAATTTTCAACCTTTTCAAAACGATGAATAAAAATTTCTTTTAAATAATTTTAATCGCATATATAGAAAAAAATTTTTTTTTTTTTCAATATTTGTCTAATATAATAATAATTAATATGTTGAAAAAAATATAGAAAAAAAAAGTTTTATAGACTATTCTAAAAAATAATAAAAATAAGAAAGATATAAATTTAATAATGGTAAAATATAAGATATAGTTATAATATATTACATGATAATTTTGTATTTAAATTATATAAAAAAGGTTATACTTTTATATCGATATATAAATGGCATAGGTGGTACCTCTTATAATGCTATTATTCATAATATTAATATTGATGAAAAAAAAAATAATAAAAGTATACTGAAATCATATAGAAATTGATTCATATATTGATATATTTTATAGATATTAATTTATGATATATCAAATTTGTGATGAAAATTAATATTATTTGTGATAAATAGTTTTACTTTAAATTACATTAGCTTAATGAATATATACATTTTTATTTTTATTTATTTAGTTAAAATATTAATTTACTTTAATAAACAACCATATATATATAATATCATTTATCATTAGAAAAAAAAAGAAAACAAATGTCTGGAATAATTATAATAAAATAATTTATACCACAAAAATGATACCTATTTATTTGTACATTTAAAAATACATTGTCTAAGTCTGGATATATAATAGTGTTAACAAAAGAAACATTTCCATTCTACATATATTGTTTCTTTATTTCTAACAAAAAAAAAGAAGTTATTATTTTGATTAGTAATATATATTTTTGTATGTTCAATAAATTTAATATGAACTAAAAGTATTTTCAAGCTAAAATATTACTCCAGAAGATATATATATATTATTTCAAGGTTATTAATTTTGCAAAATGAATAAACGTTCGCAAAATGTAACTGATTAAAAGGTTGTAAATAAAATTAAAAGAAGGAAATAAAAGGCAAATGACACAAATCAGTTAGCAGAATTTTATAAAAATTTTTATATATTTAATAAATTTTTTTACGCCAAAATTTTAAATATATATTTTTTTTATTATCTTACTGAAAAATTTTCTACCATCTTCTAAAATAAATCATTTCTCTTTCTTTTTTTTTAAATAATATAAATTATTAGAAAAAAAAATTATTTCATTTTTTTTAAATAGAAAAATATACAATAATAAAAGTACATTTATAAAAATTGTAATATTGTCAAAAAAATTTTTAGCTAAGAAATTAAAATAAATTAAGCTTCATAATAATGATTTTGTCTTTTATTTTAAATAATATATTTTTCTGTCTAGACCTATTGTTAATAGCATTAGAATTACTATTAAATAGACCTAAACGAATCTCCTCTTTCAATGATAAATTTGTCTCTTGTCAAAATGAGCAGGCAATTATAAAAATTCACTTAAAAATGAAAACTAAACAGTACTATAAAAATAGATTTTATATAATAAAATTTTTTCAATATCTTCATAAAATAAGAAAGTTTTCAATTCCATGTAGATGTCAATAAATATAAAAGAGTAAACTTTTATTATTTGATACGTTGTTTTTAAAAAAGTATAAAAAGGTAAATGAGTTTTTAAATATATTTTACAAATATATATATACCTTTTTTTCTATAATAAAATAAATATAAAAAAGATTTTTAAAAGTAACAAAAAAAAATTACTAAAAAAGGGAATATAATACATTCAAATATTTGTATATTTATTTTAAATATCATTTAATTAGTAAAAATTTTAATATCTATATCTCATTTATCATTATTTGAAATGATAGATCAAATTTTTTTTTATATTGAGTAAAATTAATAAGTAAACAAAAAATGATTTTAATATAGATAAATAAAAGTGAAAACGCCTTTTAATACATTGAAAAAATTTTTTTTTTTTTATAAATTTTTATCTTAAAATCTATCTTGATTATAATACCAAAATAGACTATATTTATATTTTTGGATTTGAAAAGGTCTAATCGTTCAAATTTTAATTGTGTGAAACTTTGAAATTTTGATTAAACAAAGATTGTTTGTTAGCAAGAAAAATGAATAAATTTTTAAAAATATAATATTTATCCGTTACATTTTGGTTACATAAAAAGAAAATATTTGTTAAATTGTGTAATCAAAATTATTTAATAATAAATATTGAATCAAGCGTAGTGTCGGGGTCTCTTTGTTGTATGCAAACTTTTTAATTTTTTTTTTTTTTTGTAAAAATTTTATCCAAAAAAATTTTTTTTTGATAATGTTTTTAATCAGGGAATTTTTAATATTTTATTAATATATATAAATAAAATAAAAAAAGAAAATAACTTTTTTTTTTTCTAAAAAGTTAAAAATAATATGAATATGTATATTTTGATATAAAAAAAATATTTATATGTACCTAGGTAATTAAAATAAAAAAATTTTAGATCAAATACTGATAAATATATACATATAATGGCATCATATTTATTAACAAAATATACAATTTTACTTAATTTTATTCTAATATTATTTAATTAACATTTATATAAAAAATCATTATATACAACAATTAAATAAAATGAATAAATTTTTAGTCTGCATCTAATTAAGATTTTAAATTTTAAAAGTTTATTTACGATAGTTTAAATAATGTTAATATTGTAAATTCTTAATGTCTAAAGAAATTGTAGGAAAAAAAATTAAAAAGTTTGGATTCTTTTACATATTTATGATATTTGACAAAAAAAAAAAAAATTAATCGTTTATATTTTAAACAGTCAAAAAAAAGAGTGGCCCTTTCTCTACATTTTTATTTAAATATTTCAAATATGTCGCGCAATAACTAGAGAAAAAATATAAACAATATCTGTTCATTGAATTCTCTCAGAATTTACAAAAATATAACTATTATTTGAATAAAAGAATATTATGTTTCTAATGTAATATAAAGAACTATTTTTTTTTTCAAGTATAAAAGAGATATCTTCAAGGAATCTTTTTTTTTTCTAAGATTCATCATATTTTTTTTAATATACATATTAAAAAATTGTTCATTTTATGTTATTATTTGTATATGAATATTGTAATGTTTTATCAAACATTTTATAACAAAAGATAATTTAAAATATGACATTGAAAAAAAATGTCAATAATGTAGGTACAAAGCCTTTAATAACTTTAAAAGTGAAAATTTTTATTATGAATAGTCTGTCAGTATGTGAAACTTTGATAGTGAATTGTAAGAAAGGGTTATATTCAAATTTTAATTCATAAAAAAAAAAATAATGTTGCACTTTTAGTGATCAGCTAGTTTTGTATATGTTAGAAATTTATGTTCGTGACAACGATTTATTTCTTTTTTTTTTGTTTGTAAGTTTATCAAAAAAAAAGAAAAAAGAAATTTGATAAAAGATATTTATTTTTACTTGATGATATTTTAATTATTTATATTTTTTATGGTTTAATTTTTTTTTATACTAAATAGTAAAAAAAAATAAAACATTTCTTTTATCAGATAAAATTTAATAATTTAAAAGTTAAAATTTACATTTTTGATAACTAACTTTATTAAAACTTTTCTTATGATAAATTTTATATTAGATAAAGTAAATAAATAATGTTAATTGAAAGCCTGAAACTAGTATTAATTTTTATAATAGTATTTTATCAAATCTAATGTACTTCTATTTAACATTGAAAAAATAAGTCTTAAAATTTTTATTTTCCTGCAAAAAAGCTATATAAATGGTTAGGGAAAAAAAAATAATAATTGAATATATGTACTCTTGATTTTTGTTTATCTATTTAAAACCAGTACTTATAAATCTATTTTACAATCTAAATGTATATATGTTGTCTAATAGACTCAATATAAATTTACTAAATAAGATACGGAAAAAATTAAATTTATAAATAAATTGCACTTTTTTTATATATAAAATTGTTTTAAAAAAATTTCTTAAAGTATCATTTTAATTAAAAATTTGTTTTATCAATTTAAGATTAGAAATAAACTATTTTTATGATAAAAGTTAGAAAAATTTTTAAAGAATTAACTTAAAATTTTAAAGTTTTTTTTAACTACATAAAGTTAATTGTAAAAAAAAAAATAACCCGACTACAAAAATGTTAGAATAAATGTTTAGTATATTAAAATAAAAATATTATGTCAAAAAACATTTGATTATTTTATTTTTATCATAACATGAAAATAGTTTTGCATATTAAAAATAGCTTTATAGTATTAAAGTCTAAAATTAAAGATAATTTGTCTTGTTTTTTTTTTTGTTATGAGATAATTGTATTTTTTTAATATTAAACTTTTTATTGTATGGTGTTAAAAAGAATTTATTAAAAAAATTGTAGATGAAGTTAGTCAAAATACAGAGTGTCCCCAAAGTATCAATATAATATGACTAGTTTAATTTTTTTTTTATATATATATAAATAAATTATATTAAACAAAAGCACTTCAACAACAAAAGATAGAAATTTAAAAATGATCACAAGTCAAAAACGTTTCACTATACCCATATGATAAATAAAAAATTTTTATGAAATAATTAAAAGATGGGAAAAAAAATTATATTAAAGCAACTTATACATTGTTTTTTTTTTAAATTTATTGTTTTTGTTAAACATTTTGTATGGTTAAAAGTACATTATAACTCTAATTAAATAGCTCATATATACATATATATATATTATAAAACATATACATTTTTGTTATATTTTTTTTGGTGTCAATTTAATAAAATAAAAACAATTTCCAGATAAAATAAATTTTATCTAATTAATTTTTCCTTTTTACATAGAATTTGAAATTTTACAAAATAACTATTATACATTAGAATAAAGATTTACCATTAAAAAATTTATAAAGTTCAAAAAATTTTCTTTTTCAATAAAGTTATATCAACTTTCCTACAATCCTCCTAAAATATCAATTTCCTTTAAATTAATAAAAAATTCTAAACATAAAATTTATATTATAATAACTATATAATCGTTTATTTTTAAAAACAAAATTTTTTCTACCATATAAAATTATTATTTTAAATATAAAAGTTGTTTTTTTTTTTAATTTTCCACATTAATTAACGCATATAGGAAAAAAAACATAAAGTTCATTTATAAATTGTTATATCATTTCATAAAATAGAATAATCGTTTATCTAAATAGTTGATGAGCCTATACAGCTGACTAAGAAATAACAATCATTTCTTCAATTAAATTTATCATATGCCATTTTAATTTTTTTATCAAAATCAAATAAATTATTAAAAATAACTTAATATAATTATAAAAAAAATTTTTTTGTTTTATTTACAAATAAAAGAATTTAATGATTTTACTTTTTTAAATAAATAAATGAATATGTATAATAAAGTTATATTTATAATATTACTTTATTATGTATCCATAGTAACAAAACTTTAAAAGTTAAATAAATTTGGTAATCATGAAATGTTTCAATAAAAATATTATTATTTATATATTTATTATAATATTTAATTATATTTGATATAATTATGGAAAACAATATTGATAAAACTGACCTTCCAGAGGTACCATTTCGTAAATCAACTCTAAAAGTTAATCTAAATGAAGAAAAAGTATCATCTACTCCAATGAAAAAATTAATGAAACCACATTTAAAAAAAAAGACAATAAATAGTGGACATAAACAAAATAACAAAAATATTGAGACTAAAAATTTAACAAAAAAAAATGAATTAACAAAAAATAAAATTGGTTCAAAAAAAGATGGTGCATCAAAAATAGTATCACTTTCTAAAAAAAATGAACAAGTAAGTAACAATATTTTTTAATAATTTTTAAAATATTATATAAGCTTTTAAAAAAAATTGATTCATCTGAAAAAAAAATAAACATTCTTAATGAAGATCGTTATAAACTTGAGAAAGAGAAAGAACTTATTTCAACTAATTGGGAACGTGGGAAATCTATTATTTATGAAGAGCAAAGTAACATCATTGAACTTCATAAAAAGTTACATCGAATGAAGGCTGCTCATGTTGAACATATACTTAATTTGCAAAAAAAAATTCGTTCTTTGAGTTTAAAGTCAGAGATATATGTATCATCAACTACACAGACTGAAAATAAACTTTTAGAGGGTATCAAAGATTATAAAGATGAGGAAGTTCAAACAGTAGAAGAAATTAATCCAAGCACAATTCATACAATATTAAGAAGTAATGATACAAAATTAATGGAAATTATTACAAAGAATGAAAGAGAAAAAATGCAAATGCAATCTGATTATAAATTTAATATGACACAATTAGAAGAGAATTTAAAAAAAGCACAAGACATGAAATTAAGAATGTTTAAAAATGAAAAAGATATTTATATAGAAGAAATATGTGCAAATCATGGTGCAGCAATAAATAATGTTGAAAAAGAAAAAGAAGATTTACATCTTGAGTTAAGTGATCAAATAAGTCAATTACAGGTAATATAATAATAAAAAAAATTTTTTAATTATCATGTTGACAGATTCGATTATATGAATTGACGGAGGAATTAAAAGAAAAGAATGAACAAAATGAGTTATTAAAAAAAGAAACTATTCTTATGAATGAAAAAATGGAAGAGACTAAAAATGAAAAAGAAAAATTAGAAGAAATCAAAAAATCAGAGATGATAAATGAAGCCTTGCTGAAAGTATGTTTTTAATTTATTATATAATAAACTTGCACTTTTTTAGAAAGAAAGAAATTATGTTTCTAGTTTAAAAAAACAAGTCTCTTCACAAAAAGATATCATCAACATTGTATTGGGTGAATTTCGAAAGGTTTGTTCTTTATTTTAAAATAATTTTATATGAATATCTTTCATTTAGCTTGAATTGGAAAGAGATTCATTAATTGCTGAATTTGAAAAATGTATTAATGCATCTAATACAATGGTAAAACAAAAAAGATATTTATTAAATTTAAAAATGACTAAAACATTTAATGATCTTTTAAAATTAAAAAAAGAAAAAAATCTTTAAGAATACTTTATTTTCCTATTTTTTTAAATAAGACCGTAAAATATATTAATTTAATAACAACAAAAAAACTATTTTCTATACAATAACAACGACTTTGAAAAAAATATATGGTTCAATTTTTCTAGCTCTAATCATATCATCTGCAATATTGAAAGAAATCTAAATCAATAAAAATTTGTTCATTTAAATTAATTTCTTAATTTATACCACCAAAATTAATCATATATAAAAATCCTAATAAACTATTATTCATTATCTAAACCTATTTTGTTTTTTAAGAACTGTAATGCAATACTTTAGGATCAATATCCAATTCTTCTGCAATTCGATCCGTTAAAAAACGATTAATGTCAAATGGAGTGAAATTAGTATTATCAACTGGTTTTGTTTTTAATATATAAATATTATTATCTTTTTTACCATTAGAATCAAGGTTAAAAGATTTCCAGTCATTTTGAAGAAATGCTACTTCTTCAAGATTTGGTGGTTTTGAAGTGGCAATTTTTTGAATTTCTGAAACTTTTTTATGAAATACTTTAACACTTTTTTTTGAGATTTTTGGT
Organism: Strongyloides ratti; assembly: GCF_001040885.1. Classification (NCBI taxonomy): domain Eukaryota; kingdom Metazoa; phylum Nematoda; class Chromadorea; order Rhabditida; family Strongyloididae; genus Strongyloides; species Strongyloides ratti. The sequence goes on from NC_037307.1 coordinate 4,859,962, forward strand.
GATGATGTAAATTTGTATGTCTTCATTCTATAAAAATAAATAAAACATATATTTTTTTATTTTATAACATACCCAGAAATATTTGAGAAATTGATGTCATTTGATTTATCATTTTTAAATATATCATTGCCAAATTTACTGATTACTATTGGTTTTGGTGAAATATTATTTTTTTTAACATTTTGTGAATTACCCATACAAATTGTTTTATTTAATCCTGATGTAACACTAGTTAAAGTGACTGGAGTTTGAGCAATTTTATGAAGGGACAAGAATGGTGCCATGTTAAAAAACAACTATACCAATTTCTATAAAGTATTATAATAGTTTATAAAGCAATAAAAATTTACAACTTTAAAAATAAATTAATACAATAAAAAGACTAAATTACAAAGTAGTTCATCAAACTATCGTTTTATGTTTTATTGATATCTAAACTTCATATAATCTCAACTTTTATTTCCTCATAAAATTAAGATTAAAAAACTACAACATTATAGTGAACAAATAGTTGCAATATTCTAACTTTGTTGTTCCATCGTATCTTAAAACAATCTCTTCTTTTAAACAAAGATGCGCTCTACAACGACAATGCAAAGATCAACACTGATCCCCAAGAAACGAGGTATATTGATATTAAGACTTTCAATAATTAATATATAAACTAAAGAGCAATTAAATAATCATTTAAGAAGATGTTAGTTAACTTTACTAAAATTTTAATATTAATATTTTTTTTTTTAAAATATAACATATATATAACCATACATTCGTCAACGTGATTCAAAAAAAAAAAAAGTTTCAAAGATTTAGGAGCAACTTATTTTAAAATGTTATCATATCATATAAACAAGTAATTGTGATAAACGCATTTAAACATGCGGAAATAAATTTGTAATACATCCTATTATAAATAATACGGCGACCTAAGTATTATAAAAATATTAACATTTTAAAACAAGATGGGACTGACTACAGAAACGATTTGAAATGTCTCAATAACCATCATTAATAGTTTATAGATCGTGCTAAGAACTTCAATTGGAAAAAGGAACTCCCCCAAATTAGATTTTAAAAAATATAACGTTATTATAAAAATAGAAAATTTAAGCATACGATTTTATCGAAAAAAAATTGTATAAAAAACAACTATTTATATTTATTGTTATCCAACACATATATATATATGCTAATAGTAATCTAATGGTGTCCAGAAACATCAATTTCTCCCTCCTTCTTGAGTGGGTTGTATTTCTTGAAATAAAGAGCATCTTGGACTTTTTGTCTATAACCATAGAATTTTTCAACTTCATGATGATGTGCATTCTCAACAGCTTGAGCATATTGAATCTTGTGTCGTGGTTTAACTAAAATAAAATAATAATAAATTGTAAAAATATTTTTAAAATACTTACTTGGTAAAACAAATTTTATGACACCATAAACAATAAGACCAGAATAGAGAAAATTACGGAAGATTGGCATATATTTCCATGAATATCTCCATGACCACATACGGAACTTGAAATAAAAAAATTATTAAGATTAAAAATTACTTACCCATTCAGCTGCAGTAAAAGGTCTTGCTGGCATACGATTAGCTATAACTTTTGATTCTGGAATTGGAGCATTTGGAGAGGCTAATGTTATAGCAGCTCCTTTTAAGGTTTCCCCTGTAAATTTAAGTGTATCAACGATTCTGGATACAACCATTACTAAAGATACTTTAAAATATTAATATTATTTATACAAAAAAAAACCAAAAATCATAATTATAAGATGATAAAGTAATGTTAAAAAAAATATACAAATGCAATCAATATTTTCTTATAAATTTTTGGCAAAAAAGCTACCACCAATTAAAAGCATAAAAATATTGTCATAAATTTAATTGATCTGGTAAAAATTATCAAGAAACAAAACCAAAAGCACAAAGAAAATTCTTGGAAAATTTTTTCATTCCGACATTTTACCAACATCGTCTACGACATGTCGCTTTGGAATATTGTATATCAATTAAAAAGCTAATTGATAGAGCGTAATTTTTTTAAGAATGGTACAACATATTCTTATGAATATTTCTCTACATTGATTCATGGAAATATTTATTTATTTCACATTTAAATAAATGAAACTAATTCTCATAATAGTTTAAAAACTTTTAGATACTCCCACAGAGATATTTTTGTGTATTTGAATTTCGTTTATCCATAAAACTTATCACAATTGAATGCATTATTTTTTATAACTTATTATTTTTAGGACATTTGTCTTCAACATTTATGACACATACTTTTTGGTTTAAATTCCGAAAGCAAACTGCTATCTATATTTGGCCGATTATAGCTGGTACTTTGATAGGAATTGATTGGTTTCATACTTATCAGTGGAAAGCAAACGGCAAAAAATCTATTCTCGACGAGCTATTATTAGACGGGGAAGGTCCAACATCATCAAAATTATAATACAAAATGGGAACTTTTACTTTATCATATACCCTTAGAAACGTTTTTATTAAACACAAAGATCAATGGATTATTTTTGCTATGTGTTGTTATTTTGGTAAGTTAAAATCTTCATACTTCTAATGTAGCTTTTTTTAAAGGTAGTTGTTATGAAAGGCAATGCTATCATAAAGCCAGTATGATGAAAGGCCATAGTAAGATGTTTGAACATGTATCTTCTGCCATTCCAAGAAACATTGATCCATGGAAATATTAAATTAGCTTATAGTTGAAATAATCATACATTAAAATTAAAAAATAATGTTTTTTTTTTGATTATTATCAAAATAAAATTTAGTTGTGTTGAAAAAAAATTTACAATGGTCGTTATCCTCTTTTATTTTTACTTACTTTTATTAGTACATATTTTGTTCTAGTTTTTTTTAGATGGTACGTTTAAATGAAGATCTCATATTTAACGGTTTCTCAAGGATTAACCCTTGTCGTCAGAGGGAACTTCAGCTTCGTCGAATGACAATAACAGAATTAGCTGATTTGGGATGTACAAAAGATGCCTACGATTGTATTGATTTTTCAATTAACAGTATTGTAAAACTTGAAAACTTTCCAAGATTAAATAATCTAAAGACTCTCATTTTGCATGATAACAGGGTTAAGTATATAGCAGATGACATTGGAGAAAAACTTCCAAATTTGGAGGTTTTAATGTTGACAAATAATTTATTAGCTGAATTAGGAGATATAAACCCTTTAGCTAAATGTAAGAAACTACGTGTTTTACATTTAATGGGAAATCCATGTTCATACAAAAAAAATTATAAATTGTATCTTATCTATAAAATTAGATCACTTAGGGTGTTAGATTGTAAAATTATTCGCCAAAAAGATAGAGTTGAAGCAGATAAATTATTTAAAGGAAAGAAAAACTTAGTTAATATAAAAGAATTTGTTCAATATAGTAGTGCTGTTCAAAATATGGAAGAAAAGATAAATATTGATGTTCAATTACAACGTTTCCCTAAAGAAGTAGAGGAACAATTGCGTCTATCCCTCAAAAATGCTAAAACTCTAGCTGAGTTGGAGGCCATCGAGAAGTCATTGACGTTATAAGTAATTTAATTTATTGTGATTTGTGTTTTTTTTTTTGTTGAGTCAAGTAAATTTAAGACATACAATACATTTCTGGTACTCCATTTGATTTAATATAAGATGTTTTACAAAAATTATTATACTTGAAAACTTAAGTCACAAGACAATATAGTTTTAGAATTAGCAATAAAACAAGTTTGAATTAAAATTTATGATCAACATTTATAATACTTTTCTTTGTAAAGAACATTGTCCATTCATTTATTGATGTCTTTCATATTCTATTTATATTCAATACTTAATTGTATACAATAATTTCAAAATTTATTTTTACCTGTTATTTACACAAAAAAAATATAAATTAACTTGTAATAAGTATAATAATTCAAAAACTTTCTAATAAATAAATTAACACTTATTGTTATTAATCATTTATTTAAGTTAAGTTTTATAACATGATATTCAGTTTCACGGATTATTACTTAAAAAGTATTAAAGTAGATTAATTATATGGTGCCATAAAATATAATGATATTATATTTCATAACTATAAAACTTGCTAGTATAAATTTAAATTGTCTTCTGCTTGTCACATATTTTTTAATTAAATAAAATTTTTTAACATTTTATAACATTATTACAAATTATAATGTTATATAAATAAAGAAGAACTTTTATTGATAGATAAAAAAAATATTAATTTAGTGTTAATTTACATAATATTGTTGTAAAATATTTTATGTTATAAATTATCTCATAAAATTAAAAATTATTAGAAATTTTTTTCATAAAAATAATGTATTAATAATAAAATTTTTTGGAAAAAAGAATATTAAACTGTTAATCAAAAAGTTTATTAATCTTAGCAACAAAATCAACAAATTAACTATAATAAAAAAAAACAATTATATATAAAAACAAATATTATACATCATTTAAATATACTCTAGAATAACTATTTAAACATTACAATAATTGTATATATAAAAATTTGCTTAAAATTTCTATTAAAACAAAATTATTTTCCTCCTCAAAATAAAATCTCTTTTTGTAAATATAATTTTTAAAATGGTTGCACTAGTTCAATAGAAGTACTTTTTCAATTTGTTATCTACTTTTTTTTTGATTACTTATATTTGATAATGATTAATTCTTTGATTTATAGCAAAATTTTTTTTTTTACTTATACACTCCATAATCTATTTTTCTCTTTTTTCCTACTCCAACTAACCAATCAAACATTGTCTGATTTTGATTATTCACCCACAAAATACCATATTTCGCTTTTTATTATATGGAAATATTAAATATAAAATATTTTTTTTTAATAAAAAAAAAATGTATATGTACTGGTATATACTAATGTTTTTTTTTATCATTAGATGTTAAGATAATCTTATGTATATAATGTTAAAATTTAGTAAATATTTTTCTATTATACATATCTCAAAATCATAGAAATTCAAAATTTTATTTTGTGTATATTTAAAAATTTTTATTTGGTATTTTACATGAATTTTTAAATACTTCAATATATATGTATATTTAAAAATGAATAAATAATTATAAAAATTTAACTTTATGTAATTTGATGGTAAATTTTAAAGTTTTTACAAAAGTCATTTTTACGTGATTTTTTATACATTCATTTATTTGATACACAGTCAAACTTTTTATTTTCAAAGAAATCATTTGTTGTATAAAACATATGTTTAAAATCAAACATTAAATATAGTTATATGTTAATAATATATTAAAATAAAGTATCCCATATCTTTTTTTTTTCTTAATATTTTTCTAATTATTTATTTAAATTATAAAATATTTTTATTTTTATATATTTTTTTTAATAAAACAATTTTTTTTAATAATTCAAGAACAACTTTTAGAATATATTTTTAATCAATAAAGGATAAAAAAAAAAGTTTCATACATATTATATTTTTTAAAATTTTAATTTATAATTAAGTTACATTTAAAAATGTTATAAAAATTTCCCTTAAAAAAAACTTTATTTATATTATTTATATATAAGGTAATATAATTGAAAAATATAGTCAAATTTCTTGGTATTAACCCTCTTTTTTTTTTACTAAATCTGGTTATCATTTAAAGTACTATTTTCGTTGGTAGATGAAGTATTGAAAACTTGATTATTATTGGTAGCATAAGAATTTAACAAGTTTTGCAATAAAAATGGCACAAAAGCATTTATTTCAGGTGTTGTGTTTCCTGTATTGTTATTTGTAAAGATATTTGGATTAAATAAACTAGCAACTGAATTTTGTTCTCCATTTTGTAATCCAGATTTATTTCTACTACTTTTTGATACATTACTTTCTTTATTTTTCTTTTGAATTTCTCTTTGATTAGCTGCAGCTTTAAGAGCATCTTTAAGAGTTTGCTGTAAATTTCTTTGTTTTTCTTTATCAGATATATCTTTTTGTGAAGATTGAAGAAGGAAGGCAGAAGATGTTTCTGCTGCATCACCGGAATCGGAATCATTGTCAGATTCAAAATCATCCTGTGTAACAGAAGTAATGTTTAATGTTGAAGGATTAATCATAGATTGAAGAGAAATCTAAATATAATATAATTATTATTAGTTAAAGTTTTTTTAATTTTTCACGTATAAAAATTTTTTTTTATTATTTTTTTATAAATATACACTGTGAAAAGAACTTATAAAGTACATAAATATATTTCAATATTTTATTACCAAACTGAATTACACATCCCTCAATTATTTAATGACTACATCCCTTTTCTTTCATTTACCTCATCAACTATCTGTCCCTTTTTGTCTACGGTATAGAAGTTAAATCATACTTGTCAATAGAAAGAATAAAGAAAAGATTTAACAACACAAATACCTCATCTCTTAAATTTCTCTTCTTTATAAATATTCAAGCTGTTTTTAGTTAACTATCAAAGCTTCTATTTTAGTACCGTTATATATACATTATATAAAAGTAACTTGTTTTTAATAGTCAAAAGTATTATATTATATATATTATAAAGTAAATTTTAATATTTTTTTTTATAATTATTTTGTGATAAAAAAAAAATAATAAAATTGATAATTATATTAAATATAATACTACTAAAAAAAAGGAAAACTTTTTTTATAATATATATATCTATTATAAAATAGATAAAATTACTTTAACAAATAATAAAAGGTATTTTAATATTTTATATAATATATATTTTTTGATGTTAACACTTTTCGGTAAAATTTAATTATTTAAAAGTTATATATATAATTAGTTTTAAAATATATATATATATATCTTTTTTTTTTTTAAACAAAAGCTATAAAAATTATTTGATAAAATAAATAATAGTTCTCTAACATAATATTTATGCATGTATTCTGTTTCTATAAATGTATATTTATATATATAGAAAAAAAGCGGTATTCTTTTTAAAAAAGGAAGAACCATTTATAGGAGGTAGACTGTATAAAATTGACATTTTTAATATACTATGTCATATATATATGGTCATGATCATTATTTTATTTTAGATACGGTAATAAAAACTTACATTCTCTGTATCATGAAATTTTCTTTTTCTCGAACCACTCCCTACAGAGCCCATTGGTGGTTCAAAAGTAAATTCTGTTTTACAACTAGTAGTATCATCAACTTTATCTTAAAAAAAAATATTATATATTATTATAAGAAAAAAAAATTGTTATTTTTAAACATACCATCAGGAGTATTTAAACATGTTTGAATTAGATTCCTACCAACATCGCTACTAATCATTGGTTTCAGTTTACTTGTTGCAAAAGTGTAAACATGACCGGTTTCACTAGCGACCAATAACATAACTTGAGTTCCTGTTAATGTACTTAATTCATAAGCTTTTTTCATGATACCTGTCTTCCTTTTAGAAAATGTGGTATACCTACGAAGTTTATTACCAATATATTCCATTTTTATTTTAACACGTCCTTTTGTTTTTTTACCATTTGGTAGAAGTCCACCATTACCAACAGATGAGGTATCAACAGTTGTATTAAGATCTTGGGTATTCATATAAAGAGAATTAATCAAAGGATCCCCTGAATTAGGAGTGTCACACTGAGGACTTGACTCCTTAGAAGGAGATGATGAAGCCATATCTGATGTGCTCTAAAATAAATAATAATATAAAAAAAATATTATATGTATATATATAAATATATTTTAAAAATATATTAAAAGTAAAAAAAAAATAAAATAAAAAAAAATAAAGTAATAAGTAATCCATTTCGACTAAATAAAATTTTTATATTTCCTCATATAAAAATACTATCACCTCGACATAATTAGAAGTTGTGTAATAATAAGTGTCATTATTAGTAAAATATAAAACTAAAGATAATGGCAAAAATGATTAGAAATATATTTTATATAAATAATTGTTCTTTTAATTATAACATTTCAAAATTGGCAAATAAATATGTAGGAAGTTTTTGAAAGATGTAACAAGTAGGTAAAAGACAACTTTTTTTTGTCTAATATTACTATAATAGATTGGGGAAGTGGTATTTTTCGGTAAAAATAAAAAGAGTTACAAATTTTCCTTTTTGATCATAAACACATTTTAAAGAAACAGCGAAATGTAAAGATAAAATAAAATGTTTTTTTTTTTTAATTGTTATGGCGACTATAAAAATGAACTAAAATAAAACTGTAAAATATATAAATAAAAGTTATGATTTGTTACTATATATAATAATAATATACATAAACTATATTTTTCCCATGTTTTTATATTAATAATATAAAAAAAAAGAAGAAAAGTGTCGCATATTTAAAGAAGGCTAATTAATGGTAAAAAAAAGTCCATCAAAATATCAAGTTAGCCTTGTGGTATGTATAAAAATAGTTTTATATTTATATATCATATAAAGTTATGAGATATAATAAGGAGAGTAATTAAAAAAATAAATGGAATGTTTGTCATGAATATGTAAATGTATGGTGAAGAAATATATATATATATATATATATATATAATATTATATATAAGATTTATGAGTTTTAACTAGCCTTTGATGATCAAAATAATTAGAATATTAAGGAATGCTTTAGTTTTAGAATGATAATTATTCAAAGAATATATATATATATATATATATATGTGATAAAAAAAAAGAAAAGATGAATTAGAATATATATAAATATATATATATATATATATATATATATATATATATATATAATTTATAAATTTTATAATAATAATCAAAAGTAACTAATTATAATAATAATAATAATAATAATAATAAATTATTGTTAAATAAATTTTTAAAATATTAAATATGATATATCTAATCTATTTATGGATAAAAAAAAAAATATTCTTAAAATATTAGGGAAATTATATATTATATTACGAATATAATAAAATCACCTACGCAAAATTTAAAATGTTAGAGCTTTTTAGTTTTCCCCAGATATATTTTCTATATCATATTATTCTTATGATCAGTGTAAGGAAGTAAGTTGATGTGTAAGGATATACATCCCTTCTTCTAGATATATATATATGTATATATATTTTCTTAGCTGTAAATATGTTTGCTTCTCTATCACTTAAATAATACATATTTCATTTAAGCTCAACCGTATTTACACTTGAAGAATTAGGAAGATAAATGTATAATATTTAATGGAAAAGCAATAGATGTTTTTTTAAGGTATACATATATTGGTATGCCTCTTCTCATCAATCAGATAAGAAATATAAATGGTTGATATTTTTTAAAAACATTTTCACCATCAAATAAAGATATTTTGAGAGTTTGGTGCTGTAAAAAAAAAGCTTATAAAGATTGTCAGAAATATATGTGTCAGATAAAAATAGAAAATCTGTAAAATGTGGGGTAGTTGTTGATAATAAAATAAGACAAATAAAGTGAAAGTTACTTATTACACTACTAGGTATATTTGATGGCAAATCCTTTTTAAAATGAACAGCCTCTTTTATAGAAAAAGATGGACCAGTAGTAGATATAAATTAATGATAGTAAAATGTCGGCAAAGGAAACAGAAGTTAGAAGTTTAGGAGGAGTTATAATATAATATATATATTATATTAGCTTATATTATCCTCTGGAAGTAATAGATTAAGGAACGTGTGTATTTAAATCTAAAAATCAAAATCTCTATTTAGTGTTGTGTTTTTAATAGGAAAATAAAATGCCTTCTAACAATTATAATATATATAGTTGTAAGTCTCTCAAAATCCAGTAATAGATGTAATAATATAAAATGTCATCTTATAGGTTGGTCAAAAATATAATCTACTGATAACAGCTCAGAGATACTACAAAGAAGGTGAATAAAGAATGAGCCTTGACTGGGGCTAGATCTAATATAACCAAGTGGGTGTTTGATTTTCCCCTCAAAGTAATAATATTTGTGAATTAAAAAATAATAAGAAGACGATTGGCAAATTATGATATATATAAGTTACATAGTATGGTGATATGAAAAGAAAGGATATAATTGTGATTAGTTATGGCAATAGATTTAACATTTGTTGTTAAGCTAATAATACCTAAATTTCGTAATAATAAATAACCTAGAATGTAAGTGTGTGGGAATAGAATGAACTTAAAGAGATAAAGATATAAAATACTATAGTATTTAACGGGTCTAATATAGTTGATATGGAATATATATATATTATTATTATTTTATATTTATATCATATATATATATATATATGTAATAATAATAAAATTAAGTTATATAACCTACTGTTTGTTGATGAGAGAGGAATAACGATTGAAGAGATCCGTTGGCACCAAAATTTGTTAAATTGAAAATTGCTTCTTCTTTTAAAGGAGATGACGTCATTAAATATATCTAAAAAGAGGAAAAAAAAATTATACCTTAATAAATAAATAATAATAATATTAAAAATAAAATAAAATACAAAAAAAAAAGATATATTTTTTTAAATGATAAAGAACAAAAAAAAAAATTAATATTTTTAAATATTATATATAGTGATTAAAAAGAAAATAAAAGTGATATCTAAAGAAATAATAAAAAAGTTTTACATTCATGTGTATTATAAAATGAATATATATCGCATCGAGAGAGAAGATAGATATAACCTATTATATAACGGTACAGTATGTTTTCTATATATGTATAGTTAAATTCCCAGCCTTCTTATTCCACAATATTTTATTTTTTTTTTCTGGCCCATAAAATAATGTAAGAGAACAGTTGTCGATTCCTTAAATCAACCTATGTAGTCTGATTTAATTTAATATTACTTAAATAACTTTTATATGGTATTTAGAAATGGGAGAAAAAGAAGAATGTGAAGATGAGTGAAAGCATTAACAGACATAAATTGAAAAATAAAATTATTACAACGAAAGATAAATTAAAATGATTATTGTAAAAGGAATATGTTTTATTTTAGTGAATGGCAAGAGTTACTAGGATAAATAGGATCATTGATCTTAAGAATAATGTGAACATCATAAATGGATAAAATATGGCCAAATGAAGTTTAATTAATAAGATGACTTTACACTTTTAAATTTAACGACATCTGGCGAAGTAAAAAAAAGGAATGTTTTAGTAGATTTTATTTTATTCAACTAATGATATATGCCGAAAGTAATGAAAAAAATCCATTGAAGGAACCAGATACATTTGAACTTTCGGCTTCTTATATGTATTATATTAATATATTAAAATATATATAGAAAATATAATGTTAAAGAATAATGATATAACATGTAAGTAAAGCTATGTTTGTGTAAAATAAAAACAGATGCGAATAAATATGAAAGATGCTATATGTAGTGAAATACCAAATTAGCAGTCTTTGATATTCATTATATATTATATAGTTTAACAAAAACTAGTAACTATATGGTAATCATTAGACATCTTATGTTAATCTCACGATTCACGTAACACATCTTCTACTTTTAAATTCTAAATAAAGGTACATTGCATATAAATAAAATTAAAAATAATATTATAACATCTTCAGCTCCCGTGTCTCGGGTTCAGTTAATAAATATTCACGTAACACCGATATAAGAACTCTTTACGCTAAACAATTTTATATATTATATACACTTCTTTTGTCTTATTACTGATTTTGACTATTTTAGAAGTAACTTACTAACATTTCAGTAAGTTAAAGTCAATTTGTATATAATTTGAAGAGACAAAATGAGTCCCTGGTAACTAGCTATTAGAAGGTAACTTGGGAGCTTCTTTTTAAAACTTGAAACAATGATTTAATGGGAATAATATAAAGACATACAAATATCGTAAAAGTTGGCTAATAAAGCAAAACCCTCACCTATCAAATTAAGAATAGGAGTCTTCAAATATATATATTTATATATGTATAAAAATTGCGCAAACTAAGACAGTTATAGAAGAATAAGAATATAATAAGTGAACTGTTCATTCTTAAAATAAATAACTTTTTCTTTGTAAACTGATATGGGTATGTAATATTACAAAATTACTGTAAAACTATTTTAAAATAAAAATAATAAGTTATTTTTAGTTAAGAATATATTAATAAAAATTTGAAACAAACAAAATATAATTAAATAAAAAAAAATTGACTTTTTTAAGATTATAAGATATGAAAAAAAAAAAAGAAATTGGTTGGTTGCCTTAAAGTTACCCAGTCAGCTGATTAAATTTTGTAACTTTATTTTATTAAGCATGTACTTTTTACTTTCTTTAACAAAAATAGCTTTACTCTCTCCATTTCTCGTTTGCGTGAATATAAGTACCTTCACTTCTTTTAGACAACCACTGTCAAATCATCTTCAAATATCAAGCTTTGTGATCTTAATCAATCACTGTATTGTGAGAGATTCTCTAAACAAGTAGTTAATAGGAGAACCAAAACTTGCACTATCCTATTTTAAAACTTTATCAATTCACTTTCAGTATTGTATGATTGTTAAGAAATGAACAAAAGAAGAATTAAAAAGACAAAATTTTGGTAATAAATAATAATAATAAACATAGAAGAAGAATCATAAGATAAAACGATAAAGGATAATTTTTATTTTTAAAAGATGTAAAGAAAAAAAAAAAGAAAAAAGAATCTTAACTTACTATACAAATCATGTAAAGTAATAATAAATTTCTTTTATTTTACTAACAACTAACTATCTTTTTTCAAACAAATCATTTTTGGGGCGGAGCGTGTATCTATATGGACATAAATAAAATCAACCCTTATTTTATATAATTTTTTTAAAAATCGGACTATTAACCAAAGATAAGTAAAGTGAAATATTAGATGGCTGTAACTTAACAGGGGCTTTCTAAATATGTAATAAATGTCAATTTATTCTACTAACCATCTCTATATGTTGATTAAAAACATACCATCAATACATAACAGACAACTTTCGACTATATATATATAATTTTTTTTTTTTTGTAAAATCTTAGTTAATATAGATGATCTTAGTTATGTTACTTAATCTAACTTATTATTCATCCTAATTTTGTCTACTAAAAGTAATAACTTAAAAATATATTGAAACTAAAAAAAAAAAAATTTATATAAACGAAATCTTATTTAAAAAAAAAATGTACAATTTGACAATATTAGTATATATTTATAGTGAATGGTACAGTTAAAATAGTTAAACATTTTAAAATATATTTTTACTCATTCTATCAAGGATGCCTAAATATATATTTATCTCAATTAAGAATGTTTTTAAAACATTCTATTTCTTAAATAATAAATATTTTGATTAGTCTAGATATGATGAAGATAAAATAACATCATATATTTGTTAAAAGTGTAAAAAAAAATTCTGCATATATAAACATTTATAAATATTCAGTTAAAAGTTTAGCTTGTTGATAAAGAATATATTATTATAAATGACTTTCATGAGTCACACTTTAAAAGTAAAAAAAAAAGTAATATAACTGATCTTCAATGATTAAGATATTTGGAATAGAATTATTATATCGCAAAGAAGGTAGGCGTCTTACTATTCATGATAAATCTTGATATTTATTTTTTATACAATAAATGTAGGATAATATATAATTTAACTTTACTATAGAAATAAGAATATATAAAATTAATAAGAAAAAAAAAATTACTATATTATTGTAATGTATCAAATTAAATTTTTTTTTTTTATAAATAATATATTATGAAATAAAACTTTTTAATAGTGGCAAGTTAAATTAAAAATCATAATGAATAAAAATTAAAAGAGACATATTACGTATATAGTCTCCAATAGCAGTTACTAGAGTAAGTATATATGTGAAAATATTGTGAACAGAGATATATGATCTCTTAAAATATGCTTTGTAATGCGAATTTTTAAGAATATATAGAAATAAAAAGATGATCGAGATTTGGAATGTAAAACTAAATAGGAATAAAAATTGGAAAGACAAGAATTATTTTGCTAAGATATATATATATATATATATTTTAAACAAACATATAACAAGTATTAAGATAAAATATATATATATATATATATATATATACATATATATATACAGAATAGAAACACAACTATTAATAGGAAACTTGCATTTGTTATAAAAAATTCATACAACTTCTGGAATTGCAAAAATACATTTATTGAGAAAAGAAGATGTTTAATAAGAGGAATAAAAGGTACCTATAACAAGATGCTTTTTTTCTCATAAAAAAGTACAAAGTTCATAATGATATTTTGATATAATAGAAGGAAGCATTGTTAATATCACTAACTGAATTTAACTCCTTTTTTGATTTTTCTCATGATCTTATCAACAGTCAACCTACAACTTCACCAATATCTAATACATTTCTTTTCATTAATGTACCTAATTTTATACCCGTTATGAAATAAATATAGGAAATAACATTTTATTATGTCTTTTAAAATTAATAATATTATTAAAATAACCGTTCCTAAAATGATCACTATAGACATTTCACAAACATTAAATTAATGTACATTTTCTTTTTTGATATAAAAAATTTTTTTATAGATAAATAATGATAATAAAATTTGATTAAAAAATTAATATTTTATTGTTAAAAATAATAACAAAAACAAATGAAAACTTAACGAAAGTAATAAAAAAAATATATCTTAAAATTTATGATCTATTTACTTGTTTGTTTGGATTTTTCTTTTCTTTTCTCTTTTGCTCGAATAGCACTTAAATTTTCAACACAAAATTCAACAATTGGTCTTTTCTCGTCAGTGAACAACTTAGGGTTGTTATTTAATTGTTTTAAACAGAATAATGCATCTTTATGTTCCTCAAAAGCTACAAAACCAAATCCTTTACTTTTACCTTTCTTAGGATCATTACCATAAGTAGGTTTTTCTCTCCAAATTCTACATTCTGTTATTTTTCCATTTTTATTTCCACAATGAGTTTTACACATATCATATAATTTTTTATCATCTATATTTTTGGGAATATTATGAATAACTAAACGCCTATCAGAAACAAACATAAGAGGATTTTTTAATTTTTTCTTTGCAGCAAGAGCAAGATCACTTCGTTTTTTAGTATCATGTTCTGACATATTTTTAGCTTGTGCTGTTCCTTTTTTAATATGTCCATATTTTAATAATTTTAAATTTCTTTTATCCCGTTTTTCTGGTAATTTTCTTTCTCCACCTTTTAAAGTTGAGGCTTCTGTCCTTGGGACAGCTAGGTAACCAGCAACACGACGATTCTCCAGAACAACTCCTTTTGGTGATTCCATTTTTTCTAAACATTTTTGTGCTTCTTCAGGTGTAGAAAAATGTATAAAACCAGTTCCCATTGAATGTTCTGAATCTTTATATCTACAAATTATACAAAGTTCTATTGTTCCACAATCAGCAACAGCTTCAGATAATTCATCTTCCATAACATCATAGTGTAAATTTCGTACAAAAATAACACGTTTCTCCAACACAGCAATATCCTCTTTTCTTTGAACTTTTTTATCACCATCTTTTTCAGCATCTTCATCATCCATTTCTTCATTCTCTTGTTTAATTTCCTCGTCTTCAGATTCTTCTTCATCATCTAATTCTTCCTCATCCTCCAACTCTTCTTCATCTTCTAATTCTTCTTCATTCTCCATTTCTCTCTCATCTTCCAAGTCTTCTTCATCTTCTAATTCCTCCTCATCCTCTAACTCTTCTTCTTCATCATCCAATTTCTTATTAGCAACCATTTTCTGATTTTTTTTATCATTTAATTTTTTTCCATTAGTATGTTTCCCTCCAGAATCAGTCATTTTTGACTTTTTAACTTCCATTTTTTTAGTTATTTCAGATTCATCATCATCCATAACTTCTTCCTTTATCTTTTTAACATTTTCATCACCATCATCAGTACTTTTTCTTTTTCTATCTGTCAAAACTTTTTTCAAAATTTCTGACATATCATCAGGATTTTGTGAACTTTTATTATAAATATAATCCTCCTTGTCAAGCGAAAAATCTATGGCTATTTTTCTTTTTTTGTATTCCTTAAAATTTTCTCCCTTCAATGCATTTTCAGCATCTTCCTTTCTTTTATATTGTATAAAAGCAAATCCAGCACAACATTTTTTAAATTTTCTTGTATCTTTATTAGGAGGTAATACTATTTCTTGTATAACTCCATACTTTTGAAATATTTCCTCTAATTCAGCTTTTTTTGTCTAAAATATATTATTAAAAAAAATTAAATTTTTAAACTTACTTTGTAGGGTAAATTTCGTACAATTAAACGCCATGATTTAATACCAACACCACGGTGATTTTGACGTGATACACGATTTCCTTTATCATAAAATTTTGGAAACATTTATTTAAAATTTAAAAATATATTTATATATTAAAAAAAAAATATTTGTATATTATATACACTATACCAAAATTATTTATCTCAAAGTGAATTTATTTATAGAATGATAAAAAGTAATAATAAAAATGATAAAAAATGATAAGTGGAATGAATGTAAAATTAAAAAAAAAGAAAATAGAAATTTGTTAAAATATAAAATATTTATTTTTAGCATCCACATGTTGATGGACAGTATTTTTTCATAAAATCTTCATATTGAGGAGATTTACATAATCCTGTATATCTATAACATGAATCTAATTTATCTATACAACTTTTTCCATTACTACCATTATTTCCCATACCATTGGTATTGCCTCCATTAATACTATTGTCATAATTACAAAAGCCACATGTCCTAGGGCATTTATCAGTCATCATTGGTTTGAAAATAGTATTTGTACAAAATCTTGCCAAATGAATACAATCATTTTGACCACCTACTACTTTATCTTGGCAAATATTTTGATTACTAGGTTTTCTTGAAAATTTATTAAAATTATTTTTTGTTGTTGTCATTGAGTTTGAGGATGATTTTGTTGATAAATTATTAATATTTTTAGTAGATGATACAGTTGTTGTTGCTGGTTCAGCTTCACATTTTAACATATACTGATTACAAATAGGAGTTGCAGTTGATTTACAATCTCCATCAACAGCACATTCCTTAGTTTTTATTGTACATCCATCAGCTTCAGTTTTAGAATTGTCAGCTTGTGATGTACAGTTAACATTACTATCACAACCTGATGGTTTTGTATTAATTTTACACATTTTAACACAATATCCTTGTTGAGGACCCGTAAAAGTACATACACCAGAGTCACAATCTTTATGAAGAGTACATGAACTTCCAATACTTAAGGAGTAGATTAATGATATAAAACAGGATAATATTATGAAGATATATTTCATGATTTAAAAGTTTTTTGATCATTAAAATAGTACAAAAAAAGTCTATTTTTATAGCAATTTTAATCTAATTAATTTTTTAAATTATTCTCACCTGTTCAAGTAAAAAATTACCATATACAAACTTTTTTTTTTATTATCGTTCCTTTATTATATTTAATATGAGAAATTATTTATTTATTATTATTATTTGCAATTTATAATATATAAATAATAAAGAAATAAACAAAATATTTATTTATTTAAATATACTTATTTAAAAAGTGAAATAAAAATGTTGAAATATGTTTACCAAAAATATATAAATTAACAAAATAAACATATAAAAATTATTTAACAATATATTAATTAATTCTTAGCATATACCACAAGTTTTTGGACATTTTCTCTTCATGACTTCTTTGTATTCTATGTTTTCACATAATTGTTTTATAGAATCACAAGTTAATCCATTTTTAAAAGTAGTATCTTCACATTTTTCTAAGTATGTTGTTGTTGTCTTTGTAACATTTTGTTCCCCTATTAAAGTTGTATTAGAATTGATAGTACTGGAAGAAAGATTATTTATAGTATCAGTATTATTATTGTCATTTATTGTACTAGTTGTTAAAGTTGAAGTTTCAATAGTTATATTAATAGTAGCAATTATAGAAAAAGCAAAAATTATTAAAAAATTAATTATAAAGTGAATAGTAAACATATTATTTTATAAAATTATAGTGAAATAAATTCCATTCTTGAACTATTTAAAGGCAATTTAATAATTTTAAAAAACAAACTTTAACAACTGAATAAATTATTCAATACCACTTTAACAAATAATTTAATTGAAAAATATTTATTATTTATATTTAGTTAAAAGAAACTAAACAAAAATTTATTGTTTTAAATATAAAATAAATAATTTTGCCATCAAAACTTGATTGTTGTTTTTAAACATATCAAATATTTGATTTTTATATATTAATTCATCAACAAAAAAAAATATAATCTGCTATTTTTTTATAAAATAGATCATTTTAATTCCCCCATGAATTTTATAAAAAGAAATGTCAATGTTCTTACAACTTACCATGATAGTATTAATAAAAACAGTTACTTCTTAATATTTTCATCCTAAAGTTTTAAATTAAAATTTTTATAAACAACTGGCAATTTAAATAAAATGCCAAGAAAATAAAAGTTATTTTTGAAAGTTGTATTTTAGAAGACCATTGTTTAACAATATTATATGTCAAACTTTTTATTTTAATTTTTGGTATTCAAAAACATGATAAATATTTAAAATGTAAATTTATATTTTATTTAAAAATACAATAACTTTTTATTATTGTAAAATATATTGTCTTGGAAAAAAAAAATTTAAAACTTGTTTTTAGTACAGTCTTTTTTTTATCAGAATACAGATTTTAAAAATAATTGTATTAATTGAAATATATTTATTTGATTATTTGACAATAAAATTTTAAAAATTATACTTTTATTGAACTGTAAATTAATATTAATATATAATTGATTTTAAACAATTTGAGATTAAAATAAATTTAATATTTTTATTATTTTTTAATATCATATTAAACAGATTATAAAAATGTTGTCAGGCCAATAATTTTACTTGATCTTCTATATAAATAATCTATACACTATTTTAACAATTAATTTTTATAAAAATTATTTTCGTATATTTATTTACATCAAATAAAAAAAAAATACAGTATTATTGTACTGGAAAGTTTACAGATAATATCTTTTTTTTTTTAAAACGATGTTTTTATTTGCACAATGTAGTAAATATTAATTATACTTCTTATCTTGAATATTTTTTTTTAATTAAGCAAATTTGTTTTTTTCGTTTTTTAAATTGTTATTAGTATAAAACAGTTTTTTTTAAGAATATTTTGCTATACAAATAACAATAAAAAAAATATTATTTATTTAATTTTGATATAACAATAAGTTAGCATAATTTTTAATATAGTAATTTACTTTTTATTATTTTATTTTTATATTCTTTGATTTATTAAATAAATAATAAATGACATGTTATTTGTAAAATAAATTATATTATACTTGTACTATAAAGCAATTTTTGCTTAAAAAGTATTTAATATTCTATCTATAATCGTACTAATTATAAATAGCTGCTTAATTATATTTTTTATACATAATATTTAATCAAATAAATTAATCATTAAAAGAGTTTTTAAATATTGTTTATTATATTTTATTAAATTGGTAAGTTTAAGTGATTTAAATTTCGCTACACTTATAAAGTTTTTATTTTGATTATTATATATATATGGAAATTTATATTGTAAACAAATTTTGATATTTCAACATGTTTTTAACTTAAGATGAGCTTAACATAATTTATCTAACAAACTTTGTTGTTATTTTTTGATAAAATGTTTAAAAAAAAAATATTATTATTGCTATGTTTGATATCATACTAAATTTTTCTTTATAATATTTACAAACATAATTTACGCTGCAGGAGGTGAACCAATTTTTTTTTTTTTTAAAAGAAGCATGACATTTTATAGTTTATTTCATTTATATATAAAAAGTTTTACTGAGATTGATTTTAATGTAGAGCCAATTTTTTTTTAAATGTAATAAAAATAATAAACTAAGTTGTATAAAAGCTGGATCTTTAAAAACTTGCATAAATTTTTAAACATTTCCTTTTTAATATTCATTTGTCATATTTATAATTATTTATAAATATGATAACATCAAATAGTAAATTCTTCTTCATATTCTAATTTATACATCCTATTTATAAAAATATTTCGTCCTTATTATCATATATCACTTTTATTTATACCATAAAGTGTCAAATATGACTCTTTAACTTTGTATGATGTAAAAATAAATTTATCATAATATATATTCTAATACATTAGAGTATCAAAAAGTATGAAATTTTTTTTTTAATTTCATCAAAGAAAGTTGTTATAATTTCATGTTCTTATTATTATTTAACCAATAACTATATAGTCTTAACATTTTACTCATTTATTTTCATAACATTAGTAGAAAATATTATCTAATATAATAAAAATAAATTGTTTATAAAAATGAATGATCATTTTTATTCTTAAATTTTTTTTAATTATCCAAATTATATTATATTTTTGTTAAAATATCTTACTACCAGTTATTTTAAAAAATAATTATGATTTTTAAGTTAATATTTTATTTTATAAAAATTTCTTTATTATATAGTAATAAATCACATACTCATAGTCTTAAGATTTTATTTGATATTTTTTATTCAATGATCAGAGTTATTATAAGGCTAAAGACTAATATTATTTATCAATAGGAAAATTTCTTATTTTCCTGTTTTTATAAATAAAAAGTGAGTTATTATCTAGAAAGTTATATATAATAAAAAATTTTTTTTAATCAAAACTCACTTATCATTTGTTTGTAACAGCTTTCCAACTTTATTAAAGAAATACATTAATGTAGAGATTTACATTAAAAATAATAGTAAAAAGTTTATCAAAAGATTATTAAGCTTCAATATGGTATTCTTAATTTAAGTATTTCTTTTTATTATTTCTTATTTTTAAGTTTTAAATATGATGTTGATTAATGGTAAAGATGGATTAAAAAATAATACTATGGTAAGATGCATGAATATTGATAAATTGAGTACAAGGACATTTGTTCTATTTATTAAGTAGTTTAAGGAGAGGGTATATTTATTAAAAATTTCTTTTTTGATATATCTAAATTGAAGAATTTATAAATTATAATAATAATCAATTTAAATAAATATAATAATTTGTAATTTGTAATATAATCTAGATTTCTTTTTGATAATATATTATTATAATTTTAGTATAATTAATAATTTTTCTTAATTATACATCTTATTTTACATAACTATAATGCTAATTTAAAACATAATGAAACTACTTATCAAAATTAAGCTTATTATTTTACAAGTGTTTATTAAGATTTCAAATAAAATACAGAAGATATGCATACATTGAATACTGTAAAATAAAGTGAAAAAAGAGGCTATTATGCGTGACTACTTTTAACAATGCTAATAAAAAATTTTAAGTTTATTCACACTTCTATCACGACATTTATTTAAACTTAATTATTTTTATCTTACTCTTCAAATTTCAACTTATTTTTACATCTTCAATATTATTATGTTAAATTTTTTCTTTTTTTTTTGTTTTATTTATTATTATTAATTTATACTTTTTCAAACTTAAAAAATATATAAATAAACATTTAACTTATTGTTTAATTAACCTCCAACAATAAAAATATTATAATAAAAAAAAAAATTTTTTATTACAAAATGTTAACTTTTTAAAATGTTATTGTCATTTTTAAGTAAATATATATATGTAGGTAAAAAAAATTTTTTAACTTCACTGTGACACCTTTTGATTTCTTAAATATTTTTAAATACACTATGTTTAATAATCTTTTTCTTGCGCAAACAAAGAAAAAAACTTTCAGTAACAGCTGACTGATTGGAGAACTTCATTTATCTCCGCAATTAGTATTACATTTTTAATACACATATTCAAAATAAAGATAGGTACTATAAAATTAATATTCAGCGCAACAACATGTTATTTTATATGAAAAATTTTTCAAAATAAATAATCTAACAATTATTTTCTTTATTATTATTTTGTATAATAATAAAAAGTTTACTTAGATTATAAGATAATATTTATAAATAAAAATTTTTATATTATATAGTTGATAATCTATTATATATTTATATATATTATTATGTTAATATTTTTAGTATACCTTTTTGTCTGTTGAAATATTTTGAATCTTATTTTCATGTCTATAAAGTGTATAATTATAAGGAGTCTAATGTAAATAATATACACCCATTATCTTAATATATCACTTAGATGATCATAAAATTATCTCCATATAAATGTTTTACTTATTTAAAGATACTCTATCATAAAGATAATCGTTAGCTTTTATTTTATAAAACACAATATAATGTCACTCAAAAATAGTTATTAAGATGTATAGTAAAAATGTTAGAAATTTTCTTTACATTTTTCTATCAAAATAAAAAGATTTGTATTGTTAAAATTAACCTATTATTAGAGACTGTAAAATTTATCATATCACTATTAATATTTATATAAGATTTATCTATAAAGGTTAATTTTGGTATACTACATCAAACTCTCTTATCCCATTCCTCAACACTATCATTGATATTGTATTTTATCCAATTCTCAAGTTTTGAATCGTGAACCTCTATCTTTAAATATAGTGTAGGGACCAGTTTTAGATACTATGTTAGGGTTAATAATACAACTTTCTAAAATATACATTGTAATATCATTAACGATACAATACTTTACTTATGTAGTTTAGTTTTTAATTCACTTATATTTGATTTTACTGTTTATTATAATATCAATTTAAAATAATTCCTAAATAAATGATACATTTTATATTTTTATTAATAAAACTTAACTTTTAACATTTTATTGTACAATTTTAAATCTAGATTGTAATGTAATATAAAACTTATAAAAATTTATCTAATTCTATTTATTATTTTTTTAATTGATTATGACTAAATGCAAAACAAATTAAACATTTATTTATCCATTAAAAATACTATCAAAACAATTATAAATGTTCTATTAAATATATATATATATATATTAAAATTATAGCTTTTTAAAATATCTATAAACAGTAAAGATTTATAATATTTAGAAAAAAAGATAAAAATTTTTAATCATACTTATTTTATTTATTTTTCTTAATTAATGTAATTATTTATCATTATAATCTTATTTCATCATTTTATATCAAGCTGTGTTTGTATATTACTAAAAAATTTTTAAGATACATTTCCTCATTAAAAATTATAATTATAAGATGTATTATATATTAACCATTAAAATTTTTTAATTTATTTCTATTATAAAATATAAAATGTTTTATCAAATAAAGATTTATACTATTTTTTTACTTAAAAAGTATAAGAAAATAAATTTTAGTTAGAAAAAATTTAAATTAACCTTACCACAATCAATTTTTTTTAATGATTTTATTTTTTAAAATATAAAAAATTAACTATCTTTGTTATCATATTTCCTTAAAACTTTTTATTTAATACAAATAATTAAAAACAAATATTTAAAATTACTAACTTATGTTGTGTTTCATTTTTATTTGTTATGTAAAAACTTTTAACTAATTTTTAAAACTAAATTCTATCACGTTTTATTATTTTTCACAAATCATTTCATTTTTCATACACTAACATTTTAGCTTTTTGTCTAATTATCAAACCTGTTTCTTGTTAAACAAAAACATTTTAATTATTCAAGTTTGTTTTTTTTTTTTTTTGCCAAAATTATATCTAATTTATATAGTTTAAGATATTTATATTGTTAACAGTAACATTCAATCATAATTAGAGTAAAACTTTGTAATTAAAAATAATATTTAAATTACCAATACTAGGAATAATTTTTTTTATAAATAATATATATATTTATTTTTTTTTAAATTTATTAAATAAAACAACCTTTTTAACACTTCTTTTGACATTCTTGTTTTTAAAACGACAAATACTTGTGTTTAAAATAAATGAACAAAATTAAAATATGTCAATTAGTACAGGATGAAAAATGTATTAATTAAGTTGTTTTATTATAAAATGAACGCTATTTGCAAAAGATTATTAAATATTCTTTTATTCTATAATATATTTCTTCGAAACAATTTCTTAAGACTTGTTTTTATAAAATTAATAAAAATTTTATCATAAATTTTAGCATTATAACATTTAATTTATTTTTTTACTTAAACTAAAATATTAAAAAAAAAAAGTTTATTAAAAAAAAAAACCCATCAAAATGCTTCCAGCTATTTATGGGCCTCTTCAACCGGTTAATAACAATGTCACTTCAACAAGACCATCAGAACATTTAATTACATCAGCCGCTGCTGCTGCTCTTGCTCAGTCAGCAGAACACATCGCCAATGGATCAAAAGACACAACTTTTACTAAAATATTTGTTGGAGGACTTCCGTATCATACAACTGACAAGACACTTCATGAATTTTTTGAAGTATATGGTGATATAGAAGAGGCTGTTGTAATAACAGATAGAGTAACTCAAAAATCTCGAGGATATGGTTTTGTAACAATGAAAGATCGTGCTGCTGCAGAGAGAGCATGTAAAGATCCAAATCCAATTATAGATGGTAGAAAAGCAAATGTTAATTTAGCTTACCTTGGAGCTAAACCACGAAATAATGCACAGTTAGCAGCAGTTGCCTCAACATTATCACAATTACCATTACAAGCACAATTACAAGCTTTATTTCCAGCAGCCAGATTAGGGTAAGTTAAAGAAGAATAATAATAAATGTATATATATATACATATAACTTCAAGGAAATAAAGCAAAAAAAAAAATTATGCTGTAAAAAGTTAAAAAAAAAAAACTGGTGAGATTAGTTGTGTGAGGACTTGAGATTGACTTTATAAATTAAAGTGTGTTTAATGTATCATTTTTGCCAAGTGTTTTTTCACCTCACTCTTCTTAACTTTTATATATATATATATAAATTTGAAAGACAATTAAAAAGTCTAAAAAAAAAAAAATTCTTTCGTTAAATTTATATGCTTAAAATTATACAAATTTGATTTCACTAACCTTTTTGCTATTTTTTTTTATATTAGAAATAATCTATATATGTGAAGAAATATATTAATTGTTTATAAATTATAGTTAAATTTGTTTTGTATATGTTTTGAATTAACTGCTTTTATAGATAATATTAAGTTTTTATAATAGTTAAAAATTATTTTTATTTATAAATTATTTTTTTTTTCTCGTAATATTATTTCTTCACATCTTTATCGATCTCATCAATAGTGCAAGCCTAATCAATGTTTTTTGAATGTATTTGAAATTACTAAAATTTTAGGTAATATATAATATTATAATTATTTTTAGGCTTTCACCATTATATATACCAACACAAGCACCAAATCCAATGTTAGCTCCTGCTGTATCAGCTAACCAATTTTCTTTGGCGGCACATTTACAACATGCAGCAGCTATAGCTAACTCAGCAAATAGACCTCAAGTTCAAACCACAACATCTACTAGCGGTAATCAAACAGCAGGTGTATCCAATCATAATAATAGTACATTAACAAGTAATACAACATCATCATTACCATCTGTTAATCAACAAGCATATTTTGATTATGCGACAAGTTTAGCAGCATCAGTAAATAATCCCGGAAACATTGGAATTGGAATACATCCAAATGCTATATTTAATCCTCAAGGTTTGAAACTTTATACTTTTATTAATTAAATATATTTAGTTTCATCAACATATGAATCTTATAATCTTTCTCCATCTCTTACAACAATTAATCCTTTATATTCAATTCATTTACTAGCACTTCAAAAACAAATGACAACACCATCAGCTACTCATGAAACAATGAATAATCAAAGAATATAAGATCTCTAGAAAAAAGAAGGTATATAATTTAAAACGTTGAATGTTTTTTTTTTTAAAAATAGATTTTTAACATGAAAGATGTAAACAGAAATTTTTCATTGCATTTTAAATTGCTATTCAAATCTCCACCTTCAATTTATAGTTTGTAATTCTAATATATTTTGGTAAAGATGTGTATAATTCAATTTACCAAGTTACCTCCACATTTTTATATTTATGTAAATAAAACTTTATTGTACAATATTGTTATATAATGACAAATAAAATAAATTCCTTCATATTATATATATATATATATATATATTTATATATATATATATTGTTTCTTATCTCTCCCCGAATAACTAAAAAAAAAAAATTATAATTTTATCAACAAGTGTTCAAAAAAATAAGCTATATATATAATAAAATATACAACATGATTCGTATTTTAAAATTACTAATATAATCATTTCAATCACATCATATTTTATTATTTACTAAAATTTATTTTTAAAAGGTTATGCAAAAATGTACCCAATTATTTTATATTGTAAAATATAAACTTTCTAATTATATGTACCTTCTTTGTCATATATATATATATATCATTTTTAACTATTACTATTTATTCTTTCATGTATCATTTCTTCATTCAATAATCTTTTCTCTTTTTATAATGTATATATGAAATAAATAATATATATATATTATTCTTTAAAAGTAATTCAATCTTATTTATATAAGTCCATACTCCTTAACACTTGCTATTTATAATGAACCACAAAGTGTTTATGCCTCTATTCAAATTTATGCGCAGCTGACATATTCTAGAACATTTTAGATGTTTACAGATGTTACTTCTCTTGTTAATAGGAAAAATATATCAACACCTGAATCATATAAAAATTTTCTGTTTGAATGGACAATGACTTTGTAAACACAAATTCTTTATCCATTAACATAATTTTTTATTTTATTATTATCATTTGTACCTAATTTTACTTCCAATTTTATTATTACAACTACTTCACATATATAACACTTAACCGTAATGACATTTTTGTTAAATTAAACATCTTATAAATATTATGGATTAAATATAGATAACAGTTGTTTAGTTATTATTATTGTATATATATTATATTTATATGTAACTCATTAATCCTAATAAAAAATAATTTTATTTTCTCCTAACAAAGTTAAACAACCTCATTGATTTTCATCTTTATTATTTTTACACGTCTTCCTGCGTCCCTACAAATATTGCCGAAAGTTCTAACAATTCGGCATTTTATATATATATATTTTAATATATATATATATACTTATTTCATCATCATAACAACGGCCTTTATATTCTTTATGTTACCAATAAAATTATCGTCATTATTTAAAAATGAAATTATACAATGTAGTTGTAGTAGTAGTCCTTTTGTCTGTGATTCATGAATAATTTTAAACATTTTTACAATATTATTTATATACTTTATTATATATATATCTTTTATAAAAAAAAAAAAAGATAATAAATTTTTGATTTAACTTTTATTTCAATGTAGTATCTTTTATTATTACTTTTTCAAAGAGAAGTTTTAAAACAACAAATTTCGTGAATCATTAAGTGTTTACTTTGTTTAATTTTTAAAATTGTTTGCTAACTAGATAATGTTGACGACAAACATATATATATATATATATTCCATGATCAGAGATCATATTTAGTTTATTATATAGTTTGGTGGAAAACACTATATATCTATTATCTTGCTGCGAATATCCCCTCGCGCAAGAGGGAAATATAATTCCCCGCCTTTTTACTCACTATCCATATATGGACACATCATTTTCATTTTACATTTGGTTTTGTATCAGAAGTATATGTACATATATATATATATAAATGTATATCTACGTATATTTTTTTTTCTCCTATCTTTTATTTATTTCGTATCTTATATTGCCATTATCTCTATATATATATAATATTTTTATTTTATAGGGTTTATTTTGTCTTATTCACTGCGGGTATATTACATAATATGAAACGTTCAACTAGATATTATTATGAAATGAATGATAAGGCATCACGCAAATTAAATCAAAAAATGAATAACGAATATTCTATTGATGGCAGGATTGTTAAAGTTACTAATAAATTTAGTGATTTAACAAAAAAAGTTATGCAAAATATTAATGCATCAAATAATGTTGAATTTTTATCAGCTTTAACTGAAAGATCTAGGTATAATTCATGTAATATTCCAACAACACACATGGAAATATATGACCAAGACAATACATTAAAAAATGATAGTAAAAATATAATTTCTATTTGTAGTGACAACACTTTTCAAAATACATCTGTATTCGATAAAGTTATGGATTATCTGTCTCGTATACCGGATGACATTTCCGATGAAATAGAGGATAAAGAAATATACGAAAATGAGGATGATAATATAATGGAAAATGTATATGGTAACTTTGACGAGAATGGTGGGGAAGAAAGTTGTAAATTAATAGAGACTAAGAAATCTCAACCAATAGACATTCCCATTACACCTATTGAAAAAAATCCTTATGTAGGATCTCCTCATATTGAATATAAAATTAATGCCATTACGGGACAAAAATACATCAGCAATATCTTTGTTAACAAGCCAAAATTATTCTAGTATTTCTTTGCATTTCATAATATCGGTACCATTTTTCTGTCTTGGTAAAGGCAATATGTTTTTTTTTTTGATAAAATAAATAAACTCTTTTGTTAATGTTAAAATCAATGTATAAATAAAAGTATGTATTTCTTTTCTTTTTTTTTCATACGGTTTAGATATAAGTTAACAACGAAGACTTTTATATTATAAAAATTATAGAAGACAAAAAAAAAAAAGAGAGTCAAAAGATATTAACAGATATTTATTAGGTCAGAAAAAACTGAACACTAAAATATAAATAGTATTTTAGGAATAAACAAATCAATGATTTGCTCTTGATGCAGCTTGTTGTTCTTCCTTTTCCTTCCATACATTTGCTATCTCTTTAACATAAACTAAAATTTTAGGTGGTAATGATGAGCTACTCTTTTGTGATGCCACTCTATGTTCTTCAAATCTAACACTTTCAAAATATTTCTTATATTTATCAATTCCAGGAGCATTTAATATTGTTTCAACCATTTGTTTTGCAATTGCTTTATTAGTTGCTTCATCACTAGCATTTCTAGTCCAAATACTAATTTTGGACCCTTTACTTCTTATATTGCAAACAGCACCACATATTGAGTTATTATATTCTGCAAAATGCTCACTTGTCAATGCAAGCATTAATTCTTTCCACATATTATCAAGGATTTCGCAATTAGCACTTTTGTCTAATGTTAAAACAGCACGACCTCCCTCAACATTGTCACTCTCTTCCCATAATGGTTTTATTCCATGTTTAAAAAGATTATAATCAGAACCATTTTTTAACACACTTGGGGGTTTTGCTTCATTAAGAAACGCTATAAATTCACCAAGATCATCAAAAGTATAAACTTTCATTAAACGGTTTAACCATGTTAAATCTTTATCATCCTTCAAATAATAAAGATCCCATTTATTTTTCATTGGAAATTTTTGTCTTAAAATGCTATCTTCAGGTACATCCTATAATAAAAATAATTACTAAATTACTAGTTATTTAAATTAAAATTCTTACAAATTCTTCATCCTCCTCCTGATTTATTTCACCATTTAAATTATCATCCTCATTTGCTTTGTTACCACTACTATTGTCCAATATCTTTTGTTTGTCAATTTCACCAGAATCAATTACTGTTTCACAACTCATTTTTTTTTAAAATTTCTAGTATATTAAAATAAAATAATAAACCTAAATTAAAAGTATTAGTAAACTAAAAAAAGTATAATTATAAAAATGTTTCGTGGAACTTAATTTTATTTTATAGTAAACTTAAGTAACTTATTTATTAAAAAAGAAATTTTATAAAGATAAATAATTAATAAACTTAAATATTTAAATATTTAATAAATAAATAAATAATAAAATATAATAAAAAATTACTAATTGTAAAAATTAGAATTACAAATTTATAGTAATTCCAAAACAAATGTATTTTTTCTCGAGACGATTGTTTCTAAGTTATGTTTGATGATTTTGAAGAATAGTGGTATATGATGTCTTTCGGAGATTGAAACTAAATAAATAAGATAATCTTTTATTTTTTTCAGTTATATTTTAATTTTAAGCTATGTTTCGTAATCAATATGATAGTGATGTTACTGTATGGTCCCCACAGGGTCGACTTCATCAAGTTGATTATGCTGTTGAAGCAATGAAGCAAGGTAGTGCTACAGTTGGTATTAAATCAAATACACATGTCGTTCTTGTTGCTTTAAAGGTATATTTTTTAAAAAATAAGAATTTTTTTTCATCAAATTTTATTTTTTGTAGCGTGCAGCAAATGAACTTTCATCACATCAAAAGAAAATTTTTGAAGTTGACTCACATGCTGGTGTATCAATTGCGGGACTTTTGTCAGATGGGCGTATTTTGGCTAGATTCATTCAATCAGAATGTTCATCATGGAGATGGAGTTACAAAGAATCTGTACCAATTGCTTGTCTTGCAACTCAAATTCAATTAAAACTTCAAGCAAATACTCAATACTATGGAAGAAGACCATTTGGAGTTGGATTACTTTTAGCTGGTTATGATCGTGATGGAACTCATCTTGTAAAAACTGAACCTTCTGCTGAGGTAGTTGAAACTTATGCATCTGCTATTGGAGCTAGATCACAATCTGCTAGAACATATTTAGAACGTCACTTGGATGAATTTGCCACATCTACACCAGATCAATTAATTTATCATGCTTTGATGGCACTTCGTGACTCATTACCAGCAGAAGACAATCTTAACAAAAAGAATACATCTATATCAATTGTAGGAAAAGGTCAAGAATTTAATACAATGGACAATGATCAAGTTGTTCCATACTTGGAAGCTATTTCAAATATTCCTCGTACAACAACTGGCTCTTCTGAGCAACCTGCTCAAGGTGGAGATCCTGAACCAATGCAACAAGACTAACTTATTTATTTTAATGTTAACGGAATAGAAGATGCGGCAATTCCCGGTTTGGTTCGATTTAAATTGTAATTTATGTTATAATAAATGTAAATGATTTAATTATTGTGGTTTATACATGTAAAATGATTTGTTTGTTGCTAAATAATTGTTTAGAAAAAAAAAACAAACATAATTTTAAATAACTATTTTTTTTTCAAATTCACTATATAATTTTTTTCGTCATTTAACTTTAACAATAAACACATTTAAAGTTATATATCATCAGCTTTTATTACAGTACATTAGAATCGTGAATTTAAAAAAAAAGTTTATGGAGGTCTATTGATAGTCTATTATTTTTATTATATTTAACAACTGAAGTTATGTTTGATAATCTGAATCATTTTTATTTTTTCTTATCAAAGACATTACTTTTTTACATAAATCTTGAAGTGCAAATTAGGATAATAAATTTTATAATTTATTATTAAATTTCTATAAATTTAAATAAAATTTTAATATATACAAATTATTGTTGAATAACTTTACTTATACTTCTGTAATAAACATATTTCTTCATAATATAAATAGATAATTATTACACAAAATAAATAAATAATGGTTAAAAGAATGCCTATAGAAATTAAAATGTTTACATGATTCATTATTTAATCAAAATAAATTTTTGATGCATAGATTAAGGTTTTTTAATATATAAAATATTAAAAAATATTTTGTATAATAAAATTTATTAAGTAATTTAAATATTTTTTATTTCTATCATTATGGATTTTTTTTTAAAAAAAAGTACTCTAACAATTTATGATAACATTTGAAGATTACTATTAACTAAAAATTGCTTTTTATTTTTATTGCAATTGAGCTTTTTTTAAAGTGTGATTTTTTATTTCAGTTATATTAAATTTTTTTCCAAAATTTCTTGTTTGATTATTAATAAGAAAAAAAATATATACTATTATATTTATTATATTATATAAGATGATATTTTCATAGATAGATTGAATTTCATATAGTTGTGAAATTTCAAATTTATTCCCATAGTTTCAATTTTTCAAACTTAATTCAGGAAAAGTTAAGTATTTATGATGTTAATGCACATCTATTCATTGAATTTCATTGTAAAGATATTGAAAATGAATTTATATTTTATTAAGTAAATGACATTTTTTGAATTTACTTGGTCAGATAGAATCTTATAAAATGCATTTTCAATTTTATTTTGAAATATTTATGACCAATTTTGTATGTTAATTTATGTTGAAGACGATCTTTGAATGCTTTATTTGTTAATATTCTGTTTATTTCAAAATTTTAATATAACCAAAAATGTATTATTATATTTTTGCTAATAGAAATATGAATTTTAAGAAGTATTTATTTAAGTAAAAAAAAAAGTTATACATTGTGTAAGTGTTATAAATTTAGAAATTTAAGATGAATTATTAAATAATTAATTTTTTTTAATCTTTTTATATTTTAAATTTTAATGTTTTTTTTTCTAATATATTTTTTTTTATTGAAATAGGCAGTTAGTAGAATCTTATTTAATTGTATTAAAATAAATTGTTAGTAAAAATACTATTTAAAAAGTAGTATGTAAAAATATTTTAAAAATAAAAATTTCAATTGAAAAATGCTTTTAACTTATTAATTAATATAATAAGATTATTAATTGTTTATCTATTTGTTATTAATAACATTTTTTTTTAAAAGTATACCAAAAATTTTAATAAAACTCCCCTTCTGATAGATAAATTTAAAAAAATAAAACTTAATTTCAATGAGAAATTGAATGTACTCACCAAACTAATTTACTCTTCATTAAAATTTAGAACATGATGTAGATGAAATGACAATTTAAAGTTAAGTTTTTTTTTTTAAATATACTTAAAGTATGCTATACAGGATGTTTTCAGTAAGTTTGTGCACAATAAAATAACAGTTAAATTTTTAACAAAAAAAAAAAAAAAAACAAAGAAATGTTGTTATTTATGAGGCGTTCTATGAGGATATTATATATTACTCAAATATATCATGAATACTAATATTATATATTCATATACTTTAAGATTATAAAATATTTTTTTTACAAGGTATATATATATTTGATATCTAATGTGGAAAAAAAAATTTTATAATCTTATATTTTAATTGTTTAAAAGTTGATGAAATATCTTTATACTTATCTTAAAAATAAATATAATATAAATTATAAACTTTAATCTTCTTTTATAGACTAAAGCTAGTAATTTTCTCATAAAATATAATTTTTTTTTGTTTAAATTTAACAGTATGAATAACAATCTTTTTAGAAAATCTTTAAATAAAATTTCAAATATATACATATATATATATTTGTTTAAGTATAAATATTTGCTACCTCATTTTCAATATTTTATTCTTTTGTTAATTACATCATCTACTATAATATTTAAAGTTATTTATTTTATGCCATCATTACTAAATAACATCATGTATTTATTATTAGCTTAATAAAATCTCTTTAATTTTAACCAATTTTTATAATCATAATATTTACTTAATATTAGATCTTTATTAATTACTTTTTAAAAATCATTAATATACTTTTTCTACTTTATTTAATAGATGTATATAATAAATGTACTGATGGCTACATAAATTGTCAAGTTAAAGAATGAATTATATAGAAGTAATTTTTACTAAGTCTCTATTGACAAACTATTTTTTGTAATTATTAAAATTACTCCCTAGAATGGCAAATTGGCGTGCCATTATAAAATTTAACATAACTTATATTTTATTTAGAATCAAAAAATATTTCATATCCTAGTAATACACTATATGTCATAATTGGAATTTATATATAATTCAATTTATTATGACAAATTATTTTGTACTTTGCTAAAATTAATTTCTTCATTTTAGGTCATTTTATATTATTATTATTGTATAGATACAAAAAAAAAAATTTAAAATAATTTATATTTTGTAAAAATTTAAAAAAAAAGACAAAAAACTATATAAGATGTAATATTTTAAAGTTTTAGAGAAATTTAAAAAGAATAAAACCTTGTTAAGTATTTTAAAAAAAAATATTTCATTTATTCAATGTCCTACCTTCAAATTTATGTTAAATTTAAAAATATATTTTATTTTGTTAGTATAACTTCAAATATACAAGGAGGCAATTTAATATATAGTATATTTTAAATATATAAATTCAATGAAAACATTACAAAATATATTTATTTCATTTTTTTATTTTGGAATTAAAAACGTGAATATTAGTATATTAAGAGATTTATGTTTTGAGTTACATTAATCTTTTCCAATTCATAGAAAAATGTTTTTTTTTTTATAAAAATATATGTATATATATTATCAAAAGAAAAAAAAAGTAAAATAAGTATAATTGTTAATTATATTAAAAGAAAAAATTTCTAATTATCACGTTATTTTAATTAACATTTATTTATTTTTTTTTTGTATACTTTCATAGTTTAAAAATTTTTTTACTTTATTATTATAGTTTTTTGTTTAAACTGTTTAAAAAATTTTATGAATATTTGTTTTCATGGTACTGTATATTGGATGCTGATAAATAATATTCATACAAGTTTTACAAATGTTTTACTTAAAAAAAATATACATTTATTATCTAATTAAAGTTTATTTTATACAAATAATATTATCATCTTCAATAGTTACCATCAATGATGAGATAGATTCAAGTGTGATTGATGATGATGAATCATCAGGAGAACAAAATATTCCATTAAAATCAGTATTAAAAAATATTAAAGATGAAGAAAGTTCTGGAGGAAGTTCTTCAGCAGGATTTGTTTCATTAAGATCAGTTCCATTACCTATTGCTATGGATGAAATGTTAAATGCTGGTAGGCATGTTTATGATAAATACTCTACACCAACACAAGGAAATGGTAAGTAATATTAAATATGTAAGTTATTTAATTATTTATATTTGAAGATCCAACTCAAGTAAATTTAACAATGTACATTGAAGGATTGTCTGGTTTCAGGACACAAACAATGGATTTTCAATTAGATGTTTATTTACAACAATACTGGAAAGATAAAAGATTATCACACAATGAAAGTTCAAGAATATTGGTAAGAGATAAAAAAATTCTTGATAAAATATGGCATCCTGATTGTTATTTTGCAAATTCAAGAATTGCAGAATTTCATACTGTTACACAACCTAATTTTTTATTATGGATTGAGAGAGATGGTCGTATATTATATGATACTAGAATTTCAATGATTGTTATGTGTATGATGAACTTAAGTAAGTTAAATTTTCAATAAGTACTTATTTTTAATTTTATAAAAATACTTAAAGAAAAGTTGTTTATATTTATATAATTATTTATTTTAATTTTCTTTTTTTAGGTAAATGGCCATTAGATTCTCAAAGATGTTCACTTAGAATATTGTCATATGCATATAATAATAAAGAAATGAATATTGCGTGGGATGTTAATGAACCGATAACTAGAAATATGGATATTGTAATGGCTGATATGAGAATTGTTGACATTTCTCCAGGGCATTGTAATGGAGAATTTCCTACTGGAACTTGGAGTTGTGTAACGGCTGAATTTTATGTAATACGTGAAAAAATGCACCATGTAATGCAATTTTTTGTACCATCAATATTAATTGTTGTTATAAGTTGGTTCTCATTTTGGTTAGATATTGAATCTGTTGCAGCACGTATTAGTTTATCAATAACAACATTACTAACATTATCAACACAGGCAAATGCTGCTAGAATGGCGTTACCAGAAGTTAGTTATTTAAAAGCAATAGATGTTTTTATGGGTATATTTATATTTTTTCTAAAATTTTACCAAAAAAAAAAACTTTATTTTAGGAACTTGTATAGTATTTGTTTTTGCTGTAATTATTGAATTTACAATAGTCAATTATGCTCAAAGACAAGGTAAGTTTTTATTTATTAATTTTGTTAGATCGTTAGTTTTATAACTATATTATTTTTTTATCAAAAAAAATATATGTATATATATAGTTATTATAATTTATTAAAAGATAAAATTTAACATTTATATAATTATTAACTTTGCTAAAGTCACACATTTGCTTAGTTATTTAATTATCTATACCTAGTTAAAAAGCTACTTTCTTATATTTTTAATAATAATAATTTTTTTTTTTTGATCGAAAATGGTCATCATTGATAAGTAATCTAAATGAAGGTAAGGATTGTTTTTTTTTTTTTTTAAAAAAAGTACTTTGTAATAAAATAAGTTTAATTTTTTGTTATTGCACTTTTATATTCAATAATCACTTTTTTATTAAAAAATTTTTTTATACAAAAATAATTTACTATTTATAGCTACTCAAGGGACAACAGGGGAAGGAAATGAAAAATCTAAGCGGAAAAGAAAAAAATCTTCTAAAAATAACAATAATGACTTATCACAAAGGGCAAAAAATTTTTTGCATAAAACATTAGCTAATTTTAATTTTGGTAATGATAAACAAAAGGGGTACTGTGATGTAAGTATATTATAGAAAATTGCAACAATTTAATTTAATTTATATAAATACTAATTTTTCATACTTTTGCACTATCACACTATTGCTTTATTTATATTGTTTAGGATTCAATTCCAGCTGACACAATTGGTCCAATGGAAGCATGCTATCTCCTTTTGGATACATTAACAGGGACTGTTTCTGTTAATCCACCATCTTCCACTAACTCTGATTCTATTAAATCACCAAATGAAATTTTCAATGAATCAGATAACTCACGCCTCACAATGCTTCATCCTGCTTTTCATTCTGTTACTTTTGAAATGCCTAATTTTCAGGAACACTCATTTTCTCATTGTCCACAATATGGTCCATCTTCTGTAACTTCAAGTCAACATCACTCTCCACACTCAGCATTACTATCTCATCAATATACTCAAGGAACATCAACAAATACCTGTTGTGAAAATATTCACCATCCTACAAATCAATCACCATCTTCATTATGTGATTGGAGACTTAGGGATGCTGAAAGATTAGCTAACTGGTCAAAAGTTGATAATATTAATAATGAAAATGATAATAAAAATAAACTTAAAAAAAGATCTATTACCAGTAATATTAAAGCATTTACAGAATATATATCTGACAATACATCAGTTAACACTGATGAAAGAAATCCTCATCCTTCACATGATAATAACATAAAATCAAAATTAAATTTTCAAGATAAATGGGCATCTGCCTTTAGACATATACAAAATAAAAAGTAAGAAATTTTTTTTCTTTTTTTTTTACAATAAAATTAAACTAAATTTTATAATATTTGTAGGAAGATTGCAGCTCGAAATAATGCAAGAAAAATAGATCAAAAATCACGGTGGATGTTTCCATTGTCCTTTTTAATTTTTAACATATCATTTTGGATATATTATCTTTATATTGTTTAATATAGCATAAAATTAATATTTTTTTCTAAAATAGTTTGGAATTTATAAACTAATTCCTTAATTTATTACTTTGAAATTTTAAAATCTAATTAAATTTAATAAATTATAGAGCATATATAAAGTATTAATTAATTTTTTAATTAATTAAAATAGAAATCTCTTTCTTGGTAAGGATATAAACTTAAAATTAATTTGATTTAATATTAATTAAGGTCGGATGTCAAAATATGTTTATTTTATAAAGTACTTACCAATTTCATAATTCTAAATAAGATAAAATAGATATTACATTATATAATCCTAGTGTAAAATTAAATGAAAGACGATTATTTAAGTAGTTAGTTTAATTTTTGATCAAACCTAATCGTTTGAATATTTGAAATGTTACATATGGTATATTGAATTTAATTAGGCCGAAAAATATTATGATACATATAACAATATGTGTTAGTTTAATCTTTTCTAAAATTGTATATAAAACAGATATGTTTTACTCTATTTAATCTTTTTATTTATTATTTAACTTGTCAAAAACATTTTTGCTACTTTTCAAAAAATAAAATATGATAATTAAAAAAAAAAAAAAACTATATTTTCGTCTTTTTAATTTGAGAGAAACCTAGAAAATTATTCATTTTCAAATAATTGTTTTTCAATTTCAGAATATATATTTTACTTTTCATGCTTGACTTTGATTTACAATTTTTATATTATTAATAATAATACTTTATAAAATATATTTATAATAATATTATTATAATAATATTGCAAAAGTTAACATTCCAAGTACGTATTATATTAATTTGATCAAATTATCTTTTTTTTTATAGTTCTGTTATAATTAAAAAGTGTTTTTCAAAATTGCTTTTTTTTTATTATTGACTTTTTAAAATTCAATAAAAGCAATTTATATTTCACTTATTATAATTTATAACTTTATAATATATTTATATTCTATTTATTTTATTTTATTTATTTGTAATATTTTAATAAAAATGAAAATTCTTGGTAATCATAAATCAAATTTTTACAACT
Organism: Strongyloides ratti; assembly: GCF_001040885.1. Classification (NCBI taxonomy): domain Eukaryota; kingdom Metazoa; phylum Nematoda; class Chromadorea; order Rhabditida; family Strongyloididae; genus Strongyloides; species Strongyloides ratti. The sequence goes on from NC_037307.1 coordinate 4,898,398, forward strand.
ATCTTTTAATAATTATAATTTGCCTATTAGGAATAATTACTATAACATATTGTGAAAAATTTGATAAAAAAAAAAAAGGAAATAAAATAATAAATAAAACATTTTACTATTTTAATATGACGAATGTTAATAGTTTTTATCATAAAGCAGCTATAACCGCCCTTTTAAAGGTATGTCTATAATAAACTTATCTTTTTTTTTATTTTACTTATAAATATATATAAATTTTTTAGTCAAAGGCAAAAAAAATTTTAAAAGTATTACCAAAAGTTGAGGAAATAATTTTTTGGCAATGTTCAAGTGATGTTAAAAAATTAAATGAATTGGCAAGATGTGTTGTTAAATTATTAAATATAAGGGATCGTTATATTGAGGAAGGTAAAATTTCTGAAACATATTTATCAAAAAATAAAGAGATGGAATATAAGACATTATCAAAATATGGAAAATTAAATATTAGAAAAATAAAAAATAATATCAAAGTTTTTAATACTACAAGATATAATCTAGTTAGAAAAGGATATGATGTTAAAAAATATTTATATAGTTTGGAAAAACCTTATGATATGAATAGGATAAATAAATTAAAATATTTAAAAAAAATTGAAATTAAGAATGAATTATATAAACGGAAACGTGTAAAAAAATCTGTTAATAATTTTTATGAAAATCTTGGTGATTCTAAAATAGATGAAAATTTTATACAACAGATTAATCGATTAAAAGAAAAAGAAAAATTATTACCTGGTCATTTACGAAACTTGAAACGTCTTGAAAGATTTAGTAAGATGACAGAACATGTAGATAAATATATTGAAAGAATGAATAAACATAATGAAAATATTATAAGTAAGTATAATAATCCATTAAAAATAAAAATTAAAAAAAATAATAAATTAAATAAAGAGAATCAAGACTTTTTGAATAAAATAATGGATATTGTCAATGATATATTTTTTCAAAAACAAAGATTTTCTTTTTTATCACCACGTCTTTTTAATATAATACCACCTTGTGAAGATATAAATAGTATAAAATGTAAAAATAAGAAACGATTATTATCACCAACTGTATTTAGTTTTCATGAAGATGATGGATATTTGAATATTCCTAGTTTAATGAAATCGGTAGTAGATAATAATGTAGAACAAAATCAATGGTTAAATTTAATTCTAGAAATTAGTGGTGCTTCAGTAGCTTTACAAAAAACTATTGATAAATTAAATCCACAAATTGAAGAAATGGAAAATAAAATTTTTCCTAGTGTTATAAATGTTGAAAAAATGGAATATAGATATAAACAAGCTCTTAAAATGTATAATAAAAAACAACTTCATGAAATGAATGAATATGGATATACATTTTTAAATCATGAACAAATAAAACTTTTAAATAAAAATAATGAAAACTTGCCAAGAATTCCACAACTTGGATCAATGTCAAGAAATTTTTTAGAAAATAGATTAGAAAATGATATAAGAAATTTAGCAATGATTAATGATACTAGTAATAATTATAATGATTGGTTGAATTTAAATTTTAAAAATAAGAATAGAATAAAACGGCAAGAAAATACTACTGAGATGGATTCAAATCATTCTAAGGAAGATCCAGAAGCTGGACATGGTCATAATCCATTTGTAACTCTTGAACCATTTGCTTTCTATAATAGAATAGGAGAACCTGTAACACTTGAAATTGCAACATTATCACCCCATGCTTTTATTAATGAAATATTATCACCAGAAGTTTTAACTGTTCATACATTAAATCCAAGAGCTTTCATTGCTTCAGTTTTATCACCGAATGCTTTATTAGCAAGAATATTATCTCCTGGTTTTTTTAGAGCAGAGATATTGTCCCCTAGAGCATTAACTGCATGGGTTTTATCACCTGACTTTTTACTTGTTGAAGTTCTTTCACCAAAATTTATTGAACCAAGAATTTTATCACCAGAATATTTACAAATTCAAATTTTGTCACCAACTTTTATATCACCACGTGTCTTATCACAAGAAGGAATTGGTGTATTGGTACTTTCTCCAAATATTTTGTCTCCTAATGTTATGTCAAGAGAAAGTTTAATTGTTGAAATTTTATCTCCTCATATACTTGGAGGTCATGAACATACTGAGTCAGGTGAATCTGCTGAAGGTGAAATTACCGGTGAACATCATACTGAAAATCATAAACCACATCCTCATCATTCTGAATTCCATCCAGTTCACATTCATACTTATCCATTCAGTCATCAACAAATTCCACATGCTCCTTCTAATCTTTTTATGAGTAGCAAGGTACGGTAAATTGTTTAAAGATCTCAGTATGACATATTAAAACAAGTGAAAGTTTTTTTTTTTATACTCAATGTATATGTTGAAAAATTATTTATCCAAAATTTGATAATATTTTTTATTTATTATAATTTACATAGTTATTTTATTGCATAATATATGATTATTTCAACAAAGTAAATTCATCAAAACTAAACTTTAAATTTGATATAAATATTAACAAGAGAAAGAGTATAATAAATTATGGAAAAGTAGCTATTCTTGGAATCCAGTCTAAAAAGAAAAATGAAAAAGCTTTATTTAAAGAAATAACATTCAGCTTGAAATATCCGCAATAATACTTATTAAGATAATGAAAATTATTAAATTCCACTAAACCTGATATATATTTGTTATATAAAATCTATAAACAATTTACGGTTAATATTAATATATTAATATAATTGTATAAATTTTAATAAAGTATTTTATTTATTTAAAATAAATATTTAAAAATTTTATTTTTATCTTATAAATTATTATTTTTTTATCAATTCTATAATGAAATGTATTCTAATAATACTTTTATATTTAAATTTTACATCTACTTTAAAAAGTAATAAAGCATCAAAAGTTTTAAAAAAATCTAAAAATCCAATGGTAAATTAATATATTTATATTATTTTAAAAATTTTTTAGTTTACTATTTTAAGTTGGAATTCAAGGTGGTGGGAAGATTTTGGTGTTTGCAAAAAGTATAATTGTTTATATACAGATAATAGAAAATTATTAAAAAATGCTGATGCAATAATGTTTAATGATTTTTTTTATAATTGTGATACTGATATGAAAAATATTGTTAAAAGACCAAAAAAAAGTACACTTTATGTTAATGTTTTTTCTGAAAGTTTTGTTAGAAATAAGATAAGATTAGGAAAGTTATCATTACCATATCCAAAAAATTATTTTAATCTTACATATACTTATTTACCAAATGGAGATATTTATAGATCATATGGAAATGACACATTTCAAATAAAAAATTTAACATCACATAATATTCAAATTTTGGAAGAAAAACTTCATAAAAGTTTTAAAAATAAGAAAAAAGATATAATTTGGCTTGTTTCAAATTGTGAAACACCATCTGGAAGAATGATAGCAGTTAATGCATTAAAAAAATATTTAAATGTAGTACAATATGGTTCATGTAATAAAAAATCTATAAAATTAAGTGATAATGAAAAGAAAAAATTATTTGAGAAACATTATTTTTATATAGCAAGTGAGAATACTGATTGTAAACATTATATAACTGAAAAATTTTTTGAACGTTTTTTTTATGATTCTATTCCAATTGTAAGTGTTAGGAAATTGTATGATGGATATGCTCCTCCTAATTCTTTTATTGCAATGGATGATTTTGAATCACCTCAAAAAATGGGTGAATTTTTAAATAAATTAAAAAATGATAAAAATGAATATTTAAAATATTTTGAATATAGAAAATTAGGATGGGTACAAAAACAAGAAAAATTTGATTCTAGATGTTATATTTGTAAAGAATTAATAAAATTTTACAAGTCTAAAAAACAACGTATATATCCAGATATAAAAAGATGGCAAAAAGAGTCTAATGAATGTTTACCTAATAATTATATACCTAGAAAATGGAAATTAACAAGATAAAAATGTAATTTATTTAGTAAAAAAATATTGTAATTTTTATGAATAACAAAAAATATATTTATTATATATTTATTTTAACTAAAAATGAAATCTCCTGAACTTTCGTAGTCAAAATCATAGTTTGTGTTATCATTATTATCCTCATTAACATTTTTTGATTTTTTATTATAACTTTGTTTGTTGCTTTTTTTTGTCTTATCCTCCATATCATCACTGTTTTTTTCAGATGTTTCTTCTTCACTTTTATTTGAATTGTTTTTTTTTGAATTTTGGTATTTTGTTTCTGATTTTTCATCATCTTCTTCTTCTGATGATGATGAATCTTTGTCATCTTCACTTGATTTTGATGCTACCTTTTTCTTGTTTGATTTTTTTTCATCTTCTTCATAGTCATTTACTTCATATTTATTTTCCTTGTTATTTTTTGCTTCATCTTTGTTTTTCTTTTTGGTATGTGATTCATTTGTATTTTCTTCAGAATCATTTTCTTCATACCTACTTTCCTTGTTATTTTTTGCTCCATTTTTATTTTTCTTTTTAGTATGTGATTCATTTGTTTCTTCTTCAGAGTCATTATCTTCATATGTACTTTCCTTGTTATTTTTTGCTCCATTTTTATTTTTCTTTTTAGTATGTGATTCATTTGTTTCTTCTTCAGAGTCATTATCTTTATATGTATTTTCCTTGTTATTTTTTGCTACATTTTTATTTTTCTTTTTAGTATGTGATTCATTTGTATCTTCTTCATAGTCATTTACTTCATATGTATTTTCCTTGTTATTTTTTGCTCCATTTTTGTTTTTCTTTTTAGTATGTGATTCATTTGTATTTTCTTCAAAGTCATTTTCTTCATATGTATTTTCATTGTTATTATTTGCTCTATTTTTATTTTCCTTGTAATTATTTAATTCATTTGCGTTTTCTTCATAATCATTTGCTTCATATGTATTTCCCCTATAGTTTTTTGCTTCATTTATACTTTCTTTATAATTGCTTCCTCCATTTCTATTTCCTTTATAGTTATTTGTGTTTTCCTTATAATTACTTATTTCATTGTTTCTTCCTTTATAATTATTTTCTTCTTGTTCATACTCCTCATCTTCATTTTTGCGTTGGCCTGTTACCATTTTACCATTATATACTGTTTTTCTATTTTGATCATCATTTTGATAATTATTTTTTTTATTTTCTCCATTTTGATAAGTGGAGGTTTGACGTATATTTCCATTATTTTCATAATAATTTCTTGGAATAGGTGATTGTATATTATATGGAATGTAATAAGTATTAGGGTAATTGTTTCTTGCTACAAATGGATTATATTCATTTGAATAATAGTATGGTAAAATATTATTGCTTTGATAACCGTTTACATTATTATTTCTTGTATATCCTTGTGAAGGTTGATATCTATTTTCTAGTTGAATTTGGTTGTTTGAATAGTATGATCTTTCTGGTATGTTAGGATAATTTTCAAAATTTTCCCTATCATAACTAGTTTTCTTTTGATACATATTGTAATTTGAATCTGAATCAGAGACAAAATAACCATTATTTTGATTTGCACTTTTCGATTGATATTGCATATCAAAATATGGGTTGTAAGCCATATTTGATGTATCATAATTGCTACTGTAAAAACTTTTCCCATAAAGAGAGTTTACGAAAATTAGGCTTAATATAATAGTATATGTATACATAATGTTTTATTAAATTTAATAGTTTCTAATGAAAAGATGTCAAAATAATTTATTAATTTTCTTTTATACTATCTTTTTTTAAAACAAAAATTACTTCTTAACAAATATATTTAATTAATCGTCAAATATTAACAAAGACTTAATCAGTAAATGAACTTATAATTACTTTTATTTCTCTATTCATAAATATATTGTAAATTTATAATTACATATAAATACGATTATTTTAAAAATAAAGTTTTTTCATAGAAAATTTTATGTACTAAAATTATATTTATTTTACAATTTAATTTAAAATGATTATAATTTTTTATTATAGAATAGATTATTTTAAAGATTAAAAATATATTTATATACATAGTATGTCATATGTTAATATTTTTTGGAGTCATACAATATTTGTAACTTTAAAATAAAACATTTGTGTAATTTTTGGCGAAATAATCTCTTTTTAACCTTGATAATATTAAAAATTCTTTCTTAAGATCTTAATTTATTTGATATTTCTATTATTTATTATTTTATTTAAAAGATTAAAATTGTTATGTCAAAGAACAGTTTTCTTAAAATTTTCATATGATGCTATTAAATTAAAAATAATATTAATTAAATTAAATGAAAAATAAAAAAAATTTATAAAGACACCCTGTATAAAAATAATTTTTACGAAATAAAAATGTTTGAAACACTATACATAGATATCTAAATTCTTATGTACAATAAAAAAAAACATAAAATTAATTATTTGGTAATTCTTTTAAAAAGTCAATAATATCAGATATCATGTATTCTTTATGTTTATTAAATGGTAAATTCATGCAACCATGACGTGCATCAATATAATTTCTTAGAAGACAATTTCCTCCATGATGATTTATTTTTGTTCCATACATTAATCCATCATCACGTAAAATATCATCATTAGCTGTAAGAACAAAACTTCTTGGCATTTGTTGAAAAATTTCAGGTGAAGAAAATAATGGTGAAAAGTCAGGATCTAATAAATGTTGAAAAACATCTTTTTTCATTTGAAGAAAATCTGAAGTAATTTCAGATTTTGATTCAAGTCTTGTATATAATTTATACTCATCTGGTAAATATTCAAAATTATAACATTTTCTAAATTCTTCATTTTTAAAAAACTCTTCACATATATGACGATTCTCATTCATAAGTAAAATTTTTTCTTTTGTTGGAGCAACACCAAGATACATTAATCCATATCTTGCCATTGTAACTGGTGTTAAAAATTTATCTCCAGACAAACCTTTATGATAAAATTCAAGTTGACTATGAGTTTGATAATCAATCATATTTGTGCAAGGATATATCAAAATTTGACTATAAAATTTTCTATTACCACTTTTAATAGCACGTTGGCAAACAACAGCAGCCATAGATCCCCCTGCACTATCACCCATAATAGTAATCTTATCTGGATTAATATTATATTTACTTAAAGCAGACTTATTTAAAACAGCATCACATACATCCCAACATTCATTTACAGCAACTGGATATGTATGTTCTGGTGATCGTGAATAATCAATTGATATAGCCATACATTTTTCTTTTTCAATAATAGGTAGTAAAACACAATCAAAATCACGGGGTCGTAAAATAGCCCATCCACCACCATGAATATATATTATTAATCTATTACTTTTCTTTTCTTTTGGTTCATATATTCTACATTTTACATTATTAATTTTTTCATTTTTTATATTTATCCATTTAGGAATAGATTGAGGTAATATTGATGGCATACTAACAACTATTCTTTTCCATTTAATTAATGCTTTATATCCAAAAATATCATCAATAATATCACCCTTAAAATATTAAGTTTAAGGTTAAATAAATAAATAAACATACTATACAATCATTAAGTACAAATACTGCAATATCAATAATTTTAGCTTTAACATTTTCATCCATTAGTTTATTTTTTAAAAAAATGAAAGTAACTAATGTTACAACAAAAATTACAAAATATATAAACATAATTTTACTTGTTTACTTATTTTAAACTATATTTACATTAATTTGTTATATTTTTTATATTAAAATTCCTATAAATAGAATGTAATTAATTTTAATGTATTTTTGCTTTAATTAAAAAAAGAAAGTATTTTATCATACCAACTTTGATAAATGTAATATATTTATCATTTTTATTTTTATAGTAAAAATTTTTAAAATAGTAAAGAAATAAATGTAACTATTATAATATGCATTGAATATATATATATATATTTAAATAGTTATTCTCTTAATAATTTATAACGTCTCTTTAATCTTACTACAAACTACAATGATTCCAAAATTTTGTCTTGAAAATAATATAATTATCAGAGGACAAAGTACTTTTGCAACTAAAAATATAATAAAAGTATAAAATTATTTGACTATTATTAATTCAATAAAAAAAAATGAATATTATAATTTTTATATTAATTAGTATTAAATAATAATTTTTTTTTATATATATACAAATTAAATATCATTATTGTTAACATCATGTTTAATATATAATTTAATAGATGTAATAAGATCATCAAAAAGTTTTTTTCTTGTACTTCCACCAGAAAGTGTAAATATACCATGAAAAGCATTTTCATAATGATTCCATAATGTAGGAACACCATTTCTGATAAGCTTATTTACATATAATGCACCTTCATCTCTTAAAACATCATACCCGCATGTAATTACTATTGCTGGTGGTAGACCAACTATATCATTATCATCAGCCAAAAGTGGTGCAAAATCTGGATTATTTAATAATTCACAAAATTTTTTAGATATTTCTAAATTTGCCTCATCATGTATTGGTTTTTCATAGTAAGGTGAATCAAGAAATTCTTTTGGTAATAAAGAATGACTAATATTATTTTTCCATTTATCACTTTTAATAAAATCACTTGTTATTAATTTATTATTTTTCATTGTTTCATAACTTTTTCTTTCTGCCTTAAAACCAACATATTCTAGGAGCATTCTACCAATCATTGATGGTTGTATTAACATTGAATCATTATATGTTTTATCACATTCTTGAAAACTTGGACTTGTTACATCACAACACCCAACAGCAGGATAAATTAAAATTTGTGCTTTAAAATAATTTTTATTAATTCTTTTTGATTTTTGGGAGATTACTGCTGCAAAGTTACCTCCAGCTGAGTCACCCATAATAACAATTTGATTAGGATCAACATCAAAATTTTTGTAATCATTTTCACAAAAAGTTGATGTTGCAATCCAGGAGTCATTTAAACCATGAGGAAATGGAAATTCAGGAGATAAACGGTAATCAATAGATACAATAAGACATCCTAAATGTTCTAACAATGGTACCATATGTTCATCTAAATGTTTTGGTTTTATCATACTCCAACAACCACCATGTATATATATAATTGCACCATTACTTTTTTTATATGTACCTTGAGGTATATAAATTCTACAATCTACACCACCTATCTTAATATTTTCTACTTTGATCCATTTTGGTAATCGGAATGGTGATATTGAAGCTAAAAAATGGAAATAAGCCCTATCAAATTTGATTAGAAATTTTTGTGATACACATATTCCTATTATATTATTCTATAATAATATATAATTGTATAAGATATAATTTTATATGTACTTACTGCAATAATTGTATATGATTTTATTAATAAACCAACAATACGTATCATATATTTATTAGCACAATCTTTTGGAATTGGTTTTAAAAATATTATATAGATAAAATAAAAAATATAATATCTTATTTTGATCAAAATATCCCATTTCATTGCTAAAAAAAAAGAAAGTTTATTTATATTATATATATATTTATATATTATTAATTTAATAATAAATGTTTCAAATAATTTAAAATTCGAAATAATAATAATAATAACAAACAAACCTCTAATAACCTATATAATTCTATTAAATCATTTGGAGTTATGACAATTCTTTTAATATCTAATAACCAAAAATAATAAAATACTAATAAATAAATAAATAACAATTTTATATTATATAAAATGCTGATATTAGTTAATATTTTTATTATACACAACCATCTTTTTTAATAGCTATAAATAAAGACAAGTTACATATAGTTAATAAGAGATAAGAAATAATATTTTATTCTTTATCTGTTTTGAATAACATACCATTCTTGCAAAATTTATGCGTCATTATATTATATTAATTTAATATAAAGTTAAATGATATAAACCACTCTTTTTATAAAATAATTAAAGATATTTATATAATATGAACAGGAAATTAATATAAAAAGAAAATAATAGTATTTTTACAGTTTACAAAAACTTGAATTATAATACTAAACTTTGTACTATACAATATAATCAACTGAAATAATAGTTACACAAATATTATGAACTTAGTAACACATATTAAGTTCAAAAAAAAAAAAAAAAGATTTTTATTTTGATAATAAACAAATAATTTTTAGCAACTTGATATTTTTTTTTTGCATTTCTCAAATATCAATTTTCATTAACAATAATATCATAAAAAAATTAATTTTTAATCAAATTAAATCATGATAAATTAAATATATAGCATGTACTCAAAAAAAATTATGGAATGTAAATAAATTATAAACATTATAAAATTAATAAATATCAATTTTAATTATTTATCCATAAAGGACAAATTGTTAAATATTTTGAAATTCAAGGATAATTATTCCTTTCACTGTCTAAAAGAAAACTTGATTATAAAAATATGAAATATTTAAAAATTTATTCACAAATATAATATATTTTAATTAAACATATATTGAAAAAGTATAATATATATTTTATATTAAAAAAAATGTAGACTTATGATAGTTGAAGTATTCTAAAAAATTATATACGAAGACATATAATTGAATACCATATATGTTAAATTATAAAATAGTGCAAAATTTTTTATTTGCTACTGGTTTCTTAGTTACACTACCTGTTGATGGACTTTCACTATTTCTTTCAGTAGACTGTTGAGTTTCATTTGATGGTTTTTGTTCTGAAACATTTTCTACCCCTTTATTTGTCTTTTCTGACTCTACTTTTTTAACATTTAACTCCTCAGTAACTATATTTTTTTCTGTTTCATCTCCATCTGTCAACATACTTGTTGTCTTTTTTTCAATAGTTTCACAAGCATTATCTGTAATATCTTTAGCATTTTTGAAGGCAGCTCTGGCTTCCTCTGATGCCTTTTCAGATATTTCTTTTACCTTTTCACTTGATTTTTCCAAAGCTTTTTCAGTTAAATCAGAAAATGTATCACCAACTTTTTTAGTAGTAGAGGATACCTTATCTTTTATAGAATCAATAGTTTCTTTTGTTTTATCTTTTGTTTCATCAATATCTTTTTTACTATCTTCAACTATATTATCTATCTCATTGGTAATTGATGAGCTAGTTTCATTTATCTTTTTACTAGTATTCTCTAAAATTTCATCTACTTTATGAGAAGCACCATCATATTTTGTTTCTATTTCTTTTTTAGTATTATCAATAGCGTCACTAACTGCAGCCTTTACTTCTCCTACTTTGTCTTTAACAGAATGTAAATCATCCTTAATTTTTTCACTAATATTTGTTGATTTATCAACAATTATATCTGCTTTTTGATCAACAACATCAGATATTTTATCCAAAGTTTCACCTGTCTGTTGGGTAATATTTTTTTTGACCTCTTCAGTTGCCTCAACCATAGAATTAGAGACATCCTTTTCTTTATTAACAAGTTTATCTTCAATATTTTTTGTATTATCAGTGATATAATTTATTGCATCATTAGTTTTATCCATAAAATCATCCTTAACTTTATCTGCCTTTTCAGAAATAAGATTTGTCAAATGAGAAGCATTATCAATTACAGCATTCTTCACTTTTATAGCATCTTCTTCTAATTTTTTAACAATGTTATCAGGGATATTTGAGGTATCTGATGAATGATTATCTTTTGTTTTTTCTTTCTCTTCATCATTTGAATCAACCTTTTCTGAATCCATTAAGTTACTTTTAACAACATTCTCTACCTCTTTTTTAATATCATCAACTTTATCAGTAACATTTTCAATTATATTTTTATCTTCTGATTTTGTGTCATCTGAACCTACAATTTTATTCTCAATATTTTCTATACCATGCTTGACAGAATCTATGACATCTGAAGTATTTTCTGAGACAAAATTTTTGACAGAACTTGCAATATCCTTGGCTTTTTCAGCAACACTTCCACCTACTGTAACTGGCTCTTCAATAACCTGTTCTTCTCCCTTTAAAATATCATCAATACTTTCGTTAACTTTTTCTTTTGTTGATTGAATAGTATCAGATATTTTGTCGGTGGTATTTTCAAAACTATGTTTGCTATGATCGATAGCGTCAGAAGTTTTCTCTGAAACAAACTGTCCCATTGAGGTTACCTTATTAATAATAGACTCTTCAACTTCTTTAACTTTTTCAACAACATTTTCAGTAAAATTATCCTCCTTTTCTGTAGATTTTGTATCTTTTTCAATGTCATTTTCATTGTTTGATGTTTCTTCAGAAAGTTTTTTCTCAACTGAATGAACTAAATTTTCTACTTTAGTTGGAATTTCTTTGACCTTTTCTTCTACAAATTCTGCAGCATTTGAAGCTTTTTCTGAGACATTTTCAGCAGCTGAAACTGTCTTTTCTACAGCTGATTCAAAAGCTTCTTTACTCTTATTGGCAAAATCTTCAATTACCTTTCCAGAGGTATTAAATGCATCAGAAATTTTGTCTTTAGCAGACTCAATAGTTGAAGTTTCTTCCTCATCAGAGTGAGTTTTATCTTCCTTATTCTGGTCAGTGTTTTCATTCTTTTCTAAGTATGTAGGAGCTAATATAGAAGAAATTGATTCCTCAACTTTTTTTTCAGCAGTATCTGCCTTGTCAAGAACATACTTTCTTGCTTCTTCACTCTTATCAGCAATTAATTTACCTTCTTCTTTAATAAATTCAATTCCATCATTAAATTTCTCAGGAACTTTTTCTCCCAAATGAAGCATTTCTTCTCCAACAGAATTAACAACATCTTTAGTTTTATCAACCATACTTTTTACACTTTCTTTTGTAAAATCTAACATATCAGATGTCTTTTTTGAAATATCTTCTTTAGAAACAGGTGTCTCAACATCAACTGTTTGGTCATCTTTCTTGTCATCAACTAACTCTTCATTATTATCGTTCTTTGATACATCCAAAATACTAGATATTTTATCAGTAATAGTTTTTCCAGCTGCAACAGTTGCCTGTGCAGTGGAATGTCCAATTTCTTTACTTTTCTCTGTAATATTTTCAACACCATGTTTTGCTGAGTCCCATGTATCACCAGCCTTTTCAGTTACATACTCTGTTGTTAGAGTTGTCTTCTCAACAACAGAATTTCCAAAATCTTTTGCTGTACCAACAACAACCTCAGCTCCATGTCCAATATTTTCTGAAACTTTTTCAAGTTCTTTTTTAGTTGAATTCCATATATTTCCAACTTTATCAAATACTCCACCACTTTCGGTTACCTCCTTTTCACTTGTATTATTTCCCTCATTTGTTTTTTCTTCATTGAAATTAGAATCAACCAAATCTTTTACTTTTTTTTCTCCCTCATGAACAATAGATTTAACAGTATCAATTCCCTATATAATTATTAATTTTTGAAATTTTATTTAATAAATAATACAAAAAAAAAAACATACAGATTCTGCCTCATCTATAACTTCTTTTGTCAAATCTTTAACTTTATCCGAAAATTCCATATTCTAAAAATAAATGATTAATATGTTAATGGTAAAAATCACGTAAACAGTATGGTGAATCTCGATAGAGGATTGTAAATATAATAAATATGTGTTAGTCATTAAATATTTTTTTCCATCTTATTATAATATATTGTAAATAAATATTAATATGTTAAATGTATAAAATATATTGGTAGGATGAAAAAAAAAAAAAAAACTTCACACACATTGTCATTGGATGAAACATTGTTTATGTCACTTGAATGCAAATTATTTGAAATTGTGTCCAGTGTACTCAATGCTGGATTTGATAAAATTTCACTAACAAGGTCACTAGATATATGAGCAATTGTTCTATCTGAAGGAACACTAACCATTGAATAATTGTAGTACTCAATTTCTTCATCAGACTCTGTTTCACTATTAAATGTCTAAAAAATTATTATTTTCAAGAAGTATCAATTAAAAAAATATATATATATATTTTTTTCTACAAATATTTAAAAGTTATTAGAACAAAATAAAAACACCATTTAATCAGTGAAAGTTGTTAAAAATAAAATCATACATATGTAAAAATATATTTGAATATGTAATATACAAATAAGCTTATAAATTTAATATTATTTAAATGAACATTGAATTATGATTAACTATTATCAACAGAGAGACTGTATAAATAAAAATGAGAAATGGTATATGCCTTTGCGAATATAAAACTAATTTTTGATTTTTTTAATTAAATAAATGCACTTTTCCAAATATTTATTATAAAAATATAAAAAAAAATATATACTAAAAAAAAAAACTTCTTGTTTTGAGGTACATTTAATCTTCAAACATAAATAAAGAAATGATGAATCATATTGATTATACAAATTTAAATTGGTTTAAAATAGTAATATTATATATAATAATATTTTTAAAAAAATAATATTTTTTTTTATTTATTTGCCCTTTAGTTTTTATTATCAATTTTTATTAAAATGTATACATTTATTTCAATTAATTAAATGAAAATATATAATGTAGTCAAAACTAATTAAAATTTCGTAATATTTTGTCTAACTACAATATAATTATATTTTTATATGTTAATATTATACATATCAACAAATTTTTTTTTTTTTTTTTTGATTAAGAAATAGATAAAATTTCCAATACAAATATATTTAAGATTGTGGTACAATAAAAATAACAAACTCATCTATTTTAATAATAAAAAAAATTTTGAAATAACTATGACACTTTATATATACAAATGTTGTATAACATTTGTATCTAATAGAAAGTTTAACTCACTAAGTAAATTATCTACCACTAAGCAAAAAAAAAAATTTGGTATATACATATTTTTTTTAGAATAAAAGGTATCCTTTTAGCATATGATAAGATTAGAAATAAAAAATAATCAAAAAGAAACAAACATCTCAACTAACACCATTGATAGTTTTCTTTTATTCAACATATTTTTGTATTAAAATCAATGAAAATGATATAGTATAAGATGATAGAAAAAAATGTATTATTATTTGAGTTAGAAATATTTATAAATAATCTATTTTTACATGATACAATTCCAATGAAGTGAAATATATATATGTATAGTTGTACAGAAAAAAAAAAACATATAATTTTTCTATTGATTATAAAAACAAAAAAAAATTGTAACTAAGATGTTGGATTAAAAGTATAAAGTTAAACGATACAATTTCTAGATCAAAAAAAAAGAAAAAGAAAGATTTTAAATGATTTGATGTCAAAATATTACTTACATATAATTTAGATTTATATTAATGATTTTTCACAAGTACTATTATATGCTATTAAACCACATTTATTCAATTATATAAATCTATTAAAAGTGTCACTATTTGTTATAAAAGAATAAATCTTACATTAAAGAACTTTTTTTTTTATTCAATGATTGATATATATAAATTTATATTTCTAACTGAAAATGTTATTAATCTACATGTTTAAAAATTAAAATTTTTATATGGTGTTTTAATAATTGTACTATAAATATATATATATATATTTTTTTTAAAAAAAAAAAATTAATTTAGCAAACCTGTATTGTAGGAATACTGAAATTATGATTAACTCCAATATTTTCTTGATTATCCATAGTTAAAAAATTAGTCAAAATAATATCAAAAAATATTTTCAAAGATTTAAGATTTCAATAAAATATTATAATAAATATTTAATATTTTTGAAATATGTTATCTTTACAAGTTAAAGCTACTCCTCTTAACTTAATACTAAGATAAGTTTGTGCATTATCGGAACAAACCTCAAAAATCATAGTGACAATAGAGTAGGAAACAAATCATAATTAAAAAAGATATATTTTATTTTAAAATATAAAATGAAAAAGTAATATTTTTTGATTTGAAGAAGGCAAATTAAATAATGAAAGTAATGTGGTGATCTTTTTCTATGCAAACTAAATAATATATATATATATATTTTCGAGGTATACAAATTCAGTTATAATTTTAAAATAACGACCATGCGTTAATGATTTGATGTTTTTGAAGAATGTCAATGTAAAGAATGTTAATTTTAATAAAAAAAATTTTTTTTTTTTACTATTGATCTATTGCATAAAAATAGAAAACAAAAATAATAATGTATAAGAGCTAATAATGTTTAATTATATATGTTCAATAAAGAAAAATGTGTTATAATTAAAGTGTATCTAAAGTATTAATGCTAAAAATTGGTGCTTTTTTTAGAAATAATAAGTGTTTTTATTTTTAAATAAAAAACATTATTTTTAAATTATTTTTATAGTTGCTATTTAAAAGTTAGTTTCAAAAAAAAATACATCTAAAAATAAATATTTTTGATATTTATTTTAAAATATTTATAATGATTTAGAACTGTTTTTTTTTGAAAGATAATAAGTTTGATATTAAATTGTAAAATAAGTTAACAGTTAAAATTAATCTAATTTACATTTAATGAAAATATTCTAATAAAACAAAAAAAAATTTTTTTTTTAATTAACACACTTTCCCTTATCAATTATTTATGCTGATAGTAATATTCTAAAATAATTAAAAAATTTAGTTATCAAAAATATTTTTTGCTGAGTCTTAATTAATAATACCTTATGTTAAAATAAAGTGAGACACTAAATTTGATAATCAAATAGTTACTTTTTTGAATTAAAATATAAGATTTTTAGATATCATATAAAGTAAAATATTGGTATCATTTAAAATATATTTTTATTGTATTAATATTTTTAATTTGATCGTTAAATATTTTTTTACAACATTTTGTGTTTCACCAATTAGTCACAAGTGACTAAATAATTTTAAATATGAGCCGTTTCAAAAAGTAATATCATAATACTAAATTGGTATTTATAGAATGATGTCCAATAAATCTTAATTATTTAGTGGAACAATAAAACTTTTTTTTTATTACGATAATTGTTAAAAAATTTTTGATATAAAATGTAATATTTTTTTATTTTTAGCAATTAAATAAATTAGCATCATTGTATTACCATGTTTTAAAAAAAAAAGTTATGACCGTGAACAGTAATTCTTGAATTAGAGAAGCTAGAAATTTTAAGATTTTTTATTTTATTTTCAGATGATAAAAATTATAAATAAAAAAAAAAATTATATTAAAAACTAGAATAAAAAATATTTATGTGCCTTTTATTTTTATAATTTTTGGATATGCAACATTTTTATTACATTAACAATAAAAGAGATAAGAAAAATATTTATTATCATTAAAAAAAAATTTGTTTGTATAATTTGTATAAAATACTAATAAAATAATAAACAAAGCTTATAGTACATGTTTTATCTTCTTTTATACAAGTTTTTAAGAATGAATAAAATATTTCTTAATATTTAGATATGTTTTTATAATGTTTCTATTTAGTAATTAGTATATATATTTATATATATATGTATATTTATTTATTTATTTATATCTGTTATAATAAAATATCTTTTCAATTATAAATACACAGGAGTAATATTATTTTGTATTTCATATTCTTTCCATCTTTCATCATCACTCTCGTGTGTTAAATATCTTTCTCCAACTTCTTTTTCTAAAACACGAAGATCAGACCATAATGTATATTTCTGAAGCCAGTTATGTACTAATGCTTTAGAAACAGAAAGTCTTTTTTGCATTTTAACTTGAAGTAAATTATTAATAAATTCAATTGCCTCAACAGAAACTTCCCTCCATGGATTAGGAGGATACATAAATTCTGCATTTTGAATTTGATCATTAATATCTTCATCTTCATTAAAAGGAAATGTTCCAGAAAGTGAAACATATACAATAACACCAACACTCCACATATCTAAACTTCTATTAAACCCTTTATTTCTTAATACTTCTGGTGCTAAATAAGCTGGTGTTCCTACAACAGAACGACGAAAACTACGTTCACCAATAATTCTAGCAAAACCAAAATCACATAATTTTACCTGAGGAAAATCTGAATCAGAGGCTAATAAAATATTTTCTGGTTTCATATCACAATGTACTACATTTTGACTATGTAAATATTGTAATGCTATTAATATTTGGTGTATTAAAAATTGTGTACATCTTTCATTTAAACGTCCTTTTTCACTACTTAATATCATCTCTAACATATCACCCTTTAATTTTTCCATAACAACAAATATTCTATCATGTGTCTCAAGCATTTGTTGAAATTCAACAACACCATGATGTTTAACTTTTTGTAATATTTCAACTTCTGTTCTTAAAGCTGCCTCTTTATTACTGGGAAATTTAAGTTTATCAATTAATTTAACTGCTACATGTTTACCAGTTTTGCGATGTATTGCTCCATAAACTGTCCCAAATTGTCCACTACCTAAAATTTCATCAGCAAAAATTTGATAAAGTTGTGAAAATTCTTGTTCACTTCTTATTTTTAATCCTAAATGTCCAATTTCTTCTGACTCAACCTCACCTTTTTCATTTGGAAGATTAAGTTGTTTCATCATACCATTTAAATTATTATTATTATTTATTGTTAAAGCACCAGTTTTATTAATAATATTATCCACCATTCCTATATTCATATTATTATTATTATTATTATTATTTTTTGAAGATTTTGTTGATGATTGTGGTGTTACTGGCATTAGAGCTTGTTTAATTGCTGCACTCCATGCAGCTGCATTTTCTAATGCTGCCTGTAAAACTTTTGCTGCTGTTGACTTTTCATTGTTACTTGTACCAGATGTAGATGGTGGAACAACAGCTATAATTAAAAAACATTAATTAAATATAATTATTTTTTAAAAAATAAATTAAAAAAACCTTTTGCCCATTTAACTCTATGATTATTGTCTATAGGATTACTTCGAGTTTTAGCAGAACTTCTTAAACATGATTTTATAGCATTAGTTGTAACATATGATATTGTATAACTTTGATCATTATCAATAGTTATTATAGATGATGTTGATGGTGAAGAGGAATCAGTACATGTACCTGGGGCACTACTTTCACTTCCTATGGCTGAATCTATACTAAAGACATCTGAATCAACAGTTTTATGGAAAACTTTGGTTGGAAATGGTAATTCTAATTTACCATTCCTTGAATCATATGTTGTATCATTATCATTAGACATTTCAATAGTATCAATTATAGGTTTTTTTTTATTTTTAAATTTAAATAATGGAAGTTCATCAAAATAAACAATAGATGATGGATTGTTTTTAGAAAAAAGATTCATGATCTTTTTTTTTAAACAATATAACTACTTCTTTTTATAAATAAAAAAAAAAACTAAAAATAAAAATAAGTAGATAGCATAAAAATTTAAATATTTATAAATATTTTTTTAATAAATAATTTATCAGTAATTAAAAATAATTTGTAATTATAAAGCTAAAGATATTTATAGAATAAAAAAAAAAAAGAAGAAGATAAAATGTATAAGGAGAATTTGATTTGAAAGCGCCTCTTATAAATTGTCAAAATATATAATAAAAAATTGTAAAAAAAAAAAATTTATATATAATATTATAATAATTTTAATTTATTTGTGGGGGAGGATTTTGAATGGAGATCATTACATAATTAGAAGAAAAAGATGACGATGTTTTAAAAAGGTCATAGTCAAAAAAGGATTCATTTTAAGAAGTAATTGAAGATTGATTTTTGTTACTATCAAAAATGTGGTAGTTAAAATAATGGATTATGTAGTGAATATAAAGACAGGAAATAGAGATGCATGCATTAAGTTAAGTATTTGTAGAAGTAGGATATTTATTTTACTGATGACAAATATAAAGCGTTTTATAGTAATAAAATTTTGTAAAAATAATTTTTACAGCGCAATGAAATAAAAATCAACTTTAATAAGATATATTTAATGGTATGATAAAATAAAAAAGAAGAGGGTATAATGTTAAAATATTATTGTAATCTTATAATACTATCTTCAATTATACATTCTTACTGAACATAACTTTAATACTAATTTTTTTTTAGTAATAATAAGTTATTATTTTTTTTTTGTTACAGTTATTATTACATAATATGAGATAAATATATATATATAATGTAGTTACTGAAATGCTAAAAAATATTATATTAATAAGGGTTATCTTCCTTCTGTATTTACAATAATAACATACCCACTTTAAAGCCATAAGTATGTAAAGAATCGCATCAACTATTATAAAAGTTTAGAGATATAAGAAGGTGACTAAATATATATTAAAAAAAGTGAAATAAACCAGTTATTGTCCTAAAACTCTATCAAATTGTCTATAGAACAATGGGAAGTTAAAAGCCAGTTCCATTTCATTCTATTTTTATTTGAACTAATTGTGAACTTCAAATTTAATATTTATATATTGTATGAATTTTATAAAATATTACTAAAAATTATGTAAATCTTTAAGAATACTAGCTTTTTTTTTAATCTATTAAAGTGAAACAACATAACTTAACAAAAAAAAATAAGTTCCTCAGAATTAAAATATATTCATTCATAAAAGTAGTTTATTCTAATTATTTTGACAAAACAACTTTTTTTTTATATGATCAAATAATATATAAAATAATCACAACATAAATAAACCAGCAATTTTAGATTAAAAGAAAAAAAAAACCCAACTGATAAAACCAAGATATCATTTATTTAAATAATATATTAAGTAGTTAAATCTACTTTTTTTGTCAACTTACTAAATAAAATCAATGATATTTTATAAGATTAAAATAAATGAAAAATTCTATTGTTTATAGTTTTTTAACAAAAAAAAAAAAACCTTAATAACTTTATATTATCAAATTAGTAAAAAAAAAAAGGTATAATATAAATTAATTTTTGTTTTTAAAATTATAAATATATTTATTAAAATAAACTAGTAAGAAATATATACTATTGATAAAATTATTAATTATGAATATTAACTTAAGTCAAGTAGTATGTTTGGAAAATACACATATTTCTTTCTATGTATATATTATTATCTAAACCTACGTTTAAACTAAAATTCACAGTAATTAAAGTACATATTTCAAAGAATTATAGGAAAAAAATATATATATATAAAAATAATTTATTATTTGATAAAAAACATGAAAATAAACCAATAAATAATTTAAAGTGAAATGATTTCATATTTATACATGATAAATTTAACAATTAAAATCATTTTTAAAAAGAGAATGTATGAAATATTTAAAATGACTATTGTTAAATGAAAAAGAGATAAAAATTCAAGATATTATTGTTACAATTAAAAGTAACACATAACAAATCGGATCAAAGTAAATACAAAAATCTCATTCTGGTTTATATATTATAAGTATTATATTAGTTAGACAACCAGGTTACGTAAAAATAAAATGTTTTTATTTATTTCCTTAAAATTTTTATAGCAATAAATGTACTGATAATACAGCTTATTTCTATTTATTGTGATAACTTTTTTTTTTTTATTAATAAATAAAAATTATATGTAATAAAATATTATTAATAAAAAAATGTGTTATGTGATTGTTTATATATTTAATAAAAAAATTAATTATTTGTTAATTAGTAAATTATTATACAAAATATTAATTATATTCTTTTATTAGTATTTTTATATTATATTTTAATTATTATACTTTATAAATAAATTATTATATCATATTTGAGAAAAATGAAAAAAGAAAATATATTTAAAAAATATATTAACTGAAAAGTTAGTTAACAAATAAATTAATTATCAATCAAAGGTAAAGTTTAATCTTTCTAGAACGTTCAAATAATCAGGAAGTAAGTCAATATATCATAAATAAATGATCTTCAAAAAATTTTTCTTTTAAATTTAATAAATATATAAGTAAATATGAGGTTAATTCATTTCATTAGTAAAAGTAAGAATACATTTTCATTAGTACTAATCTTTTTTACATTATTTATATATAGTTAAAAAAAATTTACTTTACACACATTTATGAAATTATTTTACACATGGGAATGTTTCAAATATTATAAATGTATAAAATTATAACAAATCATGTTATCAATTAATTGAATGTGACGTCAAATTCAATTAAAAGTAAATTCTAGTATATCAAAGTGAAATAAACTTTAGTAATATGTATAAACAACAATCAAATAATTATTTAACTTTCTAAAAGTTTGTCTAATTGTTTTACTTTATATAATTATAAAAATGTAATAATATATAATATAGTTAAATGACCGTTTCAATGTTTTGGTATAAAAATGATATATGTATGTGTTAAACTTACTAACAAAATATGTTGTAGTATGAGTCTTGATTTCAAATAGATAAGGAAGGCATATGTCATTTTCACCATGCTCCACAATATTAACCTCTAATATTTCAGAAAGAGGAAGTTCCTAAAAATGAATGAAATAGAAAAATGTTATATAATTAGAGAAAAATTTACTTTATAATATCCAGTAGAATTTTCATCTTTATATAGAATAAGAGATTTTGTATCTAAACGCCAATAATGCTTTTTCCGCTAAAAGAAAATTAATTAAAATGAATATATGATAAAAAAAAAAATTAATTTACCATAGAATGACGTGATGTAAAATGAATTAACCATCCTTCTTTCAATATCTTAGTTGCATTTGGACGTTTTGTTTGTTTTTTAGACATTACTATTCTTTGAAGTGGGATATTCTTAAAAAAAAAACAAATTATAAATATTAAATTTTTTTTTTTAAAATATATATTACCTGTGATTCACTAATATTACTTATATTATCAGTATCATTAACTTTTTCTTCTGGAGAATATTCCTCTTTATCTAATGAATTATTAGTTTCTTGTAATGGAGCAGAAGGAGTAGATTGTGCTTTAGCATGACTTCTGGGAGATTTTAAAAAATGATCCTCATCATCATTAATATCTTTTTCATCTAAAATAGATATTATTTATATTAAATTAATAAAAATTAAAAATTACTTGAATCAGATTGTCCAATAAATAAATCTCTCATATTTTGTGTTGCATTTCCTGAACAATCATTAGGAACAAATTGTGCACATTTTTTATGACAATTATATTTACAATCTCGGCACTGAATTCCTTGTCTTATAAGGCCTTTCAAAAGTTTTTTACAATAGTGGCATACAGTAAGTTTTTTATAAGTATGTACCTGAAAAGTATGTGGAACTTTTATTCTATTTGCCTCAGCTACTTCCATCCAAAGTGGTCTACCACTCCATGAAGAACTTCTATCTTTTCTTGGCATTTGAAGAAAATTACCACCTATAGGATCTTCACAATCATTATCAGTAGTAATTTTTATATCAGGATGATTTAATTTTAAAAAAGAAGGTGAATCAAAAATTTGATTTTTATTGCCTTTTCCATGCATATCGACAGGAGTTAAACTTTTTACATTAACAACATTATTAAATGTAACCGCAGCAGCATGTAAAATAGGACTAATATGTGATATAGAGTCTCTTAAACATTGTGAGTTTCTTGGAGACAATGGTATGGCACTGGGTCTTCTTTGTCTACTACCACTACAATTATTTGGAATTTTAGAAGCGCACCGTTTATGATAATTTAATCCACATCCTTCACATTTTAATCCCTGTTTTACCAAGCCAAAAAGAAGTTCACCACAAAAGTCACAAAATGTAGGGCTTTTATAACTATGAACATACAATGTATGTGGATGAATTACTAATCGGTCATGTTGAGAGCATGCTAAAAAAATAATATATATTATTTAAAAGAAAATAATTTAAAAAAAAATTTTTTTCATTTTAAAATACATGTAACTACTATAACTTTTTTTATATATATATATTAAACTAAACCTTCAGATCCCCTTCTTTTTTTCATAATTTATTTCTTTTTATATTATTTAAAAAAAAAAATTATATTAAATGCTTTACTAACAAAAATATAGTCTTTAATCTTTCATAGGAATATAATTAGTATAAATTATATAATTTAAATAAAGCAAAATATTTCTAAATATTAATTAATATATGCTGTTATAAAAAAAAATAATATTGAAAAATATTTTATAAACTAAAAATAATAAAAGATATCACCATAAAAAAAATTTTTTTTTAAAAAAAAGATATAAAGAAAATAAAAATTTTCTGCGCATTATACCACTTTTAATAAACATTAATTTTATCATAAATATATAAAATATGGTGTTTATATTAGCATCTTATTTATGTAAAAATTATTTAAACATATTGGGTTTAGTGGCTTAAAAGTAAAGATTTATCCATAGTTATTCAAAAAAAAAAAAAATGTATATATGTATTTTTGTTTATAATATTATTTAATAAAATTGCAATATTTTATGATTATATGATGATATCGAGTATTTGCTAAAGAAAAATTAAAGTTTATGGTCAATGATAAATTATGAGAATAATAAAAATATATAAAAATGTCATTTTTATTTATCTTATGTTTATTTTCATACTTAAAAAGAGTTAAGATTATTATCTTATTTTTAAAATTACAAGTTAATAAAGTTTTGTAAAATAAAAAAAAATTATGTTTTAATCATACAAAAATAAAAACAAATACTTTATAAATATTTTAATTAAAAATAAGATAAATAGTAAACATTTTATATTTTTAATTATTTTTAAAACAAATAATAATTAGTAAAACTAATTTCGGTATAATGAATCTCTTTAAATATTTATATATATATATATATATACATATGTATAATAATAATTTTTAAAATTATTTGTAAAGCATTATAAACTAATTATTATATTATACGGTATATAATCTTATAGTTACATTTTTTGATATTAAAAAGATTAAAAAACAAAGTTAAATATTTTTTAGTGTACTTACGACTTATTACAACTTCAACTAGTGTTCCTTCAATAACGTCATTTATAGAATTAATTAATTGTAAAATGTTTATAGAAGTAAAGTCATGACGATAGAGAAGAAGAAAATCAGATAATTGATCCCCAAAATTGTTATTTGGATTCTAAAAAGAAAAAAATTAATTATTAGTGTAAAAAAAATAATTAAAAAAAAAATATTCTATACATTTCTTTGAATAAATTTGACAGCCTCCTCCTTTAACTCATTGAGGCTAATCTCACTATTATTCCAATATATAGTTTCTTTATGAATGCCATTTTGTATTTGAAAGCTAAATCCAGACATTTTTGTTTGATTAATAATTTGTTGATTATTAGATTTACTTTCAATGTTGTAATTTATGATATTTCTATTGTTATTCTCTAAACGATTATTTTCAATTTTGTAAGAATTTATTTGATTATGTAAATTGAATGTTGAATGGATTCCTCTTACTTCATTATATGCAAGTGCAAATTTTTCTAATTCACTGCTAACACTACTTTTTGAATCTTTATTATCCCCAACAAAATCACTGTAATAATAAATTAAAATTAACTTTTTATTTATTTTTTTATAATAATTTTTAACCATACATTTTTATAATTGGAAATTTTTTTGATGAATGCATATTAACCTAATTTTGTATACTCAATTTGATTTGAAAAATAAAAAAAAATTTTTTATATATATTTTTAAGAATCTTTTAGTAAAATTCTTTACTTATTTATGGATTATTAGTTTTTTCATTAGATAAATTTGTAGAAAATATTATTCTTTTAGAAAATCTGAAATATTTGAGGAAAAAAAAAGATTGCAATTAATTTAGTTAAATATATAAACTTTTGATGTATAGTCGATAGGATATAAGAAAGAAACATCATTTTTTTTTAAATTTAAAAAGAATTGCAAAATGACTTTATTTTTAATAAGTAATAAAAATATGTATATATATTATTTTTAAGTAAAATAAAATTTAAGAAATAACGTTAAATAGATATAAAAAAAAAATTAGGTTTTTTAAATAAAATAGATATTATAAAAAGTATTTTCTTAATAAAAAAAAAATATATTTAGATAAATAGATAAAATAATATAAAATGCAATAATATTTAAGAATAATAAATAAAAATTTAAAATTTTAAAAAATTGTCACTAATTTATTGAAAGATGATAGATTCCAATTAAAAAATATTTGTCAGAAAATCAACAACTGACGGCTTCATATATCATCAAAAATTATATTTAACTATTAAAACATATGAATTTATGTGACATAAACAACCAAAAAATTTTGGTACGTTGATAGAGAATAAAGTTAATGTCCTAAAAGTTTATATAACAAGAAATTTTGTGGTTAAACATAGTCATATTAAAATTATCATTACAAAATAATCATAGAATTAAATAGTACTAAGTTATAAAAATGATAACAACATACATACATACATAAAATTTAAAAATATAATAAAGTTATATAAAAATGACTTTTTACTATTAAAGAATCATTCATTTTGTTAAATGTTAAAAAATATATTTTGGTCTTTATTAATACTTATTTTTAAAACTTTTTTTTTTTAAAATATGTAGATGGCATTAATATTAAAAGCAAATCTTATTGTAAAATATATTTAATCTTACATTTTCAATTAATAATTTTATCCTACACCTAGTAGGCAAAAAAAAAAATATTATTTTTTAATTTTTATACATGAAGAGACAAAAGAAAATTGAAGAATTTTCACATTCACTCATTTTATTATATTTACATTACCAAAAACCACTTTTTGGTTTCATTTACCAAAATATATATAAAATTAAAGTCATAAGGACAATAGAAATAAGATTAAAATGAATATAATTATTTTTATAATGTATAATTTTTGGAATCTTAAATAAGAAATCCTATTCCACTAAGGTTATTAAAAAGAAAATTTTTTTTTTTATTATTTATTAAATAATGTATAAAGAAATGGCAAGGAATTAGTTAAAAGTATAAAAAAATTTTATGTATTATTAAAAAAATTTAAAGGATACAACCTTCCTTCCGTAATTATGTTTCCAATTATTTTTAACTATTTTTTAATAAATATATATAGTATAGTTATCAAAAAATATGTATAAGATATTAAATTTATTTTAAAATTTTGATATATATCCTTTAAAAGATGGAAAAAAAAAAATTTTTTTTCTAATTTTCAAAAAGAATATTTAAATCTATTTGAAAAAAAAATTTTTTTTTTTTTAATATAGCTGTAATAAAATTAGCAACAAAATATAAATATATTTTTATATATAATTGAGTTGCTAATATTTTAATTATTATTTCACTCTTTAAATAGAACTTTGATAACATGATGAGTTTCAATGATAATAATATATATCACAGATGAATAAATTAACTTTTTGGTTATATGCATTCAAAGAACAATTTATCATATAATTTTATTTAAAATTTTAATAAGATATAAACTAACCTTAAGATACTTACTATTGTTATTTATGCAATAGATTAAATAAAAATATGTTGTTTGATTAGATAAATTCCTTTCTAAATCTATAAAAAAAAAAGATAAGAAAATTTATTCATAAAAAAAAAAAATATATTATAAAATAAGTTGTATTAAATAGGATATTGAATCAGGGATTCATAATAAAGTTACATTCATTTTAAATTAAGTTAACCTAAATTATTTTTAAAAAGATGCTTTTATCTTTAAAAGTCTTGTATTTATGGATAGCTGATAATTATTTGCGCAAAAATAAGAAAAAATTTTATAGTAATTAGACAGGGATAATGATTAAAATATTAATCTCTATTTTTTTATGTTATAATTTACTTAATAACAATATATTTAATTTATTATTTCATAACAGATTTTTTTTTACAGGAATTATGTAAACATTGTCTTTTACTACTATTTATTTACATTATTTTTGCAAGTCGCTACATGTGACATACATAAAATTTCTTATTAAACTTTCCTTAATATTAACATTTTACTCAATTTTAGAGAGCACTAGCTTTTCCTAAAGTTTTAATGGTACATAATAAATTGGAAAAATATATTAAAATAATAAAATTTTGTTTTTGAATTTATAATATATTATTAAATCATTTATTGCAATTTTTAATTTAATTACAGTAATTTAAATGGGCAATGGTAGAAAAAAAAAATCTATGTAAAATTAAAAAAAAAATAAAATAAAATATACCAAAATTAAGGCGCATAGTACAGGGAAAATAATAAAATTATTAGATATGCTTCTATTAACTTTGTTAAAATTACTCGACCATAAAAATTGTCTAACAAAGATATCATTAAATTAAAGATATCAAGTTATACTCGGAAATATATATAACTAAACAAAGTAAGACATTTATATTTATTTATTAATGAATCCTTAACAAATGAATAATTCATCACCAATATTATTCACATAAATTATTTCTATTAAAAAATTTATGAGAGAGTTTTAAAAAATTTATGAAAAAAATATCTTCATAATAATAATTGATTATTTTTTTTTATTAAATTGAAATAATAAAATAACAACATGTTATAAATAATTACCCTTAAAATTATTAGATTATAATAAATACAAATATTCTTTTGAAATATATTTTTTTTTTATACATAATGTGTTTACATCACTACATCAAATGATGGCAAAAAAAAAAAGTTTTTTTTTTTTTTATAATAAGTTAATTAAAATTATTGGCTTTATTTACTATAAAATTTTATTATTGTTATTTATAAAAGTAGATTTTAATAGTTATAATTTTTAATATTAAAAATTATTACTAACACAAAAGTTTTATTTAATAAATAAAAAGCAATTAAATAAAAAGTGTCATTTAATGAATGTTTAATATCAAATTAACCACCATATGGGTTTCTGAATATAATTTTTATGGTAAAAGCAAACTATATATAAAAACTAAGTCTATTTTATTCAAACATTTATCTAAAATTAAATAAATATATAAATTGTGCCTAAATTAAAAAGGTGAAAAAAAAAATAATTAAAATAATTGTGTATTAAGAAACTTGGCTTGAGATATTTCATTGATTATTAAATTAGTATATTATCATATGCCGAATAATGAATAAAAAAGAGAAAAAAAAACATAATTGTAATATATTTGCCTGAAAAATTAATTTAATATGAGTCACAAAAGATGATATATAAATAGAGTAACAAAAGGGAAATTGTCATATGTATAGGATATATTATTTGAAGTTAAATTGAAAAAACTAAGTAAGTATTGTTTTTATACATAAATATTTTTTTTACATTTATTCTTTTAAAAATATTTATCACTCAGTTAAAGATAAATTAGATATAATTTAAACCATTGTTTACAAGTTTAACACATTATCACCTAATTATTATTAAAAAAAAAACCTTAAAACATAAAAATAATTCCTAAAAATTTTAATAATTTATCAGTGAAAAAAGAAATTAAATATATATATATATATAAATACATTGTATAATTATAAAAAAAAAAAATTTTAGAATATAAAAATAATTTTAAATATAAACTTATTATCTTTATATAACTTTTTTTTTTGTTTCATTTTGTCTATAAATTTTTATAAAAAAAAAAATTACAGAATTTAAGGTATTAAATTTTTTACTTTTTAGAAATATGTCACTAAAAAGATGTAAGAAATATGTCAAATGAAAACATCAGAAATAAGAAGTGTAAATAAAACACTTACTATCCATTTTCTCTAAGTAACTTGAATAAGTTTTTCAAAAATAGGATGTACGACAAAAAAAATAATAAATTTTGATAAAAAAAAAACGAAGAAATTATTCATTACCAATCTGTAATAGTAATATAAAAATTTATTTTAAAATAAAGAAATATAATTTTACTATTAAAACAATGAATCGAATATTGGGTTGGATGGTATTATTTATAGTTAAATATACGGTTAATTTTGTTTTATTTTAAAGAATTGTTTTAATTTAATTTTGAATCAAATTTATAATTTTATTGTTGTGACTGTTTGCCATAATGATGAAAGAATATTTTGATTCTAATAAGGATTAAAATAGATTATTGTTTAAATTTTGAAAATATAAAAAAAAAATTTTATTACTTTAATGGTTGGAAATGATAAAGATAGATGGTAACTGTTGTGTACTTTTAGAATATTGGTTATTATGCCTTTTTTAGTTTTTATTTTTACTGTACTAGTTAAAGCCTGACAAGATAACTGAAACTTTATAAAAATATCTATTTTTCAAGCACGTCATTATATTATAAAAGAGATTTAATAAATTAAGAATATTAGAACAGGTTTTAAATGAAATGTATTTATTTACTATTATTACCTCATAAAATTATGATTAAATGTCAATTGGCTTCAAAAGAAAATTAATATGAAAACTTAAATATAATAAAATTTTAAATTATTTCTTTGATATTATACAATTTTAATGATATCGTTATTTAATTTATATTTTATATTAATATTTAGTTTATGTAAAACTTCATACTATACTATTATTCCTAACAATTTAAAAAAGATGTTATGTAAAAACAATCCTAATTTTAAATTTTGTTTAGAAGTATTTCCGAAAGATGAAGGATTGAATTTAGAATATAAATTATTAATCTGTAAATATAGACCTGAACTTAAAATATGTAACAAACAACAAAATGATTTTCCATTTATTGAAGGAATCATTAACTCAAAAACATTCTTTTCACAAAAAAACAAATTAAAATATTATCCTACAGTAGGAAGAGAAAATAATAAATTATTTATTGATCAATCAACACATGAATCATTAAATAATGAAGAAGATAAAGAAGGAAGTGGTGAGATGCTTTACACAATTATTAATAAAAAAAATTCATCCAATATATTACAGCCTTGGGATATTTAATTTAATCTGAATTACATTTCATGTAAACAAAGAATTTTCTTATGAAAATTACATCATATCAAATTATATATATATATATTACTTTTTTTAGAGTACCAATTTTATTAAATTCATGAGATTTTGTTCTTTAAGTACCCTGAAATTTTATTATCAAAACTTTTCATTTAATTTATAATGTTTATTTTTCAAAATTATTAAAAAAAAAAAAAAAGTTTTTCTTTATTTAATCATTTAACTGTTAAATTTTATTTTCATAAATTTATATTGTTTATGGTTGTTGTATGAATATATACATATTTTCTATATATATATTTTTTTTCTACTTTAATATAAAAATAATATATAATACTGTGTTATTTTGTAACAAAAATAAAAAGTTACAAAAAGATTTAAAATTTATAATTAACTTGTGTCATTTCTTATAATTTTTTATCATTATAATTTAATGTTTATTCAAGTTATTAAAGAGAGTGATCAAAAAGATTAGTAAGCATTCATTGTAGTTAAATTCTTTTGTTTTAACTTGTTTAATTCTTTTTAACTATTTAATTTAAAAAGAATACATTATAATGTTAAAACTTTATAAAATTTTAATTATAAATTTATTTTTTTATTTATCTATTAATAATGGAGTAATAGCATATAATGATTCAGTTATATATAATTCTTCAATAGTTAATCATTTAACTAATTATAATACTGAATATTGTAATAATATAAAGGGACATATAAGAATAGCGAAAAAATTACGATTAATATCTAAACCATTTCAAATTGAATTAGGTAATAATAATACTAAGATTGTATCAGATAAGTCTATTGAAGTTGTATTGGCACTTTATTTAGAAAAAATTTCACCAAATGATATAAATTTACCCTTTTTATATAATAGTATAGAAATATCATGGGTACCAAATTTAAAAGATAGTATAGTTACTCAACGATATCAACCTTACATTGGTAATATTACATTTTTAAATAAAAATGAAACTGAAATAATAGTTTATTTTTCAAAAGTTAATCATATATTAGAATCAAATTATGAAGTAAAAGTTTGTTTTAATAAAATAATATATATTAAAATATAACATTATTATTTTTATAGATCAATCAAATACTTTTAAATTCTTGTTTAAATTTTATCAATTTTCATCCACCATTAAGAAAATTGATTAAATTTAATTGTCATAACTTTAGCCCAAGTTTATGTGAAATCAATAATACAAAAACTAATGATAATAATATATTAAAGACAAACTGTTTATCAATAGGAAAATGGTCAGCAGCATTACATAAACATTCAAATGGGCAAATGAATGCTTTAGTAAATTTAGAGTATAATTTAGTTGATGAAAATGATCAAACAATGAAAGAAAATTTTAAGTATGTAGCATTTATAGGTTATTGTGATAGTAAAATTGATACTTATCATAAGTGCCAACTTAATTATGATGGATTAAGGAGAAAAACATTATGTAACCCAAGAAAAAAAAAATGTACTGGTTTAGCATCAATAGAATTAAATAATTTTGATTTTACTAAAAAAAAACTTGCAATATTAGTATGTATTGTTATGTATGAAGAATTTACTGATTCTTGGGATTATTCAAATATAAATTTAAAAAGATATAAAGGTGATGTAATTAATGATAATGATGATCAAAAATTTCATATTTCTGATAAGGAAAGTGGAAAATTTGTACTTGGATGGCAAGTAATTGTAGCATATGGAACTGTACTTATTCTCCTTTTTATATTACTATTTTGGACAATTATAAACAAATATCGAAATATTAATTATAAATCTGAAATATCTATTTATAATAAAAATAAATTAGCTTTTCCAAGTGTAATACAAAGATACTATTCATCTTCTACTATTACAATAAATTTTGAAAAACCAATTGCTATTGGAAATACTAGTATAATTTGTAAAGGATATTTTGGTGTACAAAATAAAAATGATACAACACGAAAAAATGTATTAGAAAATGAGAAAAAATTTGTTGCAAAAATTCCAAAAATAAATATTACTGAAAATGAATTACATGAATTTTTTAATGAAATTATTATTTATAAACATTTAGATAATAATTCAAAAATTGTTAATTTTTATGGTTATACAAAACTTCATGATGAAAAAGTTCTTCTTTTAGAGTATTGTTCAAAACTTGATTTAAAATCATACCTTCAATTATGTAGACAACATGCATATAAACTTCAAAAATTAGGTTATGATATTGAAGCATGTGATCCTTCAACAATCCCAAAAATGAATGAAAATTTAATGATAACTCTTAAAAATGCTTTAGGTATAGCTGTACAAGTTATATGTGGGATGGTAAGAAATAAAAATAAATTATTTATATAATAAAAAAAAAAAACTTTTATTTATAGGAATATTTACATACAAAAGAAATTATTCATTGTTCACTTCAGGCAAATAATATATTTTTAACAGATACATTTTCTGTAAAAATTGGAGATTTTGGTAAAAGTTTATATACTGGAGGTGTCTCTAAAACTCATAAAACATTTATGGGTTTAATAGATATTTTAGATGGTGAAAATTATAGATGGTTACCATTAGAAGCTATTAAAAATAGTAAATTTTCATATAAAACTGATATGTAAGTATATAAATTGTTTTATAAAATTAATTATTTCTAAATACATTTAAGATGGTCTTTTGGTGTACTATTACAAGAAATATTAACATTAGGTGGATTTCCTTATCATAATACAGTCTTTAGTAAAGAAGGTTATCAAACATTTTTAGAACAAAATAATTGTTTACCAAAATCAGAGAATGCACCAAATTATATATATAAACTTCAACAATCATGTTGGCAATTAAATAAAGATGATCGTCCCAGAATAAATTATCTTAAAAAAGTATTTGTAAATTTATACAAATCAATTTCAGCTTCTGATTATATTCAAAATTATAACTTTGTTCCATCAAAAGATATTTCTATTTACCAAAATTATTTAGAAAAGAATTCTTACATTCCAATGATTGATCGTGAAAATTATATAGACACTGATCATTATTTAATTTCTAATTTTTATACAAATGACAATGAAATAAAGCACAATTTTTTATTTGAAACGGAAAGACTTTTAGGTTATCAAGCATTGCCACATGCTAGCACGTAACAAAAAAAAAAAAAAACTATTTAACTTAAGTAATATAAATACTATAAATAACTTTTACGCTAATAGTAATAACGAATTATTATTTACCTCAATACATTATGGTGTGAAAAGTAATAACTAAAGAATTGAAATAGGAATATAAGTAAATAAAAAAAATTGTATATAAAAAGTAAGAATCTGAAATTAATATTACATTTTAAATTTACAAAAATGAAATTATTTGTTATAATTATTTCAATTATTGCTGCTATCTCAGCTCAATATTATTATATGGTAAAGATTTTTTGTTTTTGTTATTTTGTTTAATAATATTTAAATATTTTTTAGTATCCATATTATTATTATTATCCTCAACAAACATACTATCCATCAGCATATCCCCAATATATACCAATAAATGATTCTACAAATAAAACATTAACAAATGAAAATAATCAAAATAATCAAAATATAACAACACAATTTTCTCAAAATGAATCTCAAAATAATAACCAAGAAAATGTTAACAATAGTCAGGCTAATGCTTTACAAACAACACAAGGATATAATGGTCCATATAATTATTTCTATTATCCATACCTTATAGGATAAATAGAAATTATCATGGGAAAAAAACTTTTTTTTTTTTTTTTTAAAAAAATACAAATTTAAAATAGAATAAAGTTTAATTACAATTCATCTTTGGTTTTTTTTAAATATGGAAAATCACTAATTATATCATAATTATATTTATCTCTGATGTATTTCCAAAAATCTGAACTTTCTTTTATAAGATTTTTTTTTATTGATGGTTTATCATTAATTTCTAAATACTCCCTTTCTGTATTTGTATATTGTTTCCATTCAAAATTTTTCGTAGATGGAGAGTCATATTTAACAAAATTACCAATACTTGTAACAAGATTATTATAATATAATTCATCTTCATCATTCCATTCAAATTTATTAAAAAAATTTATTTTAAACATATAAGGATATTCATGACCATGTGTTGAACCACAAAATGGAAAACTTTTATTATAATGACTAGGATTATAATGTGTATTATGATATAACCATATTGGCCATCCTGCTTCTGCTTTCAATTCTGCTTCCCATAATGTTGATAATGCAATTATAAGATCAGAAGCCAATTGGGTATATGCTATTAGATATCTTCTATAATTTAATTCTGGTTCAATTTTTTCTGCTTTTTTAACATAAAACTTTACTACTTCATCTGTAACTTTTAAATAATTTTCTCCATATCTTTTTTCTGTTGATACTAATTTTTTGACATCTTCATAAAATTTTTTTTCATCATAATTTTGAAAATCTTCAGGTTCTATTAAAATTTTATTAACACTTTTACAAAATCCCAGTAATGTAAAAAATATTCCTTCCTCATTTGTAAAACCAATATAAGTTGGAATTTTTGGACTTTCTTTAATTAGATCTTCAATTGATTTTGGAAAAAAATCATTATCAAAAGATGGTTTATATTTTAATAAAGATATATCTACTAATGATGTACCAATTTTTTCAATACCATCAAGATATTCATCTACACTTTTAGATTTTAAACAATTTTTAATACTTTCATTATCAATTTTATTACAATTAACAGCATGACTTATCTCTTTAGTTGAATGTACAATTGTATCATTACCTAATGCCCAATTTGATAAGGTACTACCTGACATTTCAATAACTTTAGAAATATAATCACGAGTATGGGGACTGATGCTTAATGCACCTACAGAACTACCACCAGCAGAAAGTCCAAAAATAGTTATCTTTTTGTTATCACCATTAAATTTTATAATATTTTGATGTATAAATTTAATTGCTAACGATTGATCCCAATAACCATAATTACCTGGCATAATCTTATCTCCAAATGATGAGAATCCAAAAATACCTAAACGATAATTTATTGAAACAACAATTATATCTTGATTGGCAAATGAATCAATTAAATTTTTATAATTATAAAGATTAGATGATCCTACTGAATAACCACCACCATGAATCCATACAAGAACAGGTAAAAGTTCATTAGTATTTTTCTTAATTTTTGGTTGTATTATATTTAAGAAAAGACAATCTTCACCACTTTCTAAAAATGTTTCTTCTCTATTTATTTGTAAACATTGTTTTCCATATTTTTTTGTTTCTAAAATATTGTCCCAGTTCTCTGGTTCTTCTGGTTTCTAAAAAATAGAATTGTTTTGGTAAAAAAAAAAAAATTTAAAAATTTAACTTTCCTCAAATCTTAATTCACCGATTGGTGGTTTGGCATATGGAATACCTAGAAAAACATTATAATTTTTTCCTTTAACACATTTATATTCAAATCCTTCAATAGTTCCATATTTAATGTTTACTTTTACATCACCATTAATTATTATGAAATATGAAAATATAATGTAGAATGTTACAAATAATATCATACTTGAACATATAATTTTTCTTTACCATTAAATATATAATTTATTAAAATTATTTAGATAAGAAATAAATTATTGATAATTGTGGTTATGAAATATTCTACAAATAAAATAGCTTTATTTTTACTTACATTTTATTTTTATGTATAATAAAACATAAACATTTCCCATAGTAAGAGTAAGTTACTATGTAAATTTATTGTTTGTTAAAGTATTCAATGATAACTTAAAAACATAAAAATTGGATATTTCTCTAGAACATAATATTATTTTCAAATAAAAATAATATTTTAAATTTAAAAAAATAAATTTTATTATCAATTTTATAAACAAATAAATATTATTTTAATAATAATGTTACAAAATAAACTATTAAAATAATAAAATATAAATTTATAAAAAAGTAACAAGAATAATCTTTATATATTTATAATAAAAATTTATATCACAGTGGAATATTTTTAATGCAGAGAATAGAGATTGTATTAAAACAAATTATTAAATATATATATTTACACATGTTGTTTAAAATAATATTAAACTAAAATTTTTCAAACTTTTATGTGTTAACATTAAAAAAAACTTTTATTTACGACTTGTTCTAACTTTTTTGACACGTTTCCGGTTGTTGTTGATATTTTTTATCAATCAAAATGTATCATGAACCGCATGACATTCGACATCAAAAAATCATACATGTTTAAACAAAACCATTTTTGATACATAAATAACAAATTGATAGTACAATTATTACACTTTATTAGTACTGCATTAATTGTATGCATTACTTAATTGAATCAAAAATTTATATTTTTTATCAATTTCCGGCTGAATGATGAAACATACAAATTTGTATCTTACTAAAAACAAAATTTTTACTGAATGAATAATTTATTTTTTTAATCTTAAAATAATAAGAAATTTTTTTTTCAAATAATTCTTATCAATAAGAAAACACAAAAAAAAATATAAAAATTATTGAATATATGTAAAATATGTAAAATAATAAATTTGATAGTATATTATACTTGATTAAATTCTTTAAAATATTATAAAAATAAAATTTATAGATTAAATGATAATAATTTAGTTCCTATTGATATCTATTATAGCTAAAACTATAAGGTCCGGTTTCAATTTATATAAATTAAAATGAAATTAGACAAAATTTAGCACTTTCATCTAATTTCTACAGGTAAGGGTGTCTGTTTAAAAAATTTTTAATTATATTTTAGGATGAAATCTCTTTTTGCTATTCTTCTTTGCTTGGCTATTGCCAATGCCGCTGTCGTTGAAATTCCATTCAAAAAATCTGGATCAATGCGTGCTCGTATGATCAAAGAAGGAACATGGAAAGCATACGTTGAAAATAACTGGAAAGTTAGAGCCGTTGGTTCTCAACCATTCATTGACTATTATGATGACTTCTATGTAGGTAACATTACCCTTGGAACACCACCACAACCTTTCCAAATTGTTCTTGATACTGGATCATCTAACCTTTGGGTTATTGATGCTAAATGTACTTCTCAAGCCTGTAAAGGATACCCATCTTCTGGATTTACTAAACACCTTTATGATACCACCAAATCATCTACATACGTTAAGGAAACTAGAAGTTTCTCTATTCAATATGGATCTGGATCATGCGATGGACATTTAGCTAAGGTAAATTTTTAAATATATTTAATAAACTATTATTTTATAGGATACTCTTACTATGGGAGGTTTGACTGTTAAATCACAAGAACTTGGAGTTGCCACCTCAATTGCTGAAGTTTTCGGATATCAACCAGTTGATGGTATTCTTGTATGTTTATAATATAATTATTTAAATAATAATATATTTTATATTTTAGGGATTAGGATGGCCAGCATTAAGTGTTGACAATGTCGTACCACCAATGCAAAATCTTCTTTCACAACTCAATGCTGGACTTTTCACAGTCAGTCTTAACTTGATTCCAAACCCATCATCAGTTTCTGGATCAGGAAATGGAGGAACTATCACATACGGAGGTTTAGATACCAAAAACTGTAAAGGAGCTATCACATACGTTCCACTTTCATCTGAAACTTACTGGCAATTCCCAATTGAAGGATTCTCTGTAGGAAGTTTCAAAGAAAGCAGAAAACAACAAGTTATCTCTGATACTGGTAATTAATTTTTATAATTTTATTTTTTATTATTTATAATAATTTAAGGTACATCATGGATCGGAGCCCCAACATCATACATGAGCCGTATCGCTTCTACTCTTGGAGCTCAATTCGACTGGGAAAATGAATTATACACCATCCCATGTTCTGGATCATACCCAGACATGGTCTTTACCATCAACAAAGTTAAATACAGCATTCCATCAAAACAATATATTCTTGATCTTGGACTTGGATCTGGAAATTGTGCTCTTGCCGCTTTTGATATGGGAGGCATGGGAGGTCCACAATGGATTCTTGGGTAATTTTAATACTAAGTTTATTTTTAAATTAATTTATCTTTTTTTTTTCAGAGATGTCTTCATTCGCCAATACTGTAACATCTACGATATTTCTAACAAGAGAATTGGATTCCAACTTGCCGGACAATAATTTAAAAAGTATACTTTTTTTATTGTGAAAAAATATTTGTAGTTAATTTTAATTAATAGAATATTTAATACCTAATATAAATTTTTTTACTTTTATAAAAAATGTACAATATTAAATTTTTATACTTAATGAATATTTTGTTATTTTTATTAATATTTTGAAGAAAAAAAAATTGTAGTAAGTATAAAACTATCTATCATTAAAAATCGTTACATATCATATCGATAAATTTTCTTGTCATATAAAAATATAGTAAAAAAAAAAACAATGACTGAAAAAGTTTAGATAAAACATTTCTCTTACTATTATAACTTACAATTTTTATTTTTCATAAGCATAACTTTATATACAACTTTATAAGAACAATAAAAAAATTTTTTTATTATTATATAATTGTCTATTTTTAAATTATTTATCTAAAAAATTATTATATTATGTCAAGTCTTCAAGTAGAAATAAAAAGTAAGAAGTAATAAAATAATAATTATAAAAAAAAACAATTCAGAGATAATAGGTTTTCCACAATTAACACCTGGTGACAAATTTGAAATAACAATTAAACATGATTTAGAAATAATTAAAAGCAAGGTTAAAATTCAAGGTGATAGGACTCAGGTATGGAGTAAGTCAAATTTTATAATGACATATTATCCAAAGTATAATATTGAAATAAAAGTTAAAGAATTAAAATTATTTACCTCAAAAACTATAGACATTATAACAATACCAACAATTATTTTTTATAAGAATTTAGCAAAATTTTTTATGTTAAATTTAAATTCATCTGGAACATTAAAATTAGAATTAAAAATTACATTAAATCCATCAACAAATCCAACTTTTAAATTTAAGAATAATAAAAGAGAAATGAAGTTTTTTGGAAAAAATAAAGTTATATCTGATTTAACAAAAATATGCCCATACAACTATGATCAATCCTCCATTTTTAATGTTAACAAGCAACAATTAAATTTTGATAATAGTAGAGAACTGATAAATACTGACAATATTGTTAAAATGAAATATGAAGAATCATATCAAATATTTGATGAGCACAATTTTGAATTGACAGAAATATCTACATCAAACGATAAGGTAAGTAATATATATAAATAATTTTTATTATTTTTAAGACTTTTGAATTACTAAGATTTGTAAGAAATTATGACATAAATGGAAAATTGATTTTGAAAGATAGTAATTTAAGAGGGACATATAAAAGATTCTCTGAGAATTATAATGATTGGTAACAACGATAAAAAGAATAATTCTAATCATAGCTTATGCAAGAATTAATTTTAAATGATGATACCTGATATGAACAGTCAAAATTTCAACAAAAATGATGCAAACTATTGAATTTTTCTTTAAATAAATATAATAAAAATCTTGACAATAAGTTTAAACTTAAAGAAATTAAAAATAATAGTTAAAATTTATTATTTTAAAGAAAATAAAAAATGAGATGACTTAACAAAAACAATATATCCATTTAAGAATATAG
Source organism: Strongyloides ratti (assembly GCF_001040885.1). Taxonomy (NCBI): domain Eukaryota; kingdom Metazoa; phylum Nematoda; class Chromadorea; order Rhabditida; family Strongyloididae; genus Strongyloides; species Strongyloides ratti. The sequence continues at coordinate 4,938,812 of NC_037307.1, forward strand.
AAATGATTTAATTATTAACAATACAATTTCAATATTCTTTTTTAAAGTTTAACAGATGGATAGTCCTGTCTTGCTCCTCTTCTTGATAAAGAATCAGCCCGTTCGTTACCATCAATTTTTGAATGAGCTGGAATTTTTCTTATATTAGTACCAGTCTTTTCAATTAAATTATACAACTCTTCAAATAGATCTTTATTAGACAATGGTCTATTTCTAACATCACGCCATCCATTTTTCATCCATCTATAAATCCATTGAGTCATAGATTTATAAAGATAGTCAGAATCTGTATATAAAATTAAATCAAAAAATCCTTTTTTTTCAGCAATTTTTAAAGCTTTTATAGCTGCTCCCAATTCGGCTGCCTGACTTGATTGTTTTCCATCATATCTTTCACTAATATTAAGATTATTACCCTCACCCCAATAAACTCCAATACCAGCCTAAAAAAAAGTTTAGTAGTAAGAAAATAAAATCTTACTCGAGCATCGAATCGTCCATTATTTATACAGGAACCATCTGTATATACAACACGATGCTTACCATCAAATAAAAATAAATTTTTTGGTTTTCTTCCTTGATAATTCATAATAATCTAAAGAAAAAAAAATTACAATTGAATAATATATAATTCATAGATAAAAAAAAGAAAATAATTTGTTGAAAAGATTTGATACAGGTAACAATATCTAAATTAAATTTTATACAACAAATATCTGTCGAAAAAAAAAAGAAATGACGTTTTTACACAAAGAAGAAATGTTTTTCAAAAAATTATAAAGTATATTTTACTCTTATAACAGATTTTTTACTCTTAGTTATTATGTTATAATTTAAATTTTTTTAGTTGATATTTACAAATAGGTTGAAGTTCATAAACCATGAAAAATTCTAGCGCCATTTTTTTTAAAAAGACAACATAAACTATGAATTCTATCTTTCAAAAAAAAAAAAAAACTAAAAAAAAGTTAAATTAATAGTAAATCAAATTTTATAATTTTTTGGCACATATAGAAAAAAAAATTATAGTACGATTGTTGATTCTGGATATATCAACATTACAAATATTGTATAAAATTGAAAATCAATATAATTTAAAGTAGATCATTTCTTAATATTCATAAAATATAAATAATACATGATAAGGCTTTATCTGTGATGAAGTTTGTATGTTACAAAAACAATGATAGATTTCAAAATTTACATAGAAAATAAATCAAAATATATATATTTTTTTTGATATATTTTTATTGTTAAGAATAACTTTAGAAGTGTGAAGTTACTATTTGTGAGAATTTCATGATATTTAACTTTTATTTATGTAACATTTTTCATATGATTTAGAAAAAAAAAAGATAATGTAATAATTTTATTAACGTAGAAAAGATATTATTATATCATGGTTTAATTTCTTAATCATTTTAAATTATTCGATATAGAGTTAGATGACTTTAAAAAAATGAATGTATTACATACTTATTTTAATATTATTAATTAGTTTAACAAAAAAAAAAGTATGAATAATTAATTATATAATTGTTTATGTTCATATTATAAAAGAATATTTTGGGATTGATACAAATATATATATTATTTTTTTTGTCTTCATAGTAAATATTTAAAAAATCAAATACTAGATTTTTTTGTTATTTTAGACTAAAGCAATAACAATTATGAATTTCTTTAGAAGTAATATTAGAAAAGTTTAGTCTCAATAAAAAAATAAAATTTTAGATATTATATTTACAGGCAAAAAAAGTTTAGTTATAAATAATAACTTTTTCATTTTTGTATTTTTTGATTAGACAAGTTTATTTTAAACAAATTTCAAAAAGTCTTGCAAATACAACTACTTATATTTTCTAGTTATTTGTGAAACTTATTGTTTCTTGAAAATTTTTATACTTTTTTTAAAAGTTGCTTTAATAGAATATTATTAAACTATTAATTTTTTGTTCCTTTTTTTCATAGCTTAAATTTTATATTCTAAAATTATTACTTTCTTATTAGATTTAATTTATTTTCTACCTCATTAAAATTAATTTTTTTTTTAAATCTACCTTCCTGTTGTTAAAAATGCATCATTTGCATTAGTATCACAATTAAAAAAATTACTCAGAAATTAAAAATTGCTTTTTTTGCACTTTTGTTTTTCACAATTTATTTTTTTTTTAACCTCAATTAAAATTGATATTGTCTAGATTAAAATGTTTAGCATTATTTAAAAAATTGCTTGTCATTCTACCATTTTAAGTGGTACATCCTGGCACTTATTTAGTTAATTTTATAAGCTTTATTTTTCTACATTAAGTACATCTACCTCATAATCTTTGGTTCCTAATTTTTTTTCCTTTTTATAACTTAAGGAAACAATTTTTATATTTTTAAACTTATTAAGACTTATGTATCTTGAATTCTTGAAGTTTAAACTTTGTCCTCCTTATATTTTCTTAAAAGTATTCTTTTTATTTATTCTAATAAAGTAAAGATTATAATAGAATTATTTAAAAATTTTAGCAAAACTTTGTTGTGGAATATTTTTTTTTGTAAATAAATTCTTATATGATTATTGATAGAAATATTAAGATAATTGCTAATTTTATTAAACGGTTATTTTATTTAAAAATTTAAAAAAAAGTATTTTAAAAATAGTTTACCAATAATTATTTTTTATTTATGGGCGTTTATTAAAACTGAAAAAAAATAAAAAGGTAATTTCAAATGACAAGCTGTAGTAAGAATTGACAGTAATAGGCTGGCAGAAATCCAAGAGCAACGAAAAAGTCTTATTTATAAAAAATGTCAAAGAATAAAAAATATTGTTGAAATTGAAAATTTAAACAAAACTAACACTGTCCAAAATTAATATTTAATTTTTTTTTAAATTCACCATAAAATAATCTTATAAAAAAATTAAATTTTATTTTTAATTTACTGAGTTAAAAAAATATTTTTATTTTAAGAGATAAAATCATATATCAAATTATGTTTAACATGAACACAATTCTCCAACAGTTCCCCATACTCCAAGTTTGATTGAGTGAATATGTTCCTCTCTGTAGTAGTAGAATGCAACATATGCATTGATATCTGTAATTATAGCTGTAACTTTTTGAGATTCAGTCATTGTTGTAGATATAACATAATTTGTGTATATCTTAGTACAGAATGCTTTCCAGTTGGCTTTTTCAATGGCAGCCCATGTTGACCATGAATCCATAGCAGCAGTGTAAAGAATGGTTTGACCATTAACAACTTGAAGAACAGCACTTGAAGCAGTGGAACAGTCACCAGTCAATGCAGTTGTTGTTGGAGCTTCTGTTGTAGCAGCTTCAGTTGTAGAAACTTCAGTTGTTAATTCTGGAAGAGTAAGGAAATCTTCTGGCCAGCATTCTTGTGATTCACCAAAAGCAAACATAGCAAGGAAATCACCGAATGTTCCAAATTCAGCAGAAATTTCAAATGATAAGAATGTTTCTTCCAAATAATAATATGTTTTGACAAATTGACGATATTGATAAGAAATAGCTTTGATTTGTTCAGCATATGTAAGAGTGTCATTAGCAATGATAACTGTAAATCTATCAAAAAGAATTTTTAAAAATCCTTTGTTTGAATTAGAAAGTTGGTATTTTGAATCAGTTAAACATGTGTAAAGAGCAGAAACAAATTCACATTTTGGTTTTCCTTTAAAAAGTTTTTTAATTTCTTTCATTCTGTAATATTGAACAGAAATTTCTTGAAGCATGTAAATAGATCCAAAACTTCCAATTTCAAGATTAAGAAACTCTTCTTTCAAGTCTGGGAATTCAACAGATATTTTAAGAAACATTTCATAAATAAGAGCATATTTTTCAGATTCAGAATATACAGTTGATTCAAGAATTAATGTAAGATCTGTGATATAAACATCAAAAGCTGCTGGATTTGGGCATTTTAATTTGAATTGTAAAAATGCTTCAATAAAATCAAATTTACCAAATTGATTTACAATTAAACATCCATTGAATTTATCAGCAGAAAGATAAACTCCAACTTGGAATAAATCGTAGAATGTTCCCCATGATCCAATGTACATATATTTACATTTTTCATAAAATACTGGATATTTGATGAAGAATTGTTTTATTTTGAAAGAAGAATACATAACAATTTCAAGTGATGTATAATTTTCAGTAGCAAAGAAAGCTTCAAGTTCAATAACAAATTGATCAAAGATAATTTTGTCTTGTCCAGTTAAAGTAATAGAAACATTGAATAAAGCTTCAATTAAAAGTGGTTTATCACTAGTTCCAGTTTCATCAACAACATCTCCAGCACATTCTTTCTTTTTCTTTAAATCCTTTGCTTCACTAGATTCAGAAGAACCACTACCACTGCCACAGTAAATTGTTGAAGCTGTTAAAGCCAAAATAGTTAAAAGAAATAATTTTTGCATAGTGTTGTATGCTTATAATAATGAAGAAAAATTTTTTCTTTTATAGTATTTCTAGTTATGATTATTGTTTACTTGTAAGTAGTTTAACATATATTATAAGTATTTAAAATAATTTAAAAAAATATTTATACTTTGATATGAATACTAATTATGATTTTTGATTGTTACATTAAAAATTTATTTTAATAGGATTAAAATATTATTTATTAAAAAAATTTAAAAATGTATATTTTATACAAAATATAAAAAAAAAAGACTTACGCCACTAACGGTTCCCAGGAGGTCTCCCATCCAAGTACTAAGATAGCTCGCAGCTGATTCACTTCGGAGATCGGACGGGATCCGGTGCATTCAGCAGGATATGAGCGTAAGACATTAACATCACTTGCTATCTTTCTCTATCAAATTATTATTAATATTTTACACTGCAATTTATGGGCTGATAATTTTATTGCATATTTAAACACACACACATATTTTTATAAGAATATATAAATGATGCCATGTATTTTATTATTAATGTTTACTATTTTTTTTAATATTTAGCAAGAGAACAATTAGATCAATAAAAAAATACAGAAAAAATTAGTTTCATCAATAAAATAAAAAAATATTTGTCTATAATAGAATTTATTAATGTATAGAAATTAAATTATTTAAAATTATAGAATCTCTTTTAGAGTCACTGACGTACTGAATTTAAAAAAAATAAATTAAATTAAGTATTTAAAAAAGGTTTTAAAAATTTAATTAAATGTATAGTAATTGGAGCATTTGATAGTTGATAAAAAATAAAAAAAAGTTTAAAAAAAGTTTTAGAAAAAATTTTTTATTATATTCAAGTTTTAAAACAAAATTTCTAGTACATATGTGACACTAAAATTAAACCATTGTTAATTATTTTAAAAATTCATCCCGTATCAAGGCTATCGAATGACTATGGTTTCATATTCAAATTCCAAAATAAGTTGTTTTTTGTCACATTTTTAGAAGTGAAATCAGAATTCTAGAATATTTTCAGCCAATTTCTGAATCTCTAAAAAAAAAATAATGTTTTAGCTATGAAAATTAATAGTCTAGATCATCTTTTGATTAGAAATCAAATGAAACTAGTTTTATTTTCATAGGATAAGTATTTGCTGAGATACTGAAAAGTCGGGAACAATGAATATTTTAGAAAAATTTCCGCTTTTCGTCATATCTCGCTTCATAATAAGGATAAATAAAATTAGATTTCTGCAATCGTCTTCTAATACGTTTTCATATGAGGTCTACCTTCAAAATATTTTTATACCTTTTACCACTTTCGAGATATAAAAAAATGGTGACAATGGATTACGCGCGAAAAAGTACCAAGCACAATATCTCAAGAACGGTCGAAAATTTGAAAATCTTTTAAACGTAAGGTATACCTCAAATTATGAAAGAAGCCTAGCGCATCAAGTTTCATAGTTCTATGACCTCATTAACTTGAGTTATCACTAGATTCTTGAAACTTTTTTTTAAATATATTTCTTATCATATCTTCATTTTTATAAGTCCTATGAAGATGTGAATAGGCTTAATGATTTTCTCGTAAAAAAGTGATCTAAAAACAATTGTTTATTTGTAAAATATCTCATTGTATCATAGAAGTCGAAATTTACATAAAAATATTTCTCAATTTCGCTCTCAACTTTGACAGCTTATAACTCATGAAATTTTAATTTTAGAATATTGTTGATTATATTCATAATTCATCCCGTTTCAAGGGCTATCGAATGACTATAGTGACATATTCAAATTCCAAAAAACGTTGTTCATTTTTGGTCACAGTTTTAGAGGTAAAATTAGAAATCTAGAAAATTTTCAGCCAATTTTTATATCTCTGAAATAAATGATGTTGTAGCTATGAAAATTATTAATCTAGACCAAAATTTGAATAGAAATCGAATAAAACTAGTCCTATCTTCATAGGATAAGTATTTCTTGAGATACTGAAAAGTTGGGAACAATGAATATTTTAGAAAAATTTCCGCCTTTCGTCATATCTCGCTTCAAAATGAAAATAAATTTAATCAGATTTCTGCAATCGTCTTCAAATGAATTTTCAAATGGGGTCTACCTTCAAAACATTTTTATATCTTTAAGTACTTGCGAGATATAAAAAAATGGTGACAATGGATTACGCGCGAAAAAGTACCAAGCATAATATCTCAAGAACCGTTGAAAATTTTAAAATCTTTTCAACGTAGGGTGTACCTTAATTTATGAAAGAAGTCCAGCGCAGCAAGTTTCATAGTTCTGTGACTTCATTAACTTGAGTTATCACTACATTCTTAAAACCCTTTTTTAAAACATACTTCTTATCATATCTTCATTTTTTGAAGTCCTATAAAGATATGAATAGGCTTAATGAATTTCTCGTTAAAAACTGATCTAGAATAGAACATTTATTTTTAAAATTTACAATATTATCATAGAAATCCAAATTTACAAAAAAATATTCCACAATTTCGCCCCTCAACTTTGAATCCTTATAACTCCTGAAGTTTCAATTTTCGAATATTGTTGATTATATTTAAAATTCATCCCATTTCAAGGGCTATCGAATGACTTTAGTTGCATAATCGAATTCCAAAAAAAGTTGTTTTTTTTAATTACTTATTTTACTTTATTTATTCTTGTTTTAGTATTAAAAATTTTTATCAAACTAACATTGTAATTTAAAAAAAAATATACATATTTATATTATTCAAATATTCAAAAATAATTTCTAGAACGTCAGTGACTTTAAAATTAAGCCCAAACAATAAAATTTAATTATTAAAATAATTTAAAATCAAAATTTTATGTATATATATTACTAGTATTTTTTATATTAAATTATAATTTATGAATACTTCAAGAAATAGCATTCGTTCTGTGGGACGTAAAAGTATTTCTAGATCATCTAGAAGTTTATCAACATTTAAAAATCGACTTCAAACATCATCAAAAAATGGTAGACTACATGTAACATCAACAGAAAAAAAGTCTCAATCACAAAAACGTCGTTTTAAAGCAAGTCGTAGTGCAAGTAGATCAACATCAAGGTCAGGTTTTACATCTAAAACTATGAGTGAATTTTCAAATTCTTCTTGTGCTAATATTTTTGGCTTGGAAAATATTATGAATAAAATATTTAAATCAAAAATATTTGTATGTGCTGATCAATGTTATACTTTTGATGGTATTAATGGAATACTTGTTTCATATAAATTTGTCATTGCATCAGAAGGTTCACCTTTTTTTATTGATCCTAAATGTGAGGTAAAACCACCTATTGCTTTATATGAAAGTACTTTAACACCACATGTAATTCGAGAAGAATATTCAAAAAATGCTAATTATGGTAATAGTAAAATAATTCTTCAAATATTTCAAGATTATGTTATTTATAAACGTGATATACAAATACCTTATCTTTCATTATCTAATAGTAATATAAAAGAAATTCTTAGTAACAAAGTTCGTATTGAATATTTGTTTAAAAAATTTTCAAACAATTCATATAAATTGGATGACGAGACATTAGAATGGCCAGAAGAAATTTCTACCTATGTTGTAAATTCTGATTTAAAACGTTATGGACATGAAATTCATTTTAAGGATGTAATGGAAATATGGTTTGGAATAAATCGTTTTGAACAAAGTGCAGATGATTATAATGTTGCTACATTTACTTATAGAGAAAAAGAAGCATTTCATAGGTCTTCTTTTGATATGAAAACTGGAGAATCTTGTGCAAAAATTTCACGTAAACTTGTCTTTCCAACATCTATGATTGGTGAGACTTTTGAAATTGCATATACAAAAGAATTTTTTATGAATTACGTTAATGGCAAATGGATAAGAGAAAGTAAGTATATAAATTTTTATTTATTTTTTAATAATATTTTAGATGAAAATAAATTTAATAAGAATAATTCATATTTATTATCTGATATGTCAAATTTTACTACAAATGGAAATTTAAGTATTAATAATATTTCTTATGACGTTAAAGAAACTCCAAGATATCGTTATAAATCATCTAATATTCTTTCTAATAGACATTCAATAAAAGATATTGATACTTTAAATACAACTAACATTCCTGGATCTTCAATAACTCTTAACAATTCATTCATTCCACTTAGTCATTCAACTCCACTAGTCATTAACACTCAATCTACTAAAAAAATAAATATGACTACATCTAAAAATGACAAACTTCAATCAACAAAAAACAGTACTACTCCTAATTATTCAAAAAGTTTAAATTCTCCTAATACACTAAATAAGGATAATGAAAGTTTATCACAAAATATTTATTATTCTATGATATCAAATGACAATAGTCATAACACTTCAAATAAACAATCAAATGATAAAAAAAATTTAAATATTAGTGCAACAATAGATAAAATATTTGGTGATGTTACAAAACATGCTTCAAATCTTGTAGATATTGCTAAAAATCAAACTGAAGTAAGTAATAACACATCAATATATTATTCTGGAAATGATGAAACATTAAACATGAAATCAAAAGTATGTACTCCAAAATTAAATTATACAAATAATGATATTAAATCTCCTATAGTATTTAAAAGTGAACCAACAAAAGATTCACCATTGAAACAGTTATTTGATAATTTAGATATAACTCAAAATTCTAGTGTTAGCCATTTATCAATTAATTTAGAAGATAACTTTAACAAAGTTGATAGTAAAAATAAAATATTATCAATGCCTAGTGATAATAATTCTTCTGGAAATTTGAGTTTAAATAATGGAAAGTCATTGTCAACTATTAAAGAAATGTCACTAGAACAGGGACAATCACATTCTAATCCTTCGAAATCAACAATTTCAATATTTTCAACTAAGCCTGATAATAATATTTCAGCTGAAGTTTCAAAATGGTTAAATATTGATAAACAAAATAGTGAAATAGTTCTACCATTAAATGAAAAAATGAGCTATGTTAATTCATCAACATCAAGTACATCATTGTCAAACTCTTCCAGTAAAGATATTGAAGAAGACATCACTCAAGATGAGAGTAAAGAATTATCGATAACTCAATATACATCACCTGTAAATAAATTTATTTTTAATTTAAATAAGAATCAAGATGATAGTTTGATGATGTATAAAAATTTTCAATCTCCAATTAGTGCAAATTTAAGTACAGCTGTTTCTATAGCAACACCATCACAAAATATCTCTTTAAATAATACACAAGATGATAGTAGATCAAGTGAATTTAATAATTCATTAAATTTACAACCAATAACACCTATAAATATAACACCAGATAAATGTATTATTATGAAATCAGTTGTACGAGATTTGCCAGATATTAAACGTCCAAAAACTCCAGCATCTTTGGGTAGGCAAATAGTTACTCCTATTAGAACAGAAGAAAATCAAGTAAATGATGATACTATAAAACAAAATCTTGATAGAAAATCTTCTAATCATAATATAACAGTTTCCTACTTACAGACATCTCGAATACTTCAAACACCAGCATCAATAAAAAGAACAAATTCAGCATTTGGTTTAAGAGGTATTAATTCTCAATCATCTATATTTGAATGTCAAAATAATGAAACATCTCCAACAACACCAAAGAAAAATTTATATAGAACACTTTCTGCAACACCTACAAAAAGATGCCGTTCATCATCATATAATGTATTACCAGTAAATAATTTAGAAAATCAAATTACTTTTGAAAATGAAATATTTAAAAGAAAAGAAAATGATGAAAATTTTAGTAATAAGTCAAAACATCTAAGAAGATCAAGTGTATCACCATTAAGAAGTCCAGTAGTAGAAAGTTCTATGAGATTATCTAGAAATATAGATATTAAAAAAACACCAAATTCAGTTAATAATAAAAGAATGGAAAATAATTTTTTATTAAAAACACCAAATAGTACTAATATTTCTTTTGATAATAATAAGAAAACTGATAATATTAGTAGAAAACTTGATATTGGTACCTCTGAATTAATTAATAATTTAGAAAGTCTTTCACTTCAAAAAATAGAAACTTCAGAATTAACTCCTATTAAACTCAATATGAAGTATACTGAACACAACTCATCATCAAACATTATTGATAAAGATATTAAATGTCCAAAATCATGTACAAATCAAACTTTAAAAATTGAAACTCTAGTAACATTTTGTGGTGAATTAAAAAAGTTAACACATACATATACATTTGATAATCTTCATTCTCCACCAAACATCAAAGTTTTATCATTAAATGTGGATGGGAAAAATTTCTATAAGAGCAATGAACTTTATAATATTGATATTCATAATTAATATCTAATAATAATTTCTTATAAAATACTTTTTAAGCTACTAAAATAAAAGATTAATATGGTTTATAAAAATTAATAGAAATTAGAAAAATTTTTAATACAAATTTTATGGTATAATTTTTATCAAATTTTAATTGTACTTATTTATTCATCTTTTTTAAATTATTATCATTTGGTAAGTACATTTTTAGATAACTTTTTTTAATTTTTTTTTAATATAATAGTTTTTCTTAAAATTATTTTATTAAAACTTTTTTTTTATACAAGCATTTGTAAAATTATAAGTTATAAAATTAAATTTATAATAATATCAAAACATTTTATATTTATTATAAAATTATAATTAACAAAATCTTTAAATTATTGCATTAAAATTATAAATATGCAATAAATTATATATTTTAATATTAAATTATAAAAATAAAAATAGTTATATTGCTTGAAAAAAAAATGTAATTTCAAATAACCATATAATTATTATTAATGAAAATTATACTAAAAATTCTTTATTTTGACTATTATTATCAATTTTTATACTTGAAAGAGAAACTCTATTCTTTTCATCGATATTTTTTTTACCATCTAAAACATCTTCATCATCACTACTTGTATCCATTTTGAGAGTTTTTATTTTTTTTCTATTACTACAATTAAGATTTCTTAAACCATTATTCCAGAAATTTTTTATTTCACTTCTCATTGTCATTTGACTACAAGCATAAATTATAATTCTCATTGCTGATGCAATAACAGTTAATACAGAAACTAAATCTACAGAGATAACATAAAAATCAAAATACCTAAAATATTTAATATATAAAAAAATTTTTTGTACATATAATTAAAAAATAACATACATTTCAGTTAAAGCAATTGCATCAACATGTTCCCATATTGTTATTATAACATTTAAAGCATTTGAAAAAAGGTAAGTTAATCCAACAAGAACTGTTGTCCTAGTTGCAGCACGAATTTTTGTTTTTCTTGCTTTTGAATTTTCTTGTTCTTTTAATAAAAATGATGTCATTATATGATTATCTCTTTTTCTAAGTTTATTTAAAATTCCAATATTAAATATCATTAAAAGAAAAAATGGAAGTAAAACTGTTACAATATTACGATAATAAAATTTCCAATATGTATTATATACATGATTTTCTGACAAAAAATCAGCAATACCTAAAACATATTCATTAAAAGTTCCAATACATTCTTCATTTATTGTAACATTTAACTCTATAAATATAGTTCCTTTACTAAAAAAACCTAATAATACAGCAAATAAAGCAAGTATCTTGCGGTATTTTCTTAAAAAGCGTACACTGTTATGACCAATTGTTATCATATATCTTTCAAGAGTTGCAAAAACAATTAGATATGATGATGCTGTCATAGCAATATGTGAAATTACCATCATTATGACAACATAAGACATCCTTAAATAAATTTATATTATTTTTTTTTATATAATATATTTATAAACATACCATATTTTTTGAAGAAATAAATTACCATAGTAATTTTTAACTACACGACCGGACATTACAAGTATATAAGACACTCCCATAAAAACATCAAAAAATGCAAGTAACAATAAATATAATGAAGGTGAATTTCTGTGTGATTTATTAGTTATAAATAATAAAAATAAAAATGTATTTAATATTATAGCAATAAATGCTATAAATGTTCCAACAACAGACACCAACCAAAAACGAATATTTATAAGGTGATGATCAACATAATGGCAATCTATATCATCTATATTTTCAATTTCAGTTATATTAAATAAAGTTGAATCATTAATAAATGACTCCATCGTAGAAATATAAATAATAATAATAAAAAAAAGAGCCTTAAAAATAATAAAAATTAATTAAACATTTTTTTTATATTTTTATAAATAAAAATTTTTAATTTTGGACTATATTTTGTATGTTTAGATAGTGAAAGATGTACGTATATAATATATTTTTTTTTTATTTTATAAACTTTATTTCGATATAAAAATGGCCACCTAAGATAATTACAATAATATTATTTATATTAACTCACTTCTTATATTATTTACATTTTTTTTATATATATAAATATAGAATATAAATATCAAAGATGAAAAAAAACAGTATAAAATCGTAAGAAATTATTTTTTTTACAATCTTTTAATAAATGACTATTACAGTTATTTTTTTCTATAAAATACCCCTAATTCTCTTTTGTTATGAAATGTTTAGTGATTCACTAATAGTTACTTTAAAATTACTTTTATAATTATTTTTATTCTAATATGTCAATAACTATTTATTCTTCAAATGCAAAAATTTTATAAAAAAAAAATTTAAAAATAAAAATTTATTGAGTTTTATATCCAATTCAAATAAAATTCAAATAAATTTTTATTATTTTTACGGAGCAAATTTAGGTTTAATTATATTTACTATTTTTAATTAGCAAATAAGATAATGTTTCAAGTGTAGTGTATACTATCTTTTGACAATAATATTATATTAATAAAAGAATAAAAATTTTAATTCAATATATATAACAAAAGATGATATAATAAGAAAGCTTTTAATAATATAGAAAAAATGCTAAATATACTATTTTATTATTCATATCATGTTTTATCATCACTTTTTCCATTTAATCTTAAAATATATTAAGTATAAATTATTTAAGTAATTTTTATAATATATATTTCAAATGTTACCATGGTCTATTTTTATTAAGACAGTATATAGCATAATAAACTTTTAATAATAGCAATTAAATTTTTAGTAAAAAAAAATTAATAATACATTATTTTTAATAAAATATAAATAAAAAAAAATAATAAGATAATTAATTATACTTAAAATATTCTTCTAAGCAAAGATTGATTTTAGAAACAAATTCACAAAATATTTAATAATTTTAGAAAAAAATTTTAGAAAATGAAATAACAAATATATTAAATATTATTGAGGAAAAAAAATTTAAATATTTTTACAAACATACAATAGCTTCCAGACAACTATTGAAGATATTTTTTTCTAAAAAATTAGCAAATAAGCTGCTATTATTACAACATAACTTTGTTTTTTTTAATAATATAATATTAAATACTAAGCTAGTAATAACAATTAAAAAAAAATTTTTTTTTTCTAGAAAATAATAAAAATGATTCAAAATTCTAGTAAATTGTATGATTTTTTTTTAATATTATATTTTAGATGGTACTCCATAAGATATCATTACTACTCATTATTATTTTAAGAACTGTTTATAAAATGATACATAAAAATTAATTTTAATATAGTAGAAAATAATTAGTTACTGAAAAAGATTTAAATTATACGGTATATCATTATGTCTATTAAAAATGTTTATACTTATTTTGTTCTACATAATTTTTTTTTTGTTGTAAATAATAGGAAAATTTTATTTGCTATTAAAAACAATAAGTTCATAACATATAAAATATTGTTAAATTTCAATAAAAAAAATTATATTTATATTTGAATAAATAAATTATATGTTGCTACAGGAATAGGAAAAAAAAAAATTTTTTTTTTGGATTATTAATAAGCATCTACGCGACAGATTACAAAATTTTAATTTGAGTATTACTGCCGTATATTTATTTATATTTAAAATTAAGTTAAAACAAGATATATTTATATATATAATACCATTATAATTAGTATGTTTATTATAGTATAAGCTATATATTTTTTATATAATTTTCAAATATTAATTGAATTGTATCATCAATAATGTATTTTCCATCTAACAGTTTTTGAATCATTTTAACATAAATTAAAAACAAATTTAACGTTTAGGAGATCTCATAATTACAAAAAAAAAAACAATCCCATTTTTATAAAATAAATTGCTTTTGTTTTTTTAATATATCAAGCTTACAATATCATTTAAAATAATGGAAGAAAAATTTTAAATATTTTTAATTAGCATTAGTATTTTTAAGATTTATAAATAAAATAAATTACTACAATATTTACTAAAACAACAATTTAAAATAAAATTTCTGAATGAGTTGAATGTTTTAAAAGTATAAAAAAAAATAAATGAATGAGATAAAAAATGTTTTATACTTTAAATGTCAAAAAACACATTATTAGAAGTGCAATAATTCAAATGGTATAATAAAATAGTTGGTAAACAACTGTAACTTGAGACAACAATAAGCATAAATAAACAAAAATTTTTAAATATTCATTTGCTATTATTAATTTATTATTTCCCATTATTTAACCTTTTGAATGTGTAATATTTTTAAGCCTAAATTTTTAAATTTTTTTTTTTTCCTATACATTCATAAAAGTAATTATTAATGGAAAAAATTTTTAAACTTTCTTTTATAATATTTTATTATTGGCATTTAATTTTCTTTTTTTATTATAATGTTTAAGAAAAGAAGAAAACTTTTTAACATTAATTTGTGAAAACATATTACATTTGAATCTCGATTTTTCTTATTTCAATAAAAATAATTTTTTTTAAATAATTGGGAAAAAAAAATGTATAATATTATTTCAAGGCAAATATAAAATTAATGTCAATTTTACATTTAAAAGAGAAAAATGTTTTTTTTTAAACAAAAGCATTGAATATTTAATATTATCAATAAAATAATAAATATATACGCCTTGTTATGAATTAGATTTATAAAATTGTACAATTATAATATCAATTATTATTTTATCAAATAACAGATATATCAATATAAAATAAAAATTAATATATATAAATGATATATATTTAATAAAAATTTAACATAGTTTTTTTTTTCCTAATAAACAAAATTATTTACTTTCTATAAAAAAAAAATACATAAGAATTATACTTTTTAACAAAAAAAATTATTGAATATACTAAATGTATTTTTTTAAAAGTCTTTATTAGTTATGAAAGATAAAAAAAAAAATTTTATAGACATTAATTTAATATTTAATCTAAATAAATTATAAGAGTAAAATTTTATAAAAAGCATATTTATCTTTTATTCTTTATTAAGAAATATTTATATTAAAATATGTAAATATTTATATAGTTTTTTATTATTTTTATTTTTTTTTATTTGTTTCTTTTGATAATTAGTTTTATAAAAATTTTTAAACTTAAAATACTTTAGTTATACAGTATTCATTTATACTATAATATTTACTTTTTTAAATTGTTGCTTTTTGATGTGGTAAAGAATAAATAATTTACTTTTAATTAAGGTTTTCCTGTTTTAAAATATTATTCTAAATATTTTAAAAATATATATATATATATACTTCAACAATGGTAAATTTTAAATTTTATTTTTAGTCTACATTTATTTTAAGTATACAAGAAATTATTATAAATCAGAGTAATTACAAATAAACAGTAATTAATTTTTTTTACTCTATGTTTAAATAATAATTGGTTTTTTTTTTTAAAATAGATATTATTTAATTCCTTACAAAATATATCAAACCAATTAATATAGGTATTAAAGATAATAAAATATTTCCTTTATTTTGAGTACTTGAATTACAGAGTCCTGTAGAACAACAACAGATGTACCCTAAATTTGGTATATTTGAGCAGGAATCAAAAATTTGGTATGTTTGACAAATTGAGGATACTCCTACACCATCACAATATCGAACAGTATCTAATCCAAGAGTTTGTTTAATACAAGACATACTTGGACATTCAATCATTTGTAATTGACTTCCACTATAACATTGTATTGCTAATGAATATCTTTTCTCAAATCCAAATAGAAAAATAATACTTATCAATAAAATATAAATTTTATATTGCATTATTGCAATTTTTAAATTAATAAAATGAGTTGTGTGTTAAAAATATCCTAAAAATAAATAATAATATAAAATATAAAAAAATATATCACAAAAATTTAATTTCAATTCAAACTAAATTTTATATGAAATATAATATAGTATTAACAAGATCAATTTTTAAAAGAATTAAACAAGCAAATCGCTTCCGATTTTCACTAATAATATATTGAATAGTTACCATAACTAGAAAGATAAAATAAAATTCATGAATGATTAATAAAGATTAAATGCGTTTATGTATTAATCAATTTTACAATTCAAAACGTATATCTAACCAGTTCATTATTAGTACCAACAATTGTTGACTCATACACAATAAAGTAATGAAAACACAAATTTAGATGATCCATAATATTAAAGTTACTTTTATAAGATTTGACTTTACTACTATTATTAAAAAAATTATTTATTTATAGGATAATATATAAATATTTACAATATGTTTCAATACCGCAAAACAATTAAGTGGTCCATTTTACTTAATATATATATATATATATATTAATCATTTATAATATAATAATATTATAATGTACTTATTATAAATAAACAGGTGATGGAAATGAATTAAGAAAAATAATTAAATGAAGTTTTAAAATTTATCAATAAGTAAATAATAATATTTGTTTTCTTGTCATAAAATTATTTAGATGTGTTAACTTTCAATAATTCTTTTATATAAAGTTATATTTTAAAATGTCAAGAACAAAATTAAGCTTCCTTGGCTTGACAAATTTTTACAATAACAAATAATAATACCATTTACTATGTTAACTTAAATTTCATTTTTATAAGTTGACATTTTCATTATTATTCATTTTTAATAAAATATTTTACAATATATAACAAAAATAATAATTCAAAATTGAGATAAAAATTTTGAAAGATTAAAAATTGTAAAATGCAAATAAGCTCAATGAAAAAGTTGATGATACTATTTTTATATAAATTTTATCCTTAACTTCCAAAAACTAGAAGTAATAATTTTATGGATAAAAGTTTCATCCATTTTAATAATGTAAATTTAGAAACATATATATTCTATGACACATATATTTTTAATAAAACATAACTAAATATATAAAATAACAATATATAATTATATATGTAGAATTGGTGTAAATTATCAAAATAAAAATACATTACTTTAAATAATATATTTAAAAAGTTTAAGTTAACTAAATATTTTTTTCACGAAAATCTTTTTTAATTTAGTTATCACGAAATTTTGTTTTGTTTTTGAATTACTAAATTTAAATTAGAAAAATAATAAAAGATAGTTAATCGTATTTGTAAATAATAAATCATTTTAGAAAAACAGCATATATATATATTGACTATTAAATCTTATTATATATCTCAATTATTTTTTTTAAAAATTTATTAAAGAATAAAAATCATTTAATTGTAAAAAATTTATTCAAAATGTTAACAGATGACACAATAGATAATATTAAAGTACAAATAATATATTGAAGTTATTAAATTTATGGAAATATACCAATCATTTCCTCAAACTGACCTTCATTGATTCAAATTAAAAAGTAAAACAACTGATTGATTCCAATAATATTTTAAGTTACAAGGACCGGCAGATTTTATTAATTACTGCCATATAACATCTTTTCATATATCTATACTATATGCTTCACTGATTTTAGGAAAGGTTCTTTTATAATAAAAGAAAAGGTGGTTTAAATTTAGAAGTTACCCCACAAAACACAATCACTTCCCCTAATTATCCCTTATTAATACAATGACTTTAATTAAAGGTTACCACAAAATCGGAAATTAGTTTCATATTTCAATTTTTAACTTCTATCAAATCTTTTTATTAATTATATTTAAGATTATATATTTAAAAAGATTTATTTTTAAATAGATTTATTATTCATGAAATTTTTTAATTAAAATTAATACCTAATCTTGAAATCTTTTTATAATTCAAACTTGCACTTAATTTCATATTCTCAAAGAGATAAATAATAAAATTTTTACTTGACATTGGAATTATGTTTATAGTTGTGTAGTGTTATTTTTCTTTTTTTTTTTTTGAAGATACATTATTTATCTTTAATAAAATGGTTCTTGGAAGAGAATTGACAAAATTATTCTTCCAATCTAAAGGACTTACACCAAAGCAACAAAAATTTGTTCTTTCCTCTTTTCGTTCTAAATGGATTTCAGCTAAAGAAGCTGAAAGCATTGCTGGAGCTAATACCGGTACCCGTAATGGTCATCCTGAAGATCCTGAAAAAAATACTTATGATGGACATTATAATGGAACACCTGGAATAGATAAACCTTTACATGATTTTTACTATCGTCAACATATTCCTCATTCAACACATATTGATAGAACAATAACCAAACTTATTAGTGGATTACTCTGGTTTTGGTTTTCTTATCATATGTATTATCATTCAGGTCACATTTTTGTAAGTTTAAAAAAATTTGTTTATTTATAAGTATCATAATTATAGGGACATTGGTATATGCCTTACCTTGATGAATTTACTGATGAGGAACTTGGTATCCCACCAGATAATGCTCCAGATCCAGAGTATTGGGGAAATCATGGAAAAAAATATGGAACTTATCGATAAAAAGATTGTTATTAGGTTTTTGGCTTTTTTTATTTGTACTAGAGGCTAGAAATTATTTCTAGATTTTGATAAAATAAATGTTTATGCTAATATAAAAGAAGATAACAAAAAAAAAAGAAAATTAATATCGTCATGATATGTATCCTTGTCTTCAAGTATCATTGTTTAATCAATCATTATGTAAAAAATTTATTCATTAGACAAATTTTTACTTAAAATATTTAGTACTTTAAAGATTATTTCTAAAAATTATGTAGATAAGTATCTATACTTAATTAATTCATTTACTACTTTTTCTAAACACCTTCCAAGAAGTCTTACAAAAACTAGCTTTATTTAATTGAAAATGCATAACTTAAGTTTATGAAATTAGTATTTTTATTAGTTTATAGTATAAAATAACTAACTTTTGTTAGTAAGAATTTCAAGTTTAAAATTTTTTCTCTTTAAAATTATTTATTCAGTTGGAAAAAAAAAAACAAATCAATATTAAGGATGATGAAGATAAATTTTTAAAAAAATGCATTAAAAATAAAACCCGTTTATGATATTGAAAATTTTGATTGAATTTTTTCTTAAGTATATTTAATTTATTTTTGAAGGTGTTCCTACATTTTTTTCATATTTATCCATGTTCTCTTTTGAAGTAACTTTACAAATGGCTTGACATTCCTCCTCACTTCCAAAATTATTTTCATTTCCTCCACATGTTTGTGCACCAAATGGATAACATTGTTCTGTGACGATGTCAAAATAAAATCTTATAGGTAAATCATCACTTATTTCATCGATAAAATTTCCATCCATATCAGTGGGCATACAAAGAGCTGAGTCTACATAAAATAAAGATAGGATTAAAATTCATATTATTTACTTACCTGGTGGTAAATAACATAATGATGGATAACGGGTTGAGTCTAAAAATACTGGAGGTTTTGGAATGATTGCTGCAAATGACAAAATCATCAACATACTTTGTAAAATAATATATTTAAATAAGTGATTCATAATTTTATTCTTTTTACTTATCTTAAAAATTATATAAATATATTTTTTAAACATAAATTTGATTTATTACATTAAATATAAAGAACATTTATTTAAATAGGTAATGGATAAAAATATATAACTAATATAAAAATTTAAGATTTCATTATAAAAAAAATAAATAATTTTTATTATGTGAAATTGTTTAGAATGCATTACGAAAAATATAAAAATTTAAAAGATTTTTGTTCGTAAATATATAATTTTCTAAAAGAATTTATTATTTTGATTTCATTATTAACATTCCATACATTTATTATAATAATAATAAATATTAAAAACTTGTAAATAAAATACAGAAAAATGAATAAATTAAGTTTACATAAAACGTCTTACATTTATATATAATAAACAAAAGTTTGTTGAAGGGGAAGGTTTTATCAATAATATCAATCTAGTTAACAATGATCATCTAAACAATCAAGTATATGAAAAATTTATCTTGGATTGAATTATTTTAACTAAAAAATTTGAGAAAAAAAAACAATAGATGGAAATTTTTTAAAATAATTCAATGTTTTTGTTGTTATTTTTGAAAGTAAATATTATTAATTTCTATGTAACATAAATAATCATATTTTTAAAACTAGTCGTTAATACTTTAATAAGTGTAAAAAAAATGTATATTATTTATAAATTAAATTGGATTTTTATATAGATTTTATTTTTTTTTAGATACATTAAGTAATTATTTATATATAACTTTGAAAAGAATATAAAAATATTCATTTATAAAAAAAATACCATAATCATTCATAATTTACATACTGTGACAATTTAGATAATATAATGTTGATTGTAAATCATAAAAAAAATAAAAATAGTTTTAAAAACAACTTTTTTTTAGTAAATAATAATTGATCAAATTGATGAATATTATTTTAAAAATATCCTTGTTTTAAAAATATAAGATTTTAAAAATATGACAAACATTTTACAAAAATCATGTGAAAATGAAAGCAGGAAGTTATATTTGTATTCAAAGGTTTATCAAAAAAAAAGTATAGCTGATAAAATAAATTTCTATCAGTTTCTGAAAAGTTAAATTTATATGATAAATACAAATAGATATAATTTTTTTTTAAACTCTACTTGAAAAAAGTTATCTCAATTGTTGGGAGAAAAAGATTATATTGTCAAAAGTTTTTTATATTTATTAAAAATAATGGATGATATGATATATTTAATTTTAAGATATTATTTATAGTCAAAAGTAGAATGTCATTAGATTAAAAAAAAAGATTATTTTTATTGTTTATATACAATATTTATTTGTTAGATAATGAAAAGACATATTTAAACTTTCTTGTTTATAATAAAAAAAAAAATTTTATAATATATAATTATAACAATAATTTAAGTAAAGAATTCTAATAAAATATAAGGTAAAAATAATTAATAACTTTATAAAATGTTTTTCAAAAGTATTTATTTTAATAATTGGTATATAAAACTGGTTGATTTTTTAAAAATGTAGTTTAGCATTTATTAATAAATAGTAAAATTTACTTTTTAGATTTAATATAAAGTAATGTCCAATGGTAAAAGTAAATATATGAAATTGATGACAATTTGATATATTATATTGTAATTTTATGCTCCTTTAAACAGTTTTAAGGAAATGTGATCTAGCACCATTTTCAATTGTCAATTTTTAAATGAGCCGTGAAACTATAAAACATACTTATTTCTGATACATTGACAAAAATTAAAGAATTGTAAATAAGTTAATATACACCACCAAATAAAGTACATTAACTTATACATTTTATATAATAAATAAATACACAACTCGTGAAAATTATTAAAATAATGATACAAAATAAAAATTACCTTAATTTAGTTTTATAAAAAATATATTTTATGTAATTTTTAAATAATGTGGTTATAAAATATTTGATCAATAAATTTTATTATATAGTATTTTATAACAAAATATAATATTTTATTTTAAAAAAAAAATTTTTAACAATGCATTGAAAATGATGTCATCATTGTAATTTGAGTAAAAATAATTGTTGGATATTTGTAAATTTTTAATAAAAACCATACTATTAAATTCTTAAGTATAGCATATGTATTTAAATGATTAAATTTTTTTTTTGATAGATTATATAAATTTTAACATTATTATTATATAAAAATTTAATTTTTTTTTTCAATAAACATTAAAACATTTGAATACAATTTTATACAAATTTTTTTTATATAAATTAAAATGATTAAGTAATCATATAATATACATCCTTGTTTTAAACATTTATTTAAAACCATAATCAAAATTAATAATTTTTAATTTTAAAGAACAATTGTGAATGATATTAAAATAAATTATTATAAAAGTCAGAACAAAAATTTTTAAAATAACCTTTTTTAAGACGTACACAAAATCATTCTTTCTTATCAATATTTTTACAAATTATCACTGATAACATTATAATAGCCTTATGATTATAAATATCTTTACTTTAAATCTTCTTGAAATAAATGATCAATATGTGCAAAGAGCTTAATTATCAGTTAGCCTATTATTGTTATCCGTTTTATAGTTAGTTAATCTCTATTAAAAATATATTAACTAAATTTTATTTTTAATTTTTTTTTTTTTGCCTAAATAAAAGTAATATTTTTTATCAATATTAAATTTTAAATTTATTCAAAAATATAAGGAGGAGACTGTCACTGTTATAGTACATATTGTATCTTTTTTTTGTCCTAAAAATGGCTAAAGAATTTACTTTATTTATTAAATTCTTCTCCTTAAGTTTGATACTTTTTTTATTTACAAGTAATTCTTATCAAAGCAGAATTTACCGTCAAATATACATAAATAGTAAGATTATTTACCTTTTTTTAATATAAAAATATTATTAATTATTAAAAATTAAAGATTTTGATAGACATACTAGAAGTATTTCTAGTGATTATATGAAATGGTTATCACCAAGTCAATCAGACTACCTTCATAATATGATTAAAAATAAGGTTGAGGATGAAAAAATTTGGAGAGAAATGATAAGTTTGTACCAGGAAACTGAAGGAAAACAAAGACATACAGCTTTGGAAAATTTAAATAGATTATGTAAGATTGCCAATTCTGAGGAATCTAATGATTCATCAAAAAAAAGAAAAAGAAATGTTGATGAATCTGGTTTTACCTTTAAATCTTATGTTAAATCAAATCCAGAAAATGCTAAACCATTATGTTTAGAGGTAATGACATTATATAATGAAATTAAGGATAATTCATTGACGGATGAGCAAATGTTATGGCTTAGTCCTTCACAAAAATTAGAAATTAAAAAAATACGCGATGAGGGTGGTGATCATTGGGATATTATGAGTAAATTAGCTGAATATATTGTTTCATTATCTACAAGAAGACGTAAAGAAGTTAGTGAAATGTTTAAACCATTTTGTGTAAATCAATTATCACGTCTTTTGGGACCTGAAGGTTTTGAAACATTAAAAAATAAGTATGAATCAACATCAACTGCTGATGAGATTGTTGAAACATTTAAAAGTATAATAGAAACATTAGAGACAGAGTACCAAAGAAATGAAGCTGAACATTATGGATTATTTTGTAAAAAGGTATTTCATATTATAAGATATGATCCAGATTCTCTTTTGACATGGTTGACAGCTTCCCAAAAACAAGAATTAATATCATTAATGAAGAATCCTAATGTTGGTGATCTTGAATTGTATAATAAAATTATTGAATTTTATGAAATATCTGAAGAGGAAGCTAAGGAAGATGCCAAAAGAATTATTACTTTAGGATGTAAAAGTTTCATTGAACGTATGCTTGGAAATGATGTTTTAGATGAAATTGAGTATAAAAAGAAAAATAATACACATCCACAAATTTTAGCTTCTAAATTAGTTAGATATGCCTCTGAAATTATTGATGAAAATGAAAGAGATATAGCAAGAAAAAGTTTACCAATATGTAAAAAAATTTATTTAGGTTTTAATAATGAATGTGAATGTAATGGAAATTCAGATTCTTGTGATTCAGAAACACATAAATGTTTAAATTGCCAACATAATACTTATGGTGTTCAATGTTCAAGGTATCTTTTTATTTTTTATTTTTAAGTATTATTACTTTTTTTTAGATGTTTAAATGGTTTTCATGGAACTGCCATAAATGGTGATTGCCATGAAAATGAGGTACCTAATTGTAATTGTAATGGACATGCATTATCTGGATGTGATTATCATGGAAATTGTCTTGTAAATTTTTATTAAACATTTTATTTAATATTTTTTTTTAGGAATGCCTTAATCATACAGTTGGAGTTAATTGTGAAAGATGTGCAAGTGGTTATTATGGTGACCCTTTACAAGGAACATCTGAAGATTGTGTAAAATGTCCTTGTCCGTAAGTATCCAATTAACTATGATAAAATATCATTTATAAAATAATATTTATTTTTTTATAGTGGTAATATAGATTGTTTTATAAATGAACATCATTTAGTACAATGTAAATATTGCCCAAAAGGTTTATCAGGAATAACTTGTGAAATTAATGAATCAACACATTCATCAAATTCAGAAATTAAAGAAACTGGTAAAGCAATCCTAACAAATATGTAAAAGAAACCATTTTCAAAATATAAAAGAATAATTTATCAAATTGGTACAATAAATTTAAACACCCACTTAATTTACCATTCAGTATATTATTTCTCCCTTTATATTATTTTTCTTTTTATATATTTTTACCATAGTCTGGAACCATTTCAAAGAAAATTGCGGAAACAATTTTCTTACTATTGGTTTTTAATTATTCAATACTAGAAAATTGATATTTAAAAATTTTAATATAAATAAAATATTTTTTTTTTATTTTTAACTTGATGTTAACGTTTCAAAAAGAATATATAATCATAATTTTAAAAAAAAAGTATTTAGTTTCATTACCATAAATTTAACCTATTGTATATGTTTTTTGTTACTTTTTTATTACTTTTATATATATATATACTTTAAATACATATATATTTTTTTTGTTAATAATAATAAAAATTAAACAATATATTATTGTCTAGTAACGATACCATAGTGTTACTGTTTTTCAAAACAATCGTCTACTTTTATAGAAACAAAAAAATTAGAGCATTTAGTTATTTTAGTTAATTTCTTAAATATTTATAAATGTTCAATTATCGAAAATTAAATTTTTGCTATAAAGATTATTTTAGTTCACATCATAAAATTAAACTTTTTACAATGTTATACTTGATATATTCAATAAAAATGTAGGCAGTAAATTAATTAGTCACATTTACAAGTGATTAAAATTCAAGATAAAAATTTACACCTAAAAAAGTCTTGATTGTAATCATGAGACGTATATAGGAGTTATAATATAAGGAAATTCATTTGTATAATTTCAATTTTTTAGTTGTTAAAAATTTTTTCTTGTTTTTACAATATCTTGATTTTATAAATTTTTATACGTTAACTAAAATAAATTAATTTTTAACAATAACATTATTTTTTTTTTTAATTTTTATACTCTTTTCTATTGTCTAATGTACTTTTAATTATTTTTCTAGATATAATTTTAATATGGATAGAGTTGAGAGTTCTGGATTTATTTCAAATATAAGTTCTAATGACTCTGATCAATTGGTTGTTAATGAGGTTGTTAAAAAATTAGAAATGAAAAAAATTAAGGTAGATGAAGAAATGGTTGAAAAAAATACATCAATTGATGATATGTCAAATTGTTATCGTTCCATTATCCAACATATTGGTGAAGATTTAAATCGTCAGGGCCTCATAAAAACACCAGCTCGTGCAGCAAAAGCTATGCTTTATTTTACCAAAGGATATGATGAAAATCTTGATGGTATGTTTTTTTATTATTTAATAGAAATAATTTTTTTTAACACATATTTTATTATCTAGATATTATAAATGAAGCTGTTTTTGATGAAAATCATGATGAAGTTGTAATTGTCAAAGATATTGAAATGTTTTCATTATGTGAACATCATTTAGTACCATTTACCGGTAAAGTACATATTGGATATCTTCCAAATAAGCGTGTACTTGGATTAAGTAAATTAGCAAGAATAGTTGAGATGTTTTCAAGGCGTCTTCAAGTACAAGAAAGGTTAACTCGTGAAATAGCATCAGCATTGATGCAAGCTGTTCAACCGGCAGGTGTTGCTGTTGTAGTTGAAGCAAGGTATGTTATAATATAATATAAATTTATAATAATTTAAATAAAAATTTTTTAGTCATATGTGTATGGTTATGAGAGGTGTACAAAAATTATCATCATCTACAACTACAAGTTGTATGCTTGGTGTATTTAGAGATGATCCAAAGACAAGAGAAGAATTTTTATCATTAATAAAAAAATAAATATTTTTATTAATATAATGTTATTTAATGTGTTTTATATATATTTATATATAATTCATAAAAATGACATACATATATTTTTCAAGTTAATATTCATATTTTAATCAAAGTAAAACGAGGAATTACAATTAGAAAAGAGATTTTATACAAAGTATTATAAAAATAAATTCAAAGTTAATATTTTTTTATTTGTATAATTTGTTATTGACTACTTTATAAAATGTTTTATATTTTTGTTTAAAAACATTAAATATACATTTATTATAAAAGCTATGAATAAGATTATTAAAACTATTATTACTTAATTCTTTACCACAATGAATTTTATTCTTTCTATTTTTTTAATATTTTTACTGATAAGATTATCTTATTTATACAAACAAGATGTTTCAGTATCAGGGCAATTACTTTGTAATCGCAAAAGAGCTGTAGGTATTCAAATTTATCTTAAAGAAAAAGATACATGTAAGTTTTTTTTTATGATAAAAAAAAATTATAATAAATTTGAAGTTGATCCTGATGATACTCTTGATGCAACAATATCAGATTTTGAAGGTAAATTTAAACTTGATGGAGTAGAAGATGAATTCAAATCAATAAAACCTTATATTGAAATAATCCATAAATGTGAGGTATCAAATATAAGATGTAACAGATCTACAATATATAGTATAGATCAAAAAGAAATTGGTAGAAACTATGACTTTCAATATATAAATTTGAATATAAAAGGTCATTCTGATTTTGAAACATGTTAAATTTTTAACATCATTTTAATATTTTATTTTCAATAAATTTTTTTTGACAAAAATAATAAACAACAAGAATATATTAAAGTAAATTACAATAATTATTCATTTATGAATAATTTAAGATAAATTGATATTATTATAATTTATCCATAGTTTAAAAAAAATTTTAATATATTATTATATTAAAATTTTTTGTTTTTTTGAATAAATTTTATATAAAACACTTACAATAATTTTATTTACATTAGTTTAATTATGTTGACTAGTATTAAAAATTCAAGCATCATCCTGCCAACAACAGATTTTTCAAAAATTTTTGATAATTATTGTAAACTTCATAATATAAAATTGCCACCTAATAGGTATACAGTTATCGTTGGGGTGAATAAAAACTTTAACCTTCATTTGGATATTGCAGGATGTTTTTCAAAATATTTTAAAAGAATAAATTCACCGGATACAATCCATTATATTAAAAAAAATGATATCACTGATAGAGCTATTGGAAAAGTAATTGAATGGATTTATACCGGTAACATGACAATTGCTCCATTTGATTTTAAACAAATTAATTATTTATGCAATTTGTGGGAAATTGAAAAACTTCAGGCAATATTAAATGCCTTCAAAAATGTTAAAAGTGATTTAAATTATTCTATGAGAGAAACAAATATCATTAAAAATCCTTCTATACGTCCAGAAAGAAAAAAAAAAATTTTATCTATTTGTAAAGCAGGTGAGAAAAATATATTAATAACATCATTTTTTTTTATATATTTAGATGGAACACGAGTAAAAATGCACTCTCCGCCCCTTCTTCAGTGATTGATAATTACTTAATAATAATTAAAGTTTGAATTTAATTGATTGAAAATAAAAATTTTATTTATAGATTCTGAAGTTGTTTACATATTATAAAAAAAAATAATTTTTCACATATATATTTTTCTATTATGATATCTTTTGAAAAATGATAAAACTTAAAGTAGATGTTGACTAATAAACTCGTAAACATCAACAAGTTTGAAGCAATAGCTTGTGACACTAAAGTTTGGAATTTTTTAACCCACTCTTTTTAATTCTCAATAATATTTAGAAAAAAGTTTTTTTTTCCATATACAAGTTTAACATTTATTTTTTATTCAAACACATTTTATTGAAAAATTATATTAGAAACTAATAAATTTTGTTAAAATGAATATATACTATTTATAAAACTTATTCTTATAGTAATATAAAATATATTTTTAAATGTTAATTTTCACTTTACAAGAAATAATTTATCAATTTCAAAAAAATTTAAATATTTTTTTTTGTTTTCAAATATTTTTCTATCTTCAATGTACTTTTTTTTTCAATGATACTTCAATGCTTTGATGTCATTTTTAAAGACTATTTCTAAGTACCTAATTGACATTTTCAACATTTACAAAAATTTTATTAATATTGAAAATATTAAACATTTTCTAAACACTTCTCTTAATATAAATATTTCAATGATATTCCATAAATGAAACGCTATAATTATAAATAAATCTTCAAATATTTATTTTCAAAAAAAAAATATTTATTAAAGGTAAAAAAATTGCATAATTAACAATTTATTCAAGTCATATTAAACTTCATAAAATATAATTTTGTCAATTTTCAAAACTGGTATTTATAATATTTTAATGAGGCTATTTATTTCAAGAATAAATTTACTTTAAATTAAATGTTAAAAAGATTAAAACATAAATATGGAAGGAAAAAAAATTTTTTTTAAATATATAACTTAATTGAAATTTCTTACAAAAGTTATGTAACTTTTTTGTACCCTATTTTTTTTTATTTTTCAAGTTAGGAAATAAAAAAAGTTGTTTTTAAAATACTAATGTTATAAATATATTGTGGGAAAAGTTTTAAATATAAATATTAATAATAAAAATTACATATATTTTATCATTTATTCAATGGCTAAATGACTAAACAAATATTTTGAATAAAATAATTTTTGTAGTATTTTTCGTAATTTTTTTATCTATATACGTTTTCATTTATTTATTTAAGAAATGTTTTTTAAAATTTATTATGTCATGTCATTTAATTAAGATAATCTTTATTAATTTTTAATAGAAATACAGTATCATTTTTTTTGTTAAAAATAAAATTGATAAATTTAAATTGCAAAATTGTTACAATAAAATATTCACAGTTATAGGAAATGATAACTAGAAAATGTATACTTTTAAAACAAATATAACAATCCAAAGTCTTTAAATGAAAAATTAAAAAATCTATAATGATGTAAACAATTTTTTTGATAAGTTAGTTTTTTTTTTTAAAATTTTGTTTAAAATCTCAAGGACACTATAAATTGATAAATTTTATTACTATAACCTTTTAAAATATAAGCTATTTTATTGATAAATTATTAAATTATAATATTTTAAAGATTAAATATTAAAAATAATTTTTCAGCTTTTTTAAAAATTTTTTTTCTTGTCTTTACAATAAATAAAAACTTTTTTTTTTCGGCAAAAATTAGTCTTTAGAAATACTTTGCCTACGTACTATAATTTTTAACATATCTTTTGAAGGTAAAAATGATAATTTTGTTAAAAAACTATATCTTAATAAAAATTTGCATATTATTTTTGGAAACCAATAACCATCTGATTCATATTTGATATCATATTCATTATTATCATTACTATGAATACCTCTTTCTATGGTTGTTGCACCGGGAGCTATATTATCTAATATAAATGCTATAGTTCCTCCAACTAACATTTTAATTTTTAATATTGACATTAATAAATTATCTATCTCATTATTACCAGTTCTTATATTATTTTTTTCAAAAAATTGAGGAATAATTGAACCAAGTATTACTGATACACCAATAATAGTAACATTTCTTGAATTTTTTAAACAAACAGTTTTTAGATTTGCAAAACCTATACCACAAACCATTGAAAATGACATTATAAATAATCCACCTATTAATGTTTCTGGTATAGATGAAATGATAGCTGCAAATTTTGTAAAAAATCCTAAAATTACTAATAATACTCCAGCTATTTGAACAGTTATTCTTGAAACTATATTAGTAGCTGAGAGAACTGCAACATTTTCTGAGTATGTTGTAACACCTACACCAATACCCATTACTCCAGCTACAAAACAACCTAAACCTTCCATTATAATAGAACGATTAATAATTCTTGATGTTGGTGGTGATTCTTCTGAAATTGATGCAACTATTTTATAACTTCCAATTGATTCAATCATACAAATTATACATGATGTTAAAAAACCAACAAATAATCCAAGATGAAATTTAGGAACACCAAATTGTCCTGGATATGGAAATTGAAACCATGGTGAATGTTCAATAATATATATTGTTTCATTTTTATCAACTCTTACCTGACCATTTTTTGGTTCTATATTTGTTATTGTTAAGATTCCACATATTCCCCAACAAATAATTATTGCTATTAAATAAGGGAAATTACCAAATAGTCTATATTTAATCCAAATTATATTTTTATTAGAATATGTTGGTATAGGAATATTAATATCATGAAGAAATAATATAATAATAGCTAAAATAGAAAATTGAACAATTGACATATAATGTAGTTCCGCTTTTTCTAATCCAACAGGGGCAGCAGAAAGACAAAGAAGAATTAATAATGGTGTTATAGTTACTGGACCAACATAACGAGAAATTTTTCCTATAATGCCTGAGATACCACAAAAAATCATAATTAATGAGGCACCCATTAAAGAACCACTAATCATTTGAAGTTTATTAATATATTCTTCTTGTGGAACAAAATCTGCCTCACTTGCTTTACATTGAAAATCTGGTAATTGAGAAAAAGCAAGTAATGGTGGTAAAAATGTAAATGCAGTTCCTTGATATACCTAAAAAAAATTTTCATTAGATAAAAGATAACAAAAAAAAAGAAAAAAGACATACAGCTAATCTTAAACCAAATGTGGTTTGTATTATTGTTGAGATTCCAGCAGTAACTAAAGTACTTGACATCAACTTAATTCTAATTGCCATTGTGTCAGAGCCTGCACAAATTAAAGATGTTACCAAGTATGGCATAACAAGTAGCCCTGTGATTCCAACCATCATTTGCTTAAAAATATTTTAATACATGGCTACTCTTACCTGAAAACCTAATAATAATGATATATTCCATTTTGGAATATCTTTAGCTGAATAAATTAATTTTCTTTGTTTGTTAATTGGCTCTTTAGGATTAAGCATATTCTTATCAAAATTATACTCTAAAAATGTCATTTTCATATCAATTAAAAATTGACAAGATTTTTGATATATTAAACACAATATATTATCTATTATTAGTGCGCAACTTGATTGATTACTACTTTTTTATACCATTAAATTAAAATAATTAATTTTAATTTTCACTATATAAAATTAATATAACGTTTTATCAAAAATGACTCATTTATAATAATTTTTTTATTATAATATTTTAAAAATATATTAGTTTGAAAAAGAAAATAAGGAAAAATTATCAATTTACAAAAAAAAAAAGTAATCATTTATGTGTACATTAGTATAAAATGTAAAATAGCTATAAAGGTAAATAAACATGATGTGTAAATATTTATCCATTATCATTGTAAATCAAAAATATAACCTTCATCAATATTACTATAAGTATATTAATAATATAATCTTAAAACATGTTTAATTATCTATAACAAGGATAAGGATGTTTAAAATGATTTGTTTTTATCAATACATTATTATCAATGTATGATTTTTAAACAAATTTTTTATGATAAATTATTATTTATAATAAATGTAAAGTTAAATATCATTTTATTAAAAAAAAAAAAAGAAAAACATATTTAAAAATTTTTATTATTCTAAAATATTACTTAAATAAAAACTTTTTTTTTTAAGAAATACCTTTCACATATATTATAAATTGAATAAACCATAAAAGTATTATTTTAAATATTTTTAAATGCGTAGATGAATTGGCTGAGCAGAATTTATTTTCATCTAAACAATTACTTGCCTGTTGTTCTAATGTATAGTCAGTTGTTTGTAATGAATCTAAAGATTAATTTTTTTTTTAATTTTTATTAAGAGGATTTAGTGTACATTTACTTACCAAAATGACAATTTTTAATAAAAATTGAACCTGAATTTATAGATCGACCTTGAATTGTAATGCCAGAAATAAGCGGTTTTTCTAGAACACACAATTTTCCATAATTAAAACGTGACTGTAATTTTGTAAATGTAATATTAAATGATGATTTTTTAAATGCAAAAAAAGTATATGCTTCTGTTATTGTTAGATAACTGTAAGAAACATTTTGATTTTCAAGAAAAAAGTTATATTCAATTGGAAAGGTTGTATCAGTAAAGATGGTAAATATTATTTGATCTAAACCAATATTTATTAGATCAATTTTTTTTAATGTTGAAGTGACTAAGTCACCAGTATTTGATAAAGTTTTATAAATTCCACACTCATTTCCAATAACTTTTTTTTCTCGGTACAAACTTGAGAATTCTGTACATAAATAATACCATGTATCTGGTAAACAATTATCTACCAATCCAACATTATTTAATTTTGAATCTATTTCAGGAAAATATAAAGATGTTGATACATTTGTCAAATCTGATAAAGGATATGCTGTTATAGCAACTTCACTCTGATATTTCTCATTTAATTCATTAAAAAAAAATTGATGATCAAATTGTATTCTAAATCCTGTTTTTGTTGACATAACATTTTTTACATATTTTTTTTTAACTATTTTAACATTATCATTATAAGTATTTCCAAGATAGTTTAATAATATAAAAATAAAATAAATAAGGATATTTCTTTTTCTCAACATTAAAACAAACTTAAACCACATTACAATTGAAAAAGTATTACATAACGAAAAATTTGACACTCCCAAGTATTATTAAGAGAAAATATAAAATACTTTATCGTATATATATATTGTTTTTGCCATCAACTTTTAAAATTAATATAACTTCCTTTATCAATTTTTCTATGTTCTTTTTAATCCAAGACAAGTCATTTGATACTTAGTGACTTAAAGATATGTTCACAAAATTTAATGAACAATATGGTTATTGAAGCGATTACAAAGCTGTTCGGTATAGCAATAAACAAAAAGAAAAAGTGGATCATCAATCATGCGCAAGTATTAATATTTCTTGAATTTAATATTTTTAATGAAAATGAGTTTTGTAAAATTGAAATAATAATTTATTATCCAATAATATTATATGAATATTTTAGTTAAATAATAAAAATAGAAAATATAGGAAATCAGTTGGCAAATATATATTATTTTTAGGCACATGAATATGATAATTAAAATTCAACTTAAAAATGGGAAAACTAAAGTAATATGACTCTAGTATTTTTGATAACTTATAATATACCATTAGTATAATATTGGAAATTGTCATATAGGCGAGTTGTAAGTGAGCCTCTAGAATATTCTACCATATTAAATATAAGCTCATGAAGTTCATCATCTGTCAAAGAAATGTGAAAACGTTCTAACATTCCTTTAACAAGTGAAGGACCATAACGAAAACATGGAATTTGACAGTCATTTGTCATAATATTCATTAATGATATAATTCTATCATGATGTTTTCTGGTTGCAATTAAACCTCTTAACATTAATAATTTGTACTCTTCAAAATCTTCACCTGTTGGTCCACCCATTAAATCTACAATTTCAGGTGTTAATTTAAAAGGAGATGTCTCAAAACCAAGATTTTTTGGTGATTGATTAAGAATAAATCCAAAGTCAATATGTATTAAATGCCCATCTTCATCTAATAATATATTACCATTATGACGATCTTTTACCTGAAGAAAATAACATATTAAACTATATGCTGCACATGATCTAACAAAATTTTGCCTAGCTTTTATAAAATTCACCGTATCAATTGATCCATATTTAGTTATAAAATATTCTAATAATGTTGGTGGTATACCATTTTCATTTTCCATACTAAGTTTTTTTTTTAATTGATGTAATGATATAGCATTTTTAATTGGTTCAATTAAACCAGCATCTGCTGATAAGACATTTATTCTATATGGTTTAAGATATAATGGTATATATTCTGATGTCCATATCTCTTGAAATAAACATAATAATTGGTATGCTATAAGTTCTTGGCGTAAATCGTCTCCCGTTTTAACAATTACAGGTAATATTGTCCAATTAGGTAAAAATGAATAAATACTATCTCTTTTAATTTTTGAATACAATGAATCCCAACTTTCAGAAAAAATTGAAGATTGTTTAGATTCCTCATCAATATTACTTTCATTTATTTTCATTGAAAATATATCATTTTCATTATCATAATTTTTATACTTTTCTTTTAATTCATTAATAGATAAATTAATAACATCATTTGGTAAAGTGGATCGACAAATATTGTCAACTTCAACAGCCTCCATAATAACATAAAATGGTGCCCTATCTTTACTATTTAATACACATGCAATTTTTGGAACAATTTTTAAAATAAAATGAGTTGTATCACTATATAATGGTAACCATACCCTTGAAGGTAAATTTTCATTTAATTTATCTATACTAGAAAATAATTTATTTGTACGTTCTATTCCAGCTGGAATTTCTTTTAAATAATTTCCAATACCTATTAAACTTTGAATAAATTCTAATTCTGGTCTAAACTTTTTCATACCACATTCACATACATATTTCATTACTTGTAAAAGATTACATTTAGATAAATCAAATTCTTCAATACATTCACATGTATTTATTTCTAATGATTCTACTGTAGGTTTAATAAAATGAATTTGATCATACTTTGCTCCATTCCTATAAAATTCATTTAATATTTGTTGCTTTAATTTGTATCCCCGGCAACCTGATCTATTTATCTTCCAATTGTCTGTATTAAAGCTTTCAAGTAGAATAACACAATTGACTGAAAATTCAATACTTTCTTGACAACGTTCCATAAGATATGAATGAATATGTTCTGCAACCTGTCGTTTATTGACATATAACAATAATAATTGTGGTAAATAAAAATCAACAGATTGTTTGGGAAATTTAAATAAAGAATTTCCAAGATGTAATAATGCATTAGAATCTAGTGATGACTGAAGATGGTGTATTGCATGATGAATAGTAAAAAATGTTGAATCAAAAAATCTTAGTAATGATGACGTTGATTGTGTTGAAATATTTGTAGTTATATTATATATTTCATCTTTCCTATTTTCATCAATATTATCAAAGGATGCCTTTAAACTACATCTAAATATAAGTTAAATAAAAAAAAAGTAATAACATTAAAATAATTATTAATTAAAAAAAATTATATATTATTATTTACCTTGGGCAGACACCATTTTTAGGATGATTACAAAACTCAGAGGGTTTTTGTATATAAGACCGTTGCATATGGACAAATCATGAAATTAAAAATAAAATTTTGATTTAGACATAAAACTAAAAATCAATTAAATAATAAATTATTTTAATATTATTAATATTATGAGACAATGTAAAAAAGTAAATTTTTAATTTAATGATTTAGATAAGGCAGGAATAAATTGGTAAAAAGCATATGTAATAAGAATAATTGTTATACATAATATTACATTATAAAAGACAAGTTATTAATATTTATAATTTTTCTAACTGATACCATGATTTTAGATGTTGAAGTTTATAAAAAAAAAAAGAAAATAAATAAATAATAAAAGATATATTGTAAATATTATAAGTTATTAATACATTTTAAATTTAAAATATATTATAAATTAAATTTTAAAATTTATAATTAAATTATTTATTATTATTTCATTAAATATATTAAAATTTACCAAAAAAAAAAAAAAAAACCTTAAAATTTATTATAAATTTACAAGTATAATATTTAATATTTAAAATATTTCTAAAGATGATGGTAAATTTAAACAATCTAATATTAGAAACATACAAATAAACACATAATAATTATTTTTGGTAGTAATAAAAAAAATATTTTTTTAAAGTTTTTCATTATAGTATTAATATATTGTAGATATGGAACTAATATATTTTATAATTTATCTAATATAAACACAATAATAACTAGATTTCATCTTTTTAACCATTTATTCGTTAGATATTCAACATTTTTTATTAATAAACTGTATTATAAACATTATAAGTTTTATTATTGCATTTTGAAGCTTTAACAATAAAAACTTTGTATGTAGAAATATTAACAAAATTTATTTATTATATTGACACTTAGTAAGCATTTCCCCAAATACATAAATATTATTTGTTTGCGTCATCAACTTAATTTTAAGTATACTTTTTATTTATTTTCAATTATTATTTCATATTAAATTACAAAAGAAATTTATTAAATATATACATTTATACATTTAAAATTTCCATTTAAATTATTAATTTCCATCTAATATATATATATTTTATTTTAAAAATTATGATTATTTAAATAACAGAAGTTATTTTAAAATGTTTAATTACATGAAATATTTTTGATTTGTCATCCATTCAATGACAAAATTTTTTTCAAATTAATTACACTATTTTATTTTAACTAAAATAAAACGTGTTATATATTTTTGTGGCAACATTTAATAAATATTTATATTTATATATATATATATATATAACTTTTATCCATCAAAAACAAAATCTTAAAAATTTTATTACATTTAACTATTTCTAACTGAAATATAGAAATATTTAACTTAACTATAAAATATATTTTTTTAAATAAGAAAAGATATTCAGTAAAATATTTTTTTTACCACTACACTCATGAATATAAATCCCTTATATATTTAAATTGGCAAAGAAAATTGGTTGGAAAATTTTTATAAATGCCAGTAAGACTTGGAAAGTATTGGTACTCTAATGTTATCTCTATACTATATATAGAGTCTATTTTTAAAATGTTGAAGATAAAATAAAAATGTCTATATATACAACATAATACTTAGTCTTAACAATTTTCGATATTTTAGATGACAAAAGATAAACTTTAAAATATATTTTTCCTTTATATATAAAGTTTAAAGGAGAAGTAAAATTTACTATGACAATAATAATTTTATTCACTTTCTATTTAATTAAATAACTTAGTTGAAAAAAATATTTACTATTGATAAAAAAAAAAACAGAAAAAAAGTAGAATTTTACACATAGATATATAATATATATGTGATTATTTCTGTAGATATAATATGGTCATCATAATTAATCTATTTTATTGAAGTAACTAATGTGTATATACACATATATGATGACCCGATTGTTTTAGCCAATTAAATATACTCGTATATATTTATTGCTCTATCGATAATTTACCTCAAAAATTACTCTTTTATAGTATGTATTGATTTTCAATTTTTTAAAAAAAAATTATTTTAGATTTTATTTTTATTATTAATATTATAGTTTAATTACAATTAAAGCTTGTATTTCACTATAAAAAAAATGAGTTGGCAAAATAGTGGCATGCAAGCCCTAATCCCAGTTATTAACAAACTGCAGGTAAATTATCATTTTATTGATTATATATAATTATACTTCTAAGGATGCTTTTGCTCAACTGGGTACTCCTCTTAATTTTGATTTACCTCAAATAGCTGTTGTTGGTGGGCAGTCGGCTGGTAAATCATCTGTATTAGAAAATTTTGTTGGTAGAGATTTTCTTCCTCGTGGTTCTGGAATTGTTACTAGACGCCCACTGATTCTTCAACTTATTCAGGATCGTGCTGAGTATGCTGAATTTCTTCATAAAAAAGGTCATAAATTTACTGATTTTGATGCTGTTAGAAAAGAAATTGAAGATGAGACTGATCGTATAACTGGTCAAAATAAGGGAATTTCTGCTATTCCAATTAATCTTCGAGTGTTCTCTCCACATGTACTTAATTTGACATTAATTGATTTACCAGGAT
Source organism: Strongyloides ratti (assembly GCF_001040885.1). Classification (NCBI taxonomy): domain Eukaryota; kingdom Metazoa; phylum Nematoda; class Chromadorea; order Rhabditida; family Strongyloididae; genus Strongyloides; species Strongyloides ratti. The sequence continues at coordinate 4,977,241 of NC_037307.1, forward strand.
TAACAAAAGTACCAGTTGGTGATCAACCTCCAGATATTGAAAATCAAATAAGAGAAATGATTCTTACATTTATTAGTAGAGAAACATGTTTAATTCTTGCAGTAACTCCTGCTAATAGTGATCTTGCTACATCAGATGCTTTAAAATTAGCTAGAGAAGTTGATCCTCAGGGATTAAGAACAATTGGTGTATTGACAAAACTTGATCTTATGGATGAGGGAACAGATGCAAGAGATATTCTTGAAAATAAAGTATTTACATTAAGACGTGGATATGTAGGTGTTATTAATCGTTCACAGAAAGACATAGTTGGAAGAAAAGATATTAGAGCAGCACTTGATGCTGAAAGAAAATTTTTTTTATCCCATCCAGGTTACCGTCATATGGCAGATCGTTTAGGAACACCTTATCTTCAAAAAACACTTAATATACAATTAACAAATCATATTAAAGATACTTTACCCGGTCTTAGAGATTCACTTCAAAAAAAACTTTTTGCTTTAGAAAAAGATGTAGCTGAGTATAAAAATTTTCAACCAAATGATCCTAGTAGAAAAACAAAAGCACTTATGCAAATGGTACAATGTTTTGCCGTTGATATGGAAAGAAGTATTGAAGGAAGTAATTCTAAATTAGTATCTACTAACGAATTATCTGGTGGAGCCAGAATAAATAGACTTTTTCATGAAAGATTTCCATTTGAAATTATTAAAATGAATATAGATGAAAAAGAAATGAGACGTGAAATTCAATATGCCATTAGAAATATTCAAGGTATTCGTGGTGGTCTTTTTACCCCAGATAAAGCTTTTGAAGCTATTGTAAAAAAACAAATTGAAAGGTTAAAGGAACCTTCAATGAAATGTGTAGATCTTGTAGTTAGTGAATTATCAACTGTGGTACGTCAATGTTCTGAAACAGTAACACGTTACCCAAAACTTAGAGATGAAATTGAAAGAATTGTCACTACATTTATAAGAGAAAAAGAAAATATAACAAAAACACATATAAATATGTTAGTTGAATTTGAATTAGCATACATGAATACTAATCATGAAGACTTTATTGGTTTTTCAAATGCTGAAGCTAAGGCAAATTCTGCTACTCCAAAACAAAAACTTGGAAATCAAGTTATACGTAAAGGATGGTTGACAGTTCACAATTTAAGTTTTGTCAAAGGTTCTCGTGAATGTTGGTTTGTTTTATCAAGTGATAATCTTAGTTGGTATAAAGATGATGAAGAAAAAGAAAAGAAATATATGCTTCCATTGGATGGAATTAAACTTAAAGATTTAGAAGCTGGATTTATGAGTAGACAACATAAATTTGCTCTTTTTTATCCAGATGGAAGGTAAGTAAAATTAAAAAATTTTTTTTCCAATATTAAACTATCGTTTAAAAAAAAAATGTTTTTTGCTTTCTTGAGAACTGATTAAAATTAATTTTTCAGGAAGTAAGTATCAGTTCATTTTTTTAATAGCTAGTTTTCTATGCCTTCTATTTTCGATTCATATCATACGTAACTTTTAAATTATTATTTTAAGTGATTAGTGACTGTTTGTACTTTATTATTATTATTATTGTTTGACTTTTTATATATCATATTTTTTTGTTTATTTTTTTTATTAAATTATAACTTTATAGAAATATTTACAAAGATTACAAACAATTAGAACTTTCAACTGCTAACCTTGATGAAGTTGATGCATGGAAAGCCAGCTTTTTAAGAGCTGGAGTTTACCCAGAAAAGGAACATGTTCCTGATAGTGAAGAAGTAAGTTTAGATAATAGAAAATATATTAAATTATTTATTCATTTTCCAATTGACTAAATTTTTTTTTATTATTTCTAATTTTTTTTTTTATTGAAATATTTTATAAAATATAAATTTTATAGACTGTTAATGAAATTGATACTTCTATGGATCCACAATTAGAAAGACAAGTAGAAACTATACGAAATTTGGTTGATTCATATATGCGTATTATTACAAAAACAATTCGTGATCTTGTACCAAAAGCAATAATGCATCTTATTGTAAACAAGGTTGGAGAATTTCTTAGAGATGAGTTACTTGCTCATCTTTATCAATGTGGTGATACTGATACATTAATGGAAGAATCTCAGTTAGAAGCACAAAAACGTGAAGATATGCTTAGAATGTATCATGCTTGTAAAGAAGCACTTAAAATAATTAGTGAAGTTAACATGAGTAATTTAGAAAATTTATCAATTTCAAATAATGTTGTAAGTCAACCAATGGGAGGAAATTATATGGGTTATGGTGGAGGCCCTCAAATAAATAGATCCGCTCCTGCTCCACCACCGGGTGCAAGACCAGCTCCTATGCCACCAAGGCAAATGGGTAACATGGCTCCCCCAAACAGACCAATGCCTGCTCCTCCAGGAATGATGGGAGGGTAAGTTTATTAATCTATTCCTTCTATTCATTCAATTTATACTAAAAATAATCATTGAAACTGTTTAGTAGACCACCGGCTCCAAGACCAGCTTCATAATATCTTCCAATACTTTTAAATTTCACTTAATTTTTCGTAGAAAATAGCTAACAATTACTAGTTTAAAACAAAAAAAAAAAAAACAAATAATTTTCTTAAAACAAAGTTAGTTTTTTTTCGCTATCGTTTCTAGTGTTAATACTTTATTCGTACCTATATTTCAAATCTTTTAAACTTTAAATTTATTTTATTTTTTCAGAAATGCACCACCACCACCACGTATTCCCGAACGTCCTCGAATTCCAAATCGACCATACTAGAAAAAGGCAATTTTTACTCATTAAATTTATAAGATATTAAATTTTCTATGAAAATAAAACTGTCTGTCATTTTCTTACTAAAAATAAATTGTCTATAATCATCAAACAACTATTATCATCTATAGCATTTTAACTCAATATATAATGGTTTTATACTAATGTAATGAATTATCAAAGAAAAGATAGATGTATTATTCTCTAACCACTTCAATAAATTCACTTGTATTGGCAAAAGAACCTTTTTTAACAATTGTACAGAAAATAATTTTAAAATTTATTGATATGTTTCTCCGTATTATATAAACATTTTGTAATTGAATAAAATAAATTTTGTTTAATTTAGTGATTATTTTAAACTGGCATTACAGTTAGTTTCTGAAACCATCAAAATTGAAAATAAAAAATATATAAAATAAAAAGCGCTTGGATGTCTAACGAATTTTTGAGATTCTTTCTTTTAAAAACGCTTTTAATTTTATAACGAAAAAAAAAAATTAAAAAAATTAAAAATCAAAAAATCTTTCGGTAATTTTTATAGATTTAATTCTTCATTTACAATGTTGAAGTTGATGATGTTGTTGAAGAAGCATTTACTTCAACAAAAGGAGGACAAGTTATGTCAGTCGAAATTAAACAAGGAGTTTTAGGAAGACATTTAGAATTTATGCGCAACCATTTACTCTGTAAAATCTCATCAATTGTTAGCCTTTCCTCCGGTTTCATTCTCAAAAGTGTGGTAATTATTTGAAAAGAGGAACTAGATACTTTTACATTACCGGGAATAGAATATTTACCCGCAATGATTTTTGAAAAAATGCCCTTAACGTCCTTATCAAAAAAAGGGTATCTAAAAGTAAGCATAACATAAAGAAGAACTCCTAAAGACCACATATCAGCTTGTTTTCCACGATACTCTTTATCTCTTCTAAATATTTCTGGAGCAACATATGCAGGACAAGCATGCCTTTCACCAATAAAATCATCATCAAAGTCCTTGCACACATACAGTTCTAGTGGATCTGTAAGACGAATCTTGGTACTAAAACCCATTTATACTACTTATACATATTAAAAATACTTACCAACAATCATTTGTGAATTCAAACTTTTTTAGTTGCATATGACGAAGTACTATTCCTATTTCATGGCAAAATTGTACTAATTTACAAACATTTTTAAATATTGGTCGAACATCACTCTCTGATAATGTCGCTTGTCTGTCCTGAATATACTCATATAGAGATATTTCACCTTCAATATTACTGATCGGCATTAATAATGATTTCGATCTAGTAAATGGCAAGTCAAGTAATATAGTACCTTCAGGTAATATCATTTCTTTCATTTCTTCATACTCACTAGGAGAAAATTTATCAGAAAACTTCACATCATTTAATCTCGTTGAAACGGCAGTAAATTGACTCATAGCTTTAGCCGAAAGTGGAATTACTTTGTAATTTTTGTTTGTTCTTATACTTCTAGCATTGAACGACCCCGACTTTTGAGTTATTCTAATGTCATAACCAGCGTCTTTATATGCATCAACATTTTCTTCCGAAACATGATGGATAAACTTTTCATCTGGCATTTTTCTCAAAAACCTGTTTAAAAAATCAGATTTAAAAACTGTCTCCCTAAAAGTATGATCCGAGAACTTGGAAACTTTAATTTGTGGTTTACTATAAGTTATATCAGATGTCAAATTTATATCAGAAGAAAAATGTCTTTTTCGATGACTATGAGAAATTACTGGGTGACTTGTAAAAGTAAGATCCATTGAATTGCCATCTGGACCAAATGTAGGACTTGAAGCTTTATTTTGATGGTTAGTTTGAGAACCTAACGGACTATTAAGTGCATTGTTAGAATTATTAACTTCACCAACATCTTGTAAAGAATCTATACTATCAGGACGGATAAACTGATTTGTATAAATTATCCCTTCTTGATTTGAGACACCACTATTTGAATTTAAATTTTCATAATCTGTGTAAACACTATTTTGATTACGGGAAACTCCATAAGGAATCCCGTCATTCATAACGTAAAAAAATAATTGATAGAACTATACTAGCTGCAAAATAAACTAATTAAATTAAAATTCACCAGATTAAAATAACAAATTACAGGTTATGACAACTCGTGCGTTCAATTTCTTACAACGAAAAACAATAACATCTTTGAACTATAGAAAGTTCCTTATAAAATTATAAAAATGAATCCACATCTCTAAATTAAGATGTACTTTGTCATAACATTTTTAAATTTACAATGTTAAAAAAAAAAATTTTTTTTTGGTTTACGCACGTATCCTGTCATTTACCATGTTTAAAAAACTTACAATATGAAACGTTAAACGATATTGATAATAAACAGGCCAAGATTCTTATAAATCTATTCCTGTTACGCTTGGCGCTTCAATATACTTTAGTATAGTAAAGCCATTGACCTCCTTATATAATATATTATTTCAAAATTTAATTATACAGAATTTTAAAACTGTGGAGCTATTAGATCCTGAAACTGATGCTGAAATGTGAATTACCAAAATATAACAAAAAAAAAGAGAAATAACAGGAAATGGGCACAATAATTAATTCGAAAATTCCATATTATAGAAAACAATCATTTTGAAATTAAAAAAATAGCCAAGAAGAAAAATTAGCAGAATTAACTCGTTTAGTTAAAAATAAAGCCAATCAACATAGCTGAAGATAGAAATTTCAACAGAAAGTTTCAAAATTTCATCAAAACTTTAGAGTTTGTGAAATAATAGCAAATAAAATGTCGAGTCACATGTTCTGCGCTGTGTGGAATAATGCACCTCTAGTCGCTTTGTGAATATACGTGTTAAACACAATTTTAATAGAAATCATAAAATGAAAAATAATAGAATGGGTATGATATTTATTTGGCAATAATTTTGAAATAATTTTTAATATTTCTAAATCATTATTTTAAAATAATAAGATATGACTAATAAAAAAAATACAAATATATAATTAAAAAAAAAGTATATTTTAGTACTCCACCTCAATTCTCTGGAAATATATACAAATTTTTTTAGATGTTAATAGCTAACAAAAAGCAAATGATGTAGATCAAAAACCATGTGTATACATTTTACATTTAGATTTCAATTTTAAAATACTGTATTAGTAGTTTAGAATTATTTTTAAAAAAATTTTTATAAATAAAAAGTAAATATAATTGTAGTTGTATAAACATCAACAAAAAAATGGGAAAATTTTGAATCAATTATTTCTTATTAATAATTAAAAAGATATAATAATTTATCAATATAAACATACATAAAATTTTACTAAAATTAATTTTTAATTTAATATTTTTGTAACTATGTGATTCTTTTTAATGGCAAAAATAAAAGATATTTAAAATTAAAAAATTTTACAACTCAAATAAATATAACGAAATTTTAATATATATCTCCAATATAAAATATTAAATTTTTTTTTATAAAGTAAAATATCTAAAAATGACAAACATTACTTTTATTGATAAAAAATAAAATTTAGAAAAAAAAAAACTTGAATTTTTAAATGCAATATTAAATGAAATATTTACAATTATAAAAAAATACTTCACTATAATATTTAGATAAATTGTAACAATTTTATGTTATTATAAAACTATTTACTATTTATATGATACAAACACTAACTGCTATACCTAATATTTTTTGATGTAGAGAAATGAGAATTCATTGAAATTCTTAGTAGAAATATAAAATTTTTTGAATTTTAAATAAATGACATATCACTCATAATTGTAGAGATACACATTTTTGTTGTATTTATTTATTTATAAATTGTATTTGTTTTTTAATTTGATTAATATCATTAAAATTATTGTTTATTTTTTAAAAAAATAAATTTGCAATAAAAATAAAATTTGCATTTATAAATGTTTTTTCAAATATCATTTGTTAAGTTACCTAAACATTTATTTTATTAATGTTTAAAAATTTCTACACATATCATGTAAATTACATCAATTTAATTATATATTATATTGTAGATATTAATATTTTAAAATAGTATTTTTACAACACATTTACAATATTAAACATACAATTGTTGTAGTAAACGATTATTTTTGAGTGTTAAAATTTTTAGAATTTTTTATAATAGTTTAACATTTTAAAGTTGTTATCTTAAAATTATCTTGAATATTTATTTCATTTTTTTAGATAAAAATTTTAAAATAAATATCCTTGGTCTTTATAATATCAACAAAAAAAAAAACAAATTTGAATAATAAGAAATAACAATATTGTCAAATAACGTTTAATTTTAAATCATGTGTAAAGTATTAAATTAATCCTAGGAAACTTATGTTAAGTTGTGTCTTATGATATATATATCCATATAATTACAATATGTGTAGCTTTGCAGAAGCGTAAAAAAATTATAGTTATATTTAAACATTCATGTGATTTTTTTTTGTTAGAGAAGTCCAAAAATATGTGGTAATATAATGTTAACGTGATATAAAGAATTTTTTTTTAGATATCATCATAATTATTATAATGCCATCTTATCCCTGAAATAAATAAGATAATCTGTTATGTTGATTGTCCATCAACCCAAAAAATTGATTTGTTATTTGTGGAAGGAAATTTTTTTATTTTTATCATTTTGATTAATGTACACATTTTTAACTATATATTTTTTACACTAAATTAAATAGTTATTAATGTTGTTTGTAATCTTTAGTAACATTAAATAATTTATATACCTTAAGTATGATGAAAAATTTTTTTATGATAATCTAAACAAACAATAAAATTAATGAAAAGTTTGTAAATTTACAAAATAAAACATTACATGTTTGAGAATATATTTTATTACAATATTTATAACAGAAAAAAAAAACTTAAAATAAATTTTACAAAGATTTTATTCCCAATGATATTATGAATTTTATAAATAACATTTTTTACCGTTTACAATATTATATGTCAATCTAAAAAAAAAAAAAATTTCCCAAAGACAAAACTGTTTCAAAATAATTTAAGAATTGATGAGTTTGTTCAATGAACTGATAAATTTTTTATATAAAAATATGATGTGATGTCATTTTTAAGAAGAATCACGATATTTCGTATTATTTACCATAGCAATTGAATAATACAACAAAGATTATTGAACGACTATAGAACGTTTTTATTTCAAAATAAACATCATCTATGATATTCTTTTTAACTAGTTGATTAATTTTTTTTTCTTTTTTAGTGCAGTAACATTTACACACACTTTTTTTTTGTATTATTTATTAATTTAAAGAATGGATATAAACTTAGATACATTGAATCTTGAAGAGTTGGTTTCACTTTATAAAAATAAACAACTCAAAAATCAAATATCAAATGAATGGAATAATATAATTGTAAATCAACTGAGAGTTGTATTAATATATTGTTTAACTAAAAATAAATGTAAAGATATACCTAAAGAATTTTTACGATTAGATCATATTGGCATAAAGAATGTTTTTATTCCACCTATTGTTAAAGGAATGAATGGAGTAAAATTTTTAAAATTTATTCAATCATGGTATAATTTTAATGCAACAAATAGATTACACATACATGAAATTCTTAAAATTATTTGTCTTGACAATATAATATTACAACAACTTTATTCTTTTACAAAAAAATCTTTAGAAGAATTACGAAATAATAGGGATGGTAAAAATTTGGATGAATTTCAAAAATTTCTTATTATGCTTAATTTAGAAGTTATGAAAATAAATGAAGAAAAAAATAAAGGTATAAAATAGTGAAATAAAATTTTTTTTATTGTATAAAATTTGTCCTAAATTGATCTAAAAAATAAACTAATTATTAAAAAATTTTTAATAACAATAAATCTCTATAGAAATATTTAAATATATAAAGTATACATAAAAATTGTACTTTTAAGATATTTTTTAAAATATAATCAACAATTAATTCTATTTATTGGTAGATCTTCTTTTACTTCCTCCAGTTAAACCATCTTCATGACTTTTAACCATTGAATAAAATAGTGATCTTTTATTTGCAAGCAAATTTGCCGGAGTATCAAATTCAACAATTTGCCCAAAATCAAGAACAATAATCCTAAAATAATAATTAAGATTAATATATATATATATAAATATAAAAAAAAAGTTACCTATCATAATCTATAATTGTACTAAGTCTATGAGCAATTACAATCACATTAGCATTAGCAAATTCTTCTGCTATTGTTTGTTGAATAAGGGCATCAGTATACATATCAACTGATGCAGTGGCTTCATCAAGTATAAGAATTTTTGTTTTTCTTAAAATAGCACGTGCAAGACATATAAGTTGACAGGTACCCAAACTTATATTACCAGCTCTTTCTGATACCACAAAATCAAGTCCCTCACTATTTGATAAGGCAAAATTTTTTAAATGAGCTTTTTCTAATGCATTCCAAATGGCATCATCTGTATAATTATTGAAAGGATCTAAATTAAAACGAAGTGTACCAGAAAATAATACAGGATCTTGGGGAATAATTGTTAAAGCATGTCTTAAATCATGAAGACCTATTTTTGAAATATCAACACCATCAATATAAATTGTTCCCTCAGTAGGTTCAATTATTCTAAATAATGCTAAAGTTATTGAACTTTTACCAGCACCAGTCCTTCCAACAATACCAATTCTTTCATGTGGCTTAATTTTTGCATTAATATTTCTAACAACTAATTCAAGACCAGGTCTGTAACGTGTTGAATAATTTGAAAATTCTATATTTCCTTCCTGTGGCCAATTTGACATTGGTTGCCTTTCTTTAGTTGATCTCCATGGTGCTTCTTGTTTTGTTTCACTATATTCTTTAATTCTTTCTACAGAAACTATATTAGTTTCTAATTTTGAAATTTGTCTAACGGCAAAATTTAAACAAAATGTAATATTAAGTGAATATGATACTGATAAACCAATTATACCTGGAGAGACACTTGATTTCATTAATACACCTAATAATGCTGCAAAAAGAACAATACAATTTCCAATAAATTCTAAACGAACTGTTAACCATCTATTTGCAACATAATTAAGATATCTACAACGAACATGTGTATCTACTTTTTGTTCTGATAATTTACAAAATTTATTTACCAATCTATATGATCTAATTGTAAATGCTCCTTGTATTGATTCAGATAAATGTGAATATATTGGTGATCTTGTAATAGATTCAAGTCTTTTTAATTGTCTTGATGTACCTATATAATATTTTAAAACATAAAAATACATAAGAGCTAATGGAATTGCTACAAATGTAAAACTTGGTGTTGATAATATTATAACTGCTATAGTAGATAAAACTTGTAAAACACAACTAAGAAAAAATTGAACATTAAATGGAAGTAAAAAGTCTACAGTTTCAATGTCTTTGTTAAGACGATTTATAATTCTTCCAAATGGTGTAACATCAAAAAATGACATTGGTGCACGGAAGATGGCATGTAGTAATGGTGAATGAAGATTTCTTGATGCTGCAATTCCTCCAAGTAAAATTGAACTTAATCCTATAAACATAAGAAAAATTTCACTAAATCCTATTATTGCATATATTCCTAATCTTGTATGAATTGGTGTTATTGGATCAGTTGTATTTGATGATGTTGATTTAGCATTATCATTAGACCAATCAGTTAACCAAAGACTTCTAAATATAGATGCTATTGTTGATAATGTCATTCCAGCAATAAAAAAAAATGACAAAATGTATCCCATTGAATTAAAATATTGCATATATACACTAAATTTAACTTTTCCTGTCTCTGTTTTTTCATAACCACTTGCTGGTTTAACATTAAAACCATTTTCTGTAGATACCTGTGATTTTGATGCAATAGATATTTTTCTCTTTTTTTGTTTTGGAACTGTCATAGATATTTTTCTTTGTGTATAGATGGCAGATACTGTTGACATATGAGACGTTCCAAAGAATGATTCAACCTGAGTATCATCATCAATATTATCAGAATCTGAATCTGAATATTTATCATCAAATTCATCAAAACTATCAACCTCATCTGTATCATCTTCAGTAATATTTTTTTCTGTTTCACATTCTTTTAATAATTTTTGGAATTCTTCCCTATTAACTAATTCATCATATGTACCTTGTAAAACAATTTCTCCATTTTCAATAACTAATATTTGATCTGCATAACTCATATAACTTAATTCATTTGTAACTAAAATTCTAGTTTTATTTCTTAATAATCCCTCAGGTCCAATTACATCATTAAATATTTTTGCTCCAACATGAGCATCAACTGCTGAAAGTGGATCATCTAAAAGATAAATATCAAAATTTTGATATACAGCACGAGCCAAACTAATTCTGGCTTTTTGTCCTCCCGACAAATTAATTCCCTTCTCACCAATTTCAGTTAAATCATAATTAACAAAACTACTTAAATCATCAAGAAGGCATGTTGCTGTAAGTACACGTTCATAAAAATATTCATCATATTTTGATCCAAATGTAATGTTTCCACGAACGGTGTTATTTTGCATCCATGGTTGTTGAGGAAGGTATGCCACCTGTCCATCAATTTTAACTTTTCCTCCAATTAATTCCATTTCACCTAACAATGATTGAAGTAGTGATGATTTTCCATTACCAACTTTTCCAACAACAGCTACAAAAGATCCTTTCTCTGCTTTTAAATTAAAATTTTTTAAACTAAAAGTATTACTTTCCTTATCATTTATAGAATTTTTTTCCCATTTAAATGTTGCATTTTTAACATAAATTGCCAAATCATTTACAATTCCATTTTTGAAATCTCTTTGAATTTTTGAATTTATTTCTTCTGAAACAAGAAATTCTTTTAAACGTTTATTAGAAACCATCACTTGAACAGTTGTTGATATTAATTCAGCTATCGTAGACATTGGACTTCTTAATTGATTAAATAATGTCAAAGATACAAATGCAATCTCAGGAGTAAGAACGTTTTTTTTATCAATAAAAGTATATGTAGCAAAAGTGGATAAAGCAACTAAAAATGGTCCAGCTTGATTTATCATATCACTTGTTGTTCTTAAAAATGAAGCTTTTTTAATATATACAAGTTCTTTATTTCTTAATTTTCTTATGACATCTTCCATAGCAATTTCCCATCCATATAATTTTATAACTTTAATACCATTTAAAACTTCATTTACCATTTTAACTCTTTCATCTTTTAAATTCATTTGTTTTGTTTGATATTTTCTAATAACAATACTAAAAACAAAATTTATTGGAAATAATAATAACATAATAAGTATTCCACTTATTACACTTATTCCCATTAATTGATATAAAAATATCATTGCTAATACCATCTGAAATGGTGTACTGATATATTGATGAGTTTGTGGAGTAATATGTTGAAAACGATCAACATCAATAGCCATTAAATTAACAATCTCTCCAACTGTCTTATTTTTTCTAGCTGTATTTGATAATTTTAATGTTTTTTTGTAGACGGCTGCCGTTAATATAGTTTGAATTCGGGTACCAAGTCGATATGCCTGATAATAATAATAATTTAAAAATAAACTACTAAATTCGGATGCTAAAAACATTCCTAGTGCTAACAAGAAACCATACCATAATGGTGCTTCAGGTGTTTTAATAAAAGCAATTAATTTTTTTAAAAGTTGAGGATTAGCAAATTGTAAGATGTCTGCTATTAATTTACAAGACATTGCAATTATAATGTCATATCTAAACATTATGAAAATTCTTTTAAGTATTGAAGGTGGTTTAACAGTAGTTGGGGTATCATCTAAATATTGTGTTTCTGTTGATCCAAAACTTGTATTTCTATTGTTACTTGTTGATGTTGAGGAATAATCTAATCTACTTGATGTATTCATTTCATTAGAACTTGTATTCATTGAGTCATTTCCTAATAATGGTTCAGTATCCCCTTCATGATCAAATGACATACCACAACTATTTGAAAATATCTCACTCCTTGACATCTGTTTTTTCTTTCTCATTTTTTTTTCTTTTTCCACATTTTTGTAATACTTCTTCATTGCCTTATTCCATAATTTTTCCCATATAGGAACTAATGTCTCTGATTGATCATTTTTATTTAAATTATAAAGATCATTTAATTCTAATGGTTTAGATTTTCCTATAGCACATAATGAATTAAACCACCATAATGTTTGTCTATTTAAAAAACTTGAAAAAGTTTCAGGTGATATATTTTCATCATTTTCATATGATATTTTTTCATATGAACCTGGTGTATCAGCAAAAGAAAATAAGACAACCTGTGATGCTACACCAATATACCAAATAATATATGAAATATACCTTGGTACCATATAAAAAGGCATTGGATGTAAAGTGGAAATATTAAATGTTAACCAATAATATAATTCAGGAATTCCACAAATGGCAAATATTCCCCATAACATATGTATTGGACCAGAGGTAATTCTTCCATATTTTTGACAAGCATATAAAAAAAGAATCATTAAAAACTATTTCATTATTTTTTAATATAAAATAATAAACTTACCATTGAACTACTTAACATTAACGGATAAACTATATCAACAAGATTCACCTTATTTGATACTGCAACATCATAAAGATTATAAATAAATATAAAAAATGTATCTATCATTAATACAATTGTAATAGTAAATTTTGCCGACAACAACTGTGTCCAAGGTAATTCATCTTTTCTTCTCAAAGATGTTTGATAAATTATAAGTGGAGCAAAAAAATATACCATAATTGTTGGAATCCATACTAAAATTGTATGTGACATACATTGTGTAACAGATGGAATATATTGATATTTAAAAAAGTTAGGATCCCATAATTGTTCTCCACAAAAAGATTCAATGTAACTTTGTCCTGGTATTATAGAATTATAAATAGTACTATTTGAAAAAGACATCGAAAATCATGAAACTGTAATAAAAAATTTATGATGATAATTAATACAATGACAAATAGATAGATTTTTTTTTTGATAGGTAAAATAATATTAAAGAAAAAAAATTTGATTTCCAAACAGATTAATATAAAGTTTATCTTTTTTAAAAATTTTTTTTATTGATATTCTGTAAAAAAAATATCTAAAATTATGATTTAAAAAATAGAAAATTTACAACATTTTCCCTTTAACATTAAACATGAAAACATTAACGTTAAATTACAAAAAGTTTCTACATAAAGACAACTCTATCAATTGTTTTTAACAATTAAGACCATAGTTTTAAAAAGATAATCAAAAAGTATTAAATGGGTATATACCTTCGCATGTAATAGAGAACAATGTAATAAGCATAAAGATATATAAAAATTAAGATATCTGTCTGTTAAAAATAAATAAACCATTTAATTTACCTTATCAAAATTTTTTCATTTAGGTATGAAGTAATTCTTTTTATATCTATTTACTTTTTCTTCAGTAATCTTTACTTATTATCTTATCAATTTTTTTTTTTTTTATAATTTACTTTTTCAACGTAAGGATGAAAAATGTTGACATATATAAAAAGCACTTTCAATTATTTTTAAGAATGGTTTCTTATCAAATAAAAATATAATTTATATAATCAACTTAAATATTTTTTATATAACATAAATTCTAATTCCTTTTTTAAAAAAATAAAAAAAAAACTTGTTAATTTATTTGAAAATTAGTTTTTATTTATGAATCAAAATGTTTATTTATTAATGTATAATTAAAAAAAAAAACTCAACATTGATTTTTATCTTACGACGAATTTCTTATAAGCGCTTCATTTTAATTTAACAATAGCATTGGATAACAAGATTTTTTAATCTACAACTAAACATGAATTTTTTTCTATCCAAACAACCAGGTGATAAATCAAGAAAGAATGATGGAGAACATGGTACAGTACAGACTTCATCTCGACTTCCATGGGTCGAGAAATAGTAAGTTTCTTTTTTTCATGTAAATTAATTCTACTAACTTCAGTAGACCAAAAAAAGTTTCTGATGTCGTTCAACAAGAGGAGGTTGTTTCTGTACTAAAACAATGTTTATCTGGTGCTGATTTGCCTAATTTGCTTTTTTATGGTCCTCCAGGTACAGGAAAAACATCTGTTGCTATTGCTGTTTGTAATGAAATATTTCCATCTGAAGCATCATTTCGTGATAGAGTACTGGAACTTAATGCTTCTGATGAAAGAGGAATTAATGTTGTCCGAAGCAAAGTAAGTTTATTAGTATCTTATGTTACATCATTTTTAGATTAAAGACTTTGCCCGGCGGGCTGTATCAGTTCATACAAATCAACCTGGTGGTCCTAAACTTGCTTTAAAAATAATTATACTTGATGAGGCTGATGCTATGACTTCTGCAGCTCAAGCAGCCTTGAGGCGTACCATGGAGACAGAATCTAGGACAACTAGATTCTTTTTGATTTGTAATTATATATCAAAAATTATTGAACCATTAACATCTAGATGTGCAAAGTTTCGTTTTAAATTACTATCACCAGAACTCCAGAGGGCAAGATTAAAATATATTGGAGAAAGTGAAGGTATTTCTATAGAGGATGAGGCACTCGATGAATTAATTAAAATCACTAAAGGTGATCTTAGAAGATCAATAACAATATTTCAATCTTTATCATTTAACAAAGAAATAATTAATGTTAATCAGGTGAGAGAAATGACAGCATTTGTTCCAAATGAAATTATTGAAGAACTTTTTATCAAACCTTCAGAACTTAAAACATCTGATCTAGTGAAATATGTACAATCTTTCAATCGGAATGGATATAGTGTCTATCAAATTATTTTACAAATGGTGGATTACTTAACAAGCGAGAAATCAAGTGGAATAGGAGAAATTGTCAAAGCAAAAATTTTATTAAAAATTGGTAGTATAGAAAATATGATTTTAAATGATTGTGATGAGTATCTAGCATTTTTATCTCTTCTTGGGTGTATTAAAACTGCTATCAGTTATGGAAACGAACTTTACTCAAAATGAAAACTTTGAATACAGTGAATAACTTATTTACTTTTTTTTTTAAAAATAATGTGTAGTTTCAAATAATATTTTACCCTTTTTGTTGAACTAACAAATACTTTTTAATATTAAAATTTCGGTTATGGATTGTAAAAATGTTTCCAGGGCAATTCCCAGTATGTGTTATAATATATGAATGGATAAGATTTTATCATTTTATTTAGTTTTGTATCTGCACATTTAATTAGATAACATGGATGAGTACCTGGTTATTTATAACTTAATCCACAACTTTGTTTTGTTATTTTTTTACCAATGTTATAAAATTTTTTCTTGTAAAAGTAAATAAAGCGATATTTTTAACCTGGTTAATAACAACGTTTATTATGTAATAAAATACACCTGTAAAAAAAATGTTTTATTTTCTATAATGGGCTAAATGTTTTATTGAAGTAAACGTAAACAATTTACTATACATCTCCTAGTGAATGATAAATTTAAACATCATTAGCATACAAAGATGGGTCTTTTTTGTTGGCTTCATGATTAGCTTTCTTTGCCCAGTCATAGAGAAGATACATCCCAATAGATTGTGGAATATAGAAATACCATTTATCAATAACATATTTTCTGAAAGTATTAACAAAAGCTTGTTTGACGAATCCTTTCATAGGACTTTGCTCATTTGGAGCAAGAGCAAATCGATACTCACCATAAGTCTAAAATAATAAATTTTAATTCTAAATATATTTCTAAAAATACTTACATTAGCAAGTTTTCCAAAATGTTTTCCAAAAACAACAGAAGAAATTCTCATTCTCTAAAATTATGATAAAATTTAAATTTAAAAACTATTAAATGAAAACAAGTAGTATAAAATGGATATAAACCATTATTAAAATTTCAATTTTTTTAAAATTATGAATTAAGTATATAATGAATAATTTTATTTTACAAATAACTCCATCCTATTTTTCTAAAATAGTTTTTCCCTAGCGTTTGTTACTTAAATACTTATCGTATCTTTCTAAACATTTCATTATTGGGTCTTTTTGTTGTGTCAATTGTTCATACTGTATATTTCTAGACCATTCCAATCCAAATCCTGGAGTTGGAATATTTAAACCAAAATTTTCTTCAGGTCCTTTATTTACATAAGTATTAGATGCTTCTTTATTTTCATCATTGAAAACAGAATTTCCAGAAGCATCAACTTTATAAAGTGCTTTGGGTGGTTCAACACTTCTTCTAGCATCATGATTTAAATAGTAGTTGTCGCTAAGTTTATGATATACACCAGGAGGAAGATTTGGTGGTGGTGGTGATCTATTAGATTGAGTATTTGGAAAACGATGAGGATAATACAAGGGACTCTATAAAAAAATAAACAATAAACAAAAATATAAATATAAATTTTCTTACTTCTTCAGGACCTTTAGGAAGACCAGGTTGTGGAGTTATTGGATCACGATATGCAGCAAGAAGTTTATCTCTGACATATTCCATTAATGGTGTCTGTCTCCTGTTCTGGACAGTTTCCGAAGCAATTTTTTTAAGTTTAGACATAACTAAAAGAATCTCAGGAATTATTTGTAAAAGAGTACACAGAAATAATCAGTAAACACAAAAATACTACGAGACTTCAAAGCAAAAAAATTTAGTACATAGAATGATTTGTTCTATCCAAATTTAATAAAAGAAGTCGCGGCTTGTTAACATTTAACCATCTAATGGCCGGACCTTTATTTTTAGATGTAAATAACGCCTTAGAGTTGTCTTATTTTGAACATTTATTATAAATATATTATTTGATCTATATAATAATAATAAAAAAAACTTTTCAAATTGGATTTTTCTCTTCAGTATTTTATTTGGATTTATATAATACTATGAAGTTAGGCTTTTTTTTCATATTAGTAAACACATGTTTATTTATTAACAGTAACCATGTGACAATTACTTTTATTTTATTACTCAAATTTTTTACATACCATTTTGTACAATTTATCTCAATATTTTAATTCTTTTTAGTTTTTGAATATGTCAGATTTAAAAGATAATAATGACAAAACATCTCTAGAAATCAATAAAGAAGTTGAAAATCATGAGACAATAGAAGAAGAAAACAATAAAAATGATGGAAATAAATGGATTGGTAATAGTAGTTTGTGGGGGCTTTCAATGGTAAATAAAGCTTTGAACAACACAATGAAAAAGGTATTTTTATATAAATAAAATATGATTTTTAATATTATAGACTATGGAGACATTTGAATCAGTCAAGTCAGATTTTAATGAGCTTTCGGAGGAATTTACTAAGCAAATGAGTTCTACAACTGAGGCATTATCTAAACAGGTTGAAAATATAGCTAATATTATTGATAATCAGCTTGGTATTGATGAAAAAAAAGAAGAAGAAGAAGAGGGTGTTGAGGATGAAGAAAAAGAAGAGGAAGAAAAAAAATCTGAAGAACCTTTTTCACTAGTACCACAAATAAGTTTTGGATGGGTGTCTAAAATTACAGATACAGTTAAAAAAACATTAATTATTGAAGATACAACAGAGGAGGAGGAAGATTTTGAAAAGGAAGTTGTTGTTGATGATAATGATAAATTTAAACTTGATAAAGTTCATTTTTCACCTTCACTTGAAGATGGTAAAATTTTTCTTCAAGG
Organism: Strongyloides ratti; assembly: GCF_001040885.1. Classification (NCBI taxonomy): domain Eukaryota; kingdom Metazoa; phylum Nematoda; class Chromadorea; order Rhabditida; family Strongyloididae; genus Strongyloides; species Strongyloides ratti. Next base: position 4,995,721 of record NC_037307.1, read on the forward strand.
TATGGATAGTGATTTTGAAAAGTTTTGTGAGGCTTTTGATTTAGAAAAGAAAGCAGATGAAATTATTGCTATTTTAGATCAAAATCCTGTAATTACGGATAAATATTCAAGACTTGTTCCAAGTATTATGGATGAACTTGGTTTTTGGATGAGATATTATTATCAAATAGAAAAAATTAAATCAAATGAAAAAATCTTAAATAAAAAAGACAGTTCAGAGGAAGATTCTGAGGTAGTTATTTTACCTTCAAGTGAAACTGCCAAAGTAAAAGAATTAGTTGCTAATGAAGGGGATGAGGCATGGAGTATGTGTAGCTCAACAAATAATGAATAAAATAATAATATGTATTTTTATTTAAAAATTCAAAATAATTTTAAACTAATCTGAGATCGTATTAAACAAATTAAGAAACTATTTTTTCTTAGTATATTGTACCAATGATAATTTCTTTTTTAATGTATTATCCTCCTCATTTGAAATTTGCATTCCCGTATTTGTATTTATTATTTCACCATTTAACATTTTTCTATAACTTAATGGAGTAGTGGCGTAACTCATACTATAACAACTTCTTGTATCTTCTATACTATTAATTGTTGCGTTATCTTGTTGATTTTTATACATATTTGTTAATGTTTCATTACTATAACCATAATTTACATCATTATATGCCACAGATATCAGGGATCCTTCACATGGTGATGAGTATATTGATAAAATATCATTTTTATCCGTATTTACATAACCATTTCCATAAAGCATTGTAACATTTGATGAAGTTTCTGTTTGACTTGAACTAGTAACTAATTTTGAATCTTTCCTATTTTTTACATCTTCTAATGGTTCAAAATGATCTGGTGTAAGGATTTTGTTTAAAAGAGTACTTCTTAAAAAATATGACATATTATTAGTTTTTCTTAAATTTGATAATTTTCTTTTTAAAGAAGTTTTTGGAACCATTGTATGATGATTAAATTTAGTTGTTGGTGTTGGTGTTCTTTCAAGGCGTTCTCTAAATTCACTATTATCATCATCTTCAATAAAACCAATTTCTTTAATTAAACTTTGTTCAATCCATGTTTTAAATATTCTTGAGATCCAATAAGTTGTTCTTAAACCTCCATGTTGTTTTTTATCATTTCTAATATGAAAATCACTTTCATCATCTTTAAAAATTATTTTATCATTATTTTTATTTTGTTTTTCTCCAATCTTTTCTATTTCATTTATATATTCATCCAATAAATCATTTAGTAGCTTTTCAATAGCTGTTTGAATTAAGTTAATACACATAGATAATAATGCTAGGCCTATTAAAATTAACAAGAAGTTAACAAATATCATATCAAATTTAGATGGTACTATATCACCTAATCCAACAGTTGAAATACTAACAAAAAAGAAATATACTGAGGTAAGATATGGCCATTCAGTTTCCCAGATACAAAATAATGCTGCTGATAGAGCAATCCAAAGTATCATTATAAGGAGTGCAAGAAATATTGGAAAATCTTCTACCTCTTCTATTTCAATATTTTCATCATTTTCAATTAATGTCTCTGAATTAATAGAATCAATTTTATCAGAAATTGTTGAAATTACATCACTTTTTTTTGCCAATTTCATTGATGCTTTTCTAATTAACTAAAGCAATTATATTTGAAAATATTTTATATATTTTTTTATATATATATTTATAATACAACAATAATATACTTACATTTTTTTTAGCTGAAGGTAATTGTCTTCTTGCATACATGTAATGTTGGTATATTTTTGTTAGTGTTTCACTCATTATTTTACCTATTTTTTTAAGAATAATTAAAAACAATGGAATACCAATCATAATATATATAATTGAGGCTAATTTTCCATAATTTGTTTTAGCAACTGGATTACCATATCCTATTGTAGTGTATAACTGGCCAGCATAAAACATAGAACCCATTATTGTCCAGGGACTGGGACCCATACGATCTTCAATGATATCTGTTAAATTTAAATGATCAACAAAAAATAAAATAGAATCACGTATTTGAAATGTTTGATAAGTTGTATTGACAATATTTGATGAATCTTCATAAGTTGATGGAATATTATTTGGACATTTTATTTTTAGTAATCTATTGACAACCTAAAAAAAAAAATATTTAAAAAAAAATAAAATTTTTCATTAAAACTTACTTCACTAAATGCATATTCAGTTTTTTCTCTAAATAATAAACGTTGTTTTTGATCTATTTCTAATTCTAAGTTACGAAAAATTACTGCTCCAAGTAAGGTATATGATATTAATAAAACCAATGGCCATGTTATACCAATTATACTACTATTATATAATTGTTTTATCTTATATAGTAACAAATTCATTTTAAATTGTTATATCTATTTAAATAATTTGTATAATTAAATTTAGTGTAATTTTTTTTTTTTTCAAATTGAGAAGTTATACAAAATTGTTTAAAATGTATTATGTTTATTTTGATGCATATAATATATTATATCAATAAAATAGAAAACCAAGAGCAATTATAATTATAAATAAATTACTCAAGTGGTTATAGAGAAAATATAATATTATGAAAATTCATTAAAAATTGATATTCTAAAGTCATATGGCAAAGTTTTCACTTAAAAGTAAGAGTTAAGTGCTTTGAAACTAAAACAAAAATGTTAAATATTATTTTAAAGATTATTATTATGAAAAATTAAATTATAGTAGATAATATTAGTAAAATTTAATATTATCAATAGATTTTTTTACTTAATGATATAGAATAAATTTAATTGAATCCTAGTTTTCAATAACATCTGGAATTTCAATTTTAGAAAATAGAAAACTTTAAAAAAAGTAAAAAAAAATATATATATATATGTGACTATCTTTTTTTAATAACAAAATATTTTGGTTATTATAAGTTAATAAAAATTATTATTTAGTAAATTTTATATTAATTATTTTCAATAGAAAAAATGTTTGTATTTTAAAATTAATTTGTTGAATAAGAAGTTATGAATATTAAGAAAAAAAAAAAATTTATGATAAACAAAATAAATATATATATTTATGAAATATACACATATTATTGAAGGTAACAAAAACAAATCATTATCTTTTGACATATATCATTTTATTATATCTTATTATAAACCAATCCGATAATACTAAGGAATGTACTTTGGCAAAAGGAAATGAAATTATTTTAATAATTTTGAACTATTATCTCTAATAGTAATATGTAAAAAGAAAGGATGGGCCAGATCTAATAATTTATTTAAAAAAGAAATTCTTTATAATTCTGGTCCATAAAAACATTTAGGTGCCAAATGGCAATTAAATGTATATCTATTCATTTTGATATTTTGTCATTTCTTAAAATAATACAAATTTATTTCGATTATATAGAATTAGATGATGATATATTGAAAAGAAATATTAAATTGTTTAAAACATTTTTATTATCAAATATTATTTAATATCCAATTAAATAATGAATCAACATAAGTAAGTTTTTATGTATCAATTATATGATACATCTTTTGTTTCAATTCTAAGCATATTTTTAATGATTTCAATTTATCTTTTATAAATTAGTTTACAATATAAAAAGTAGAAAGTTAAAAATTTTTTATTATCTATTTTTCTTTATTAAAATTGTTATTGAATAAAGGTAAATTGTTAAAATGGTGAAAGTAATAACTTCACTCTGTCAAAAAAAAAAATTAAGTAATTTATTTTGATATATTAGTTGGTTATGTCATTATTTAAAATGCCACTAATAAAATAGATTGATAGTAGAAGAATTGGTAAGATCTTGGCATTTAACGTTTTCCATAGCCTCCACCACCACCATATCCACCACCTCCCATCGGCATACCCCCTCCCATTGGCATACCCCCTCCCATTTGCATACCACCTCCCATTCCATAACCTCCTCCATATCCACCACCCATGGGCATTGGCTCAGGCATTGGGGGTCTACCATATCCAGGTCTTGAATATACACTTCCAAATAAAAAGAGAATAGTAAATGTAATTGTTAATAAAAACATCATTAATTTAAAATACAAATTTAAAAATATTTAATATTATCTAAACTTTACTTATATACCCAAATATATTTATACATTTTTTAATGTTTTTGCTAAAAAGCATTCAAAATTGTATGTTACCAACAAATAAATTATAAATATAATCAGGTTTTATTGTAATTATTCACATGTTCAAAATATTTTTTGGTGCAAGTTGATACAAAATATCAAAAATTTCTTAAACTTTATAAAGATAATATTGTTTTTAAATTGTAGAAGTTTTATTTTTTTATCAAATATTTATGGCTACAATTTATATTTAAAAAAAAAAAACATTTAGTCAAATATGATTTTTGTTTCTTTATTAAATAAATAATTATCAATTACCAAATAAAATATATATTATAATTTTTGATATAAATTCTTTTTTATTTTTTTTCAAGATTAAATTATTGTTAAAATTTGTATTATTACTTTTTTAAGTTATTATAACTTATACTAATAATATACAGATTTTAATAATTATCTAAAGTATTTAAAAATATGAATATAATTTTTTTTAATTTAGTAATAAATTACCATTAGACATGTGGTTTTTGATGGTAATTTATATGTAAATTTCAAACCATAAGATATAAAAATTATCTTAGTAAATATTTATATTGTAAACAAAATGCTTTTTTTTAAAACTTTACTTTAAATAAGATCGATTTATATTATAACTACAGGTGAATGGTATTTTCAATTAAATAAAATTTTTGTGATCAAATATTGGTGGTATGACTAAGATTATTATTGTTGTGGTTTGCAAAATTTAATTATTATTAAACAATAGAATTAGTATAATTTTGTATTTATAAATTATAGTTATACTTCAAAGTATAAAACTAGCTAGAGATGTTAGTTTGCACTACAGATTATTTTTCAATATTAGTTTCTGTTTACACAAACAAATGTCAAAAATATATTATAATATATTATTAAATAATTTGATTAGAATAATATTTATTACTATAACATTTTTGTTGATTTCCTTCATATTTTGTTCAAAGAAGAATTTTATTAATTTTGTTTCAAAATTAATATGTTTAAGATATATTTTTATACATATAGTAAATAAAAATTTTTTATCCAAATATTTATAAACAAATAACATAAAATTTTAATAATATCATCAGAATAATTCAATAAACACTAATAAAAGATTAAATTTGAAATAAATTTTTATACAAAAAAAAAATAATCTTAAATATTATTTTAGTTTTAAAGATAAAAGTTTAACAGAATTAATTTGAAACAAAATTATACATCTAAATTAAAAAATAAATCATATTTGATGGTATGTTTAATCTAACATAAAATTAAAATAATTAATGACATCATCATTACATCTATTTTAAAAAAAAAAAAAATTTTCAAAACAATTGACTGTAAAAAGATGGATATTTAACATCTACAAACAAATTTAAATAGTCACTAATTTTAAATATCAAAGAGATAAATTTTGCTCAAATTCCATTGAATATCTCTGCTACTTATAAATATACCAATGATTTATAAATTTTAATTATTTTTTATATTTTCGAATGCAGTGTCTTTTTCATGTACAACTTTAATAACAGTTCATCTATATAATGTAGAGTAAACTGAAAAGCATCGTATACTAATCTGACATAGGCTAGCAAACTCATATTATATAAAATGCTATTCTGTGCAGCATATTCAATAAAAATAGGTCGCTTACTCTCAAAAGGAAATCTGTTGTGGTTTTAGTTTGCTAAATGCTAAATGCTAAAGCATATGTCAATCGACAGCTATGACTTTTGAAAACAATGCTTACTAAATTTTTCCCCTTAATTTTACCTTATTACAATATTAGAATGTACTTATTTTAAAAAAAAACCTTTAATGTTTTATTGATTTATTGTAAATTTATGTTGTTGTAAATGTATAGTCGACCAATTAATGTGTTAAAATATCAAATATAAATTCAGCATATTATATATATGCTACTTCCTACCTAAAATAATATAATTGCAAAAGTTATGCAATTTATTTTTAGTACACAAAGTGTATTTTATGTATGTCTATTTTTCTAGATTTTCAAAATTATTAAGCAAATATATGCCACCAATTATTTAAAAAAATTTTTTTTTTTTTACTTGATTCAATTTTTGTTGATTTTCCAGATAAACGTTTATAAAATATATCACTTTTGTGGTATGTGTCTCTGACTATAAATTATAACTAAAGATAAAAATCATGAGACTACTTTCTCGCTACTAATTTTGCAACACAAACTGCTTTATATCATATAATCAAAAATATTTTTTTCCCTTAATAAATTTTAAAAAATTATCTATAAAATGTCATTGATAAATTAATGCTTAGATATTACTTTTGTACTTTGTCTGAAAGTAATGTATACTTACAATTCAGCGAAGGCTCTTTAAAATTAGAAAATATAAACATGGGGTTATTACTATTTTTTTAATTATCTACTGATATCAATACTGATTTTATTTATTAAAAGAAAATTCTTACTATTTTTGTAGTCATTTTTTTTTATAACAATTTTATTAGCCATAAAAATGTATAATTAATAGTGATTTTATACAAAGATAAAATACCTATTTACCAAATACGGTAAATTTAAATTTTTGATCACTTAAAATTAGATTAAGCTTATGTAGCAATTTATTTAAAAAATAATTATATATAATTGTAATAAAAACAGAATCTTAAAATCATAAAATTATTCATGAAGTTGACCTTAATTTAAATTAAAAAACATATAAAATTAATAATGGCACTGATTTTTGTACCATTTATAAGTGTTGGAGACATGACTACGCATCAAAAAATTTTCTTTTGTATGTATGTCTACGATTTTAAATTTCGTGTTTAATTGGTATAGTTGGTAAATAGATGAGAAAAGAAAATTTTGAGCGTTGTCGTGCTACACTACTCAATTTAGCACACAACTATAGTTGTTAAAGTTTTTGAATCGATTTTCTTTTGCTAAAATTATTACTAATTGTTGTACTTATATATGTATTTTTATATTTTTTAATATTATTTTAGATACATATTATGTCATTAAATGATATGAATTATAATAGTACTGTTGAAGAACCTCAAAATGATCTTAATGATGTTATATTAAGATTTTTATCTCAACCATTATCAACAGAAAATAATAGTACATCTTTTTCATTACTAAATGGATCATTTAATTTTCCAGACAATGATACGTCGTCGTTTTCAGATATATCAGGAATAGATAATAGTACATCATCAAAGAAATATAAAACATTAAAAACTTTTACTTCATTTGATCAAGGTGAAGAATATGTTAAAAGTTTAAAAATTTTAAGATGTAAATCTCAATATCCTGGTAGAGCTTTAAAAACATATCAATATGCATGTAAAATAAAAGATTGTAAATATTATGCATTACTTAGAACAGAAAAAGATGGCAAAACAGCGGTTCTCCAGGTTAATAATGAATTTCATCCTCATACAATTAAAGACCTTGAAGATCAACAAACAAATCAAAAAAAACCAAAACTTTATATGTGTGATAAATCTTTAGAAGTGGCAATGGCTCTAAAAAAATCTGGTATGTTAATTAGAGATATTCATAAAAGATTAGAGGATGACACTAAGAAGGGTTTTTTAAAATTTATAGGGGATGAAGTGCAATTAAAACATAAGCTTTACAAACAATCTTTGAAAGATTCTCCATCAATAGTCACAACTAATTTTGCTGCTGTAATAAATAACTGTGGTAAAAGTAGTTATGATATAACTGTAGAGGAATATGCAAATGATCCATGTGTAAAAGTTTTTAATAGTTGGGAGGAGGGTGAAGAATATATAAAAAATTTAAAAATTCTTAGATGTAAATCTACCTATCCTAAACGAATTAATCGAAAAACTCATCAATTTGTATGCAGAATTAGAAGTTGTAATTATAGTGCTATGCTAAAAATGACAGGACGCGATTCTGTCTCAATTTTACGAGGTAACTATCCTGATCACAATCATACTGCTGATAACGTAGAGGAACATAATATGATTAAAAAAAGAAAAATTGATATTTGTCCAAAGGCTTTAGAAATTGCTACTTCAATGAAGAAAGCTGGTTTTAAGTTATCAGATATTGAAGCAAAATTAAAAGATGAGGATGAAAAAGGAAATATTGTTTATAAAAGTGGAATTCATCAATTACGAAGTAAATTATATAAAAATGCAAAAAATGAAAGTGAGAAGTTAAATGATACTTTTGTTGATTTAATTCGTACTTTTAATCCTTATATTCCTTTGTATGAAAAAGAATCTTCAGTTATTAGTAATACTGAGTCAAGTTCTATTGATGAAAATCAAAGAGATTACATTAAAGAGGAAACTGTGAATATACAAAATTCTGTAGATATGCCATCAGAGAGATCATCAAATATTTTAGATATTTTTTATTCTAATAATTCATTAATAAAAGTTTTTGACACATGGGAAGAAGGTGAAAAATATGTACAAGATTTAAAGGTATTTAGGCGTAGGAGTACGTATCCCTCTTCAATAAGAAAATCTTATCAATATGTTTGTAAAGTTGAAGGATGTAAATATTCTTTAATATTAAAAAATATAAAAGAAAGTAGTAATTGTATTTTGAAAGCAAATTCTTTAATTCATGAACATAATGCTTCTAATATAAATGATTACTTACCAGTAAAAAAAAAGGCATTTGAATTATCGGAAAAAGGAATAGATATAGCAATTCAACTTAAAAAAAATGGTTTACAATATTCAGAGATTCATGAATGTTTAGAGAATGAAGCTAAAAATGGAAATATTGTTTACAAAGGTGATATTAATATGTTAAGAAAGAAACTAAGTAGGATGAAAGATAAAATTAAACTAGAAAGTGTTAGTAATTCTGTTTCAATGGAATCAATTAGTACTCAATTTACTCCTAGTAATTTAGTCAAATTTGAAGAGATACAAAATAATACTAAATCAGAAATCAATCAAACTTGTTCTACTATAGAAAGTAATTCAACTGAAAATATTTTTAATTTATTGACAAGCTTCCAAACAAATTCATCAAAAGAAAATTCGAGTCCGAAGCGTATGAAGCTTGAAAATACATGTGGTAATGAATTAAATAATTCTAAAATATCTTTTGAACATGTGAAAATGTTTGATTCTTGGGAACAGGGAGAAGAGTATATTAAATCAATGAAAATTTTACGTTGTAAAAGTAAATATCCAAAAAGGCAGAGACGTTCTCATCAATATGTTTGCAGAATGCGTGATTGTAGATTTTCAATTATGTTGAAAATGAGTGAAAATGAAAAGTGTATTCTTAGGGCGAATAGTATCAATCATGAACACACAGATGAAGATCTAAAAAGTATGAATTCTATCAAGGTTAGAAAATTAGAAATTTGTGACAAAGCATTTGAAATGGCAAAAAAATATAGATTAGATGGAATGAGCGTCAGAGAAATACATAAAGCTTTAGAACAGGAGAAATCAATGAATCCAAGTATATGTTATAATTTAAATGAAAGTCAACTAAGGAATAAATTTAATACTGCTGGTTTATTAAAAGAACAATCTAGAGAATCTACTAGTAATCTTTCATTCTTACAAGATGCCATAGCAATTTTAAGAAATTTCAATGTTCAAAATAATTCACTTCCATCAATAGAAAATGAAATTGAATCTCAGCAAAATGAACCTATTCACAATAGTTCAAATGATCATGAAACAATACCGTCAGATCAATTTGATTTTAGCAGGTTAATAGGAAGTCTCTTCAATTGCAACCCTCCTGCATCAACACTATAAAAATATGGTACTATACAATTTTGGTAGAGCCGTTTTTTTTAATAAAATTAATTAAATCTATTTTTGTTCATTTTTTAATGTGTACATTTTAAATTATTTTTTTTAACAAAATAAAGTTTTTATACCATACTTTTAAGTATCAAAATAATTATTCATAAGTTTGTTATAACAAGAAAAGATCGTATATACAAGTGCTAAAAAAAATTTTTTTTTAACATTTTTGAAAATGAAGATAGTTGAAGTAAAATATTTTGAAATTATAAATAAAATATAACTTCACTTTTGAAATCAAAATATTATGAATCTTTTTGTAAATGAGAATTTCAACAAATCTATAAAACTATAAACAATAATAAAAAATATACATATTAATACAAAAAAATATTTTTAAAATTTTATTTATAGCAAAAAAATTTGAATAAATCAATTTATTAATTAAAATTTATATATATCTCTGTAATATTCAAATTATAATATATTTTGAATATTAATTTGGCTATAAATATAATACAATTTTTGTAAAAAAATCAGTTTTAGTTTAGCTATTGCTAGACTATCTGCTGCCGACTTGGAGAACAACCACAGGATTATCAACACTAGGAGTCATTTCAGGAAGAGGAAAAGCTGCGGAGAAGTAGATTCACTAAGGAGCAACACTTGGATTCAACTCAAACAATCAATCATGAGAGGAATATAAGAAAAAATGGAAATGGTATACAGGAATCTTGGGATAGAAGACAATGGATTGGAAAGGAACCTGTTACAAACGCCGCTGCCTTCTGAAGCTAAGAAATAGTCTCTCACGGGTAAAACCAATATCAGCGACACATGAAAGGATAGTGGAAGTCTTGGATAAGCTCATGGTGGCTGTTGGCAATCTATTGTTGAATAGGATGTTGCATTATCAGCTAAGTTAGACTGGAAGAAAACAGTGGCAGGCTACAAAGAAGAATAAAAGAAAACCTTATCAAAAGTGGATCGTACAGTTCTGTTGCAGCAAAAGAACAGATGTTGCCATTATGTTTGGTTAATGGACTGAAGAATATGGAGTGTAAAGAAGCAGGAATACAGCAAATCACAAGAAGTTCAATGTTTGAAGAAACGTGAAGTCCAACTGTTTTTACTCAACTTATTCAAAATTCAGGGAGAAAGAATAGGATATAAAATTTGAATAATTAGAAAAAAAATGATATGAAATTAAAAGGCAAATTTAGAAAAAAAAAGATAATAAATTGAAATATTCAATAAAATTATGTTAATCCAGAAGAAATTGAAAAAGTGACAAAATTATGGGTAATGGATTGCAATAGTAACGAGAATACTGAAGAATACGATGAATGAATTTATGAGATTCATGAAAAAAGTAGTAATGAAAAGAATGTTAATGCTGTAACATTAATATACAATTCTAAAATAAAATACCAAAATCTTGTAGAATGGAATGAACTCCATAAAATAAAAAGTAAGTTTAAATAATTTATTTTAATCATTGACTAATTATCATTCAAGAAAATTTTTTAGAGACAATAAGAAGATTCATTTGGGAATTGTTTAGCGAAAAATTATATTGCTACATTACAACATTAGGAAAAAATTATTATTTTTCAAAAAATTAGTTATGGTGGAAACAAAGATGGGTTACAAATGAAAACCAAGAATCAATTATTGGAAATATGGTATTGGCAGAAAAATGAAACATTAAAATTATAATGTTATTAACAATTAATTAAATTATAAATATAGTCTTCTTTTAAAAACAAATTAATTTAGGTTAACTATCAATAGACATGATAATATCATTTATTTTTTATGAAAAAAAAAAATTTAACAATTTTTATTTCAGTGTACTAAGTATATGTAATTTATTTTTTTATTGAATTGCCCTTCTGGCTCTTGATATTGGAGTTTTAACAGATCTCTTATCTATTTCATAGGCATCTTCAAAATCAAAGTCAAATAGACTTTCATCACTATTTTGACTATATGTTAATCTATTATTTGTTGTTTCCAAAAGGTATCTACTGTTTGAGGGATTCATACGACCATTCTCAAAATTCTTAATCTCATTTATAACTGACAAAGGTAAATTTGCCTTAATCTGTCTTATCTGATTTTTTTTATCAAATTTACTAAGATTTTCATTTGAAGATATTTCATCAATTTGTATTTGTGCATTTTTAGCACTCTCTGACATTGTGGAATTATTTATCAATTGTAATCTTGTTTGTTTAACTTCATTAATAAGAGATGTTTGATTTGCAACAAATTGATTATAAAGTGTCTAAAACAAAAATTATATTTACAAAATATTAATTTATAAAGCTTACAACAAAATTGTTACCTTGTGTTGTAAGGTAATCTAAAATTTTTTGTCTCATTGCACTTGGAGTAAGTGTATCATCAGACTGAATCAACTTTATTTGCCCAATTTGAGTTCTAGTTAATGACATATAAAGAGGACTACTTAATTTATAATAATCATAACCGGCATTGCATGATAAAGCAAAAGCAGCAATAATAATTAGAGAAAAGTATTTCATAATTATATTGTTGATTTTTAAAAGTTATCAAGATAGTATTTATGAGAAAATGTTAACAGAAAATTTATTTAAATACTTTTTTAACTATTATTTAATTAAGATTAAAGTTTCAGACTTAACTAATAACTTATTGTTAAATCAAATACTATTTGAAAAAAAAATACTTACAATAGTTAAATAAAATAGAGGGATTAATTTCTAATTGATAATTTACTAGTCATTTTTATTTTATTATTTATCTTTAAAATGACTAATTTTTGTTAAAGTTTTAGAATATTGAAAAAAAAAGAATAATTTTCCTTGTTAAACTTTTGCGACTTTTTAGAAATTAATCCATTTGCTATACAAATAAAAATTTTTTCATAATATTTAAAAATTCCTTTCTTGAATTTAATATAATCTTAAATAATAAAATAAAACTTTTAATTAAATAATCTTGATTTTATAAATTTATTTATTAATACTATTATATATAAGTAATATCAAAATGAAGTAAAAAGATCTTGATATAAATTAAAAAGAAATATATTATTAAAATTATATTTTTATTATTATAATATAAATATCTTTTTAAAAAAAATATATATATATTATGTTAGAAGCAATTTTATATAAACAAATATTTTTCTTTTTATTATAAAATTATTAATTATTATTATCTATATACATTTTATCCGTATAACATCTCTCATTTTTTTTATCTTGTTTTATATTATTTAATAACATTCTTAATTGTGAAATTTCAAAAATATTATGTTTAATTTCATTTTCAGGTTTGTAAAAAAGTTTTGCTTTGTTGACAAATAAATTGGCGTTTTGACACCATTTTCTTCCAATTGATAACCATGTCCACATGTAATCTAATTGTTTATCTATTGGTGTAATATTTTCATTGGAGACAATCAAAGATGATTCATAATTTTTAAATGAATCATTATTGTATATTTTGATGAATGGTTGAATGTATGGAATCATTGTTGTTCCAGTATTATTTTTATAGTTAATTTCACCTCTATTTTTAAGATCTTCAAATAATGGAGTTAACAAACTTTTTATTAATTTTAATGATGAATCATCAGAGTCAATTGTATAATGATGTTCATCATAAAATTGTTTTAGAGAAATCATGATACTGGCAAATGAAAATAAATTACCATAATCATGTAATAATGATGATGCTACACGTGTCCAAATTTCTAATACTACTTTTGTATTACTAGAATTATATAATGTATTTATAACTATTTCAGAAAGTATTGAACTTTTTTCATCACACTCTTGTCTTATAATAGATCCATATGGAAGTAACAAATTTATAATTTCATTTTTATCTTCTAAATGTAAATTTAATAATTTAATATCTTCTTCAGTAATCATTCTACATATTGTATTGACATTCATTGATATTAAACGATCACAAAATATATTCATTGGTGATAAAGATGTTTGAAGAGAACTTTCTGATTCTGAGTCATCTGTCTCATTATTTATAACAGAATCAGGTGATAAACTTCCACATTTATTAGTAATTGGTAAACAATCATAGTCACCTTCATTTGATGTATCAAGTACACATGCTGAATCTCTATCATTATTGATCATAACTAAATTATTTAATGACATTATAGATTGTTTAAGTTCTTTTTCAAGTTTAATTAATTCACTAATACTTTCATTGTTAACTTTTTCTTCATTAAATGTATCTTCTGATGGTCTTTGTGGTAGAGATGGAAGTAATTCTCTTTTTTTATCAGCAATAATTGATGCAGCTGTTTTTCCCATTGATATTCTAGAAATAGATCTTGGTTGAGTAATAAATTTAGGATGTTTATTAGAAATATTTAAATTATATGAACCGTTTGAAATAGTAGTATTAGTTGATGATGATGTAGATGTAGATGATAATGAAACAGGCCTTTTATTGGTAGGATTTACAATTAATCTTAAATTACTAAATGATTTTGTCTTTCCAATATCATTATGAATGTGGTCATTTTTATTCCCACCTAAATTAGTTTGTAAATCATGAACAGAATTACTATAATTCTTATTCAAGTTAGACAACATATTTTTTTCATCATTATTTATAGAGAGACGTTTAATATGTACTGGTAATGGAAAATTTTCCATAGTATCGTAATCTATATCACAATAATCTTGTTCACCTTCTTTTTCTTTTATAAATGACAATGATAATAATTTTGTATCTTGTGGTTGGATAGAAAATAATGTATTTAATTTAATATTTGATGTAGATTTAAAATTATTATCAATTTTTTCTTTAGTATCAAATAATGATTTTAAATTACTTTCTGATTTATTAAGATATTTCTTTGCATTACACAATATTGTTTCTTGTGACAGGTTGCGATTTATTTTTGGTAACCTTGGTGATGTAGAGGAATTAAATAATCTTGCGTAATTAGCTTCTATTTCAGAAATATGGTGATTTTTATTAGATAATTTATTTTTAATCAATTGACAGGTAATAGGGTTTGAAATAATGCAACCACTTAATAAAGTAACTTTTCTTTTATGTGTACGAAAAAAGTTAATTAAATCTACAATTGATGGAAATTGTTCATCTTCAAACTAAAAATATTATTTTATATTAATTATATATAAATAGTATAAAACATACTTTATAATATATCATATTATTAATAATTTCTTGATTTATTTGAAAATGTAATGGTTTTAATAACCATTGTGCTGTTAAGACATATTTACCATCTATAGATATACTATCACGTACCAGGAAATCTCCATCATTTTTTAATAATAATTCTGCCTCAATACGTTTAATTAAACCATGATACCAAATTTGGTTTTGTAATTGTAATTTCATTTCTGATTCATAGCTATAATTTATTATATTCTCATTCATTAAACTTAAATTATCAGATCCATCTATCATTTTTGAAGCAAATGTAGTGGTCATCTTATCTAAAAACAATAAATTATGCCAAAATCATTGATGTTATCAGTGAGTAACATAAAACAATACATCATTTATTATTACAATTAAATTTATAAACAAAAAAATAGAAAAAAAAACAATTAATAAAACAATTGTTATGGTTAAAGATAAAAATTTAATAATATCATTTTTAATAAAACAATTATATCTCAATAGCATAAATACATACATATATCCAACAATTAATATTATATAAATATAAAAATAAATGTAATATAAATATTTTTTAAATCATTGCTTCTGTATACAATGTATCTTATTATTAATACTATATATCATTGACATTTGATATAATCTTTTAAAATATAAAGTATATCTATTTCAATACTATTTTTAAAATATAAGTTTTCTCTTTTATAATGTAAAAAAAAAAATTATAAATATAAGAATTTATATTAATATTTACAAACTAAAAATATTACATTAGTTCCTGACTGAAGATTTTAAACTTTTAGATAGCTATTATACAAAAAAAATAAATGATATGATAAGAAATTTTATAATGTTATGTAGAATTTTTTTTTTTTTCATTTAAATAGTTTTTAAATAAAAATTATTTGTTAATATGACTCAAAATATTGGACCATCTTAGTAATCATAATGTATTATATGTCTTTAGTTATAAATATATATATTACTATATCATGAATTAAATTATTTTTATTTTCTAAAAAGTTAGCAGTAGTTATAATTACAAATATCTTTTATAATAAAGATTATAAAATGATTATATCTTAAAGAAAAGATAATAAGAAAAAAGAATATACAAGGGAAAGTCTAACAAATTATCAAATTAAATAAAATTTAATCCAATTATACAATAATTGAAGATTCATGTCTAATTATACTCTTTATGCACTGTAACATGGTACATACTTATAAAAATAGAATGTAAATATTATGTAAATTAGGATACTATTTTATAAATAAAAACAATTTAAGAATTTGTTGATATAATTAAAAAAGAGCAATAAACTATGTAATGATGATCCAGATAAGAAATGATTATGACAAATAATGTCAATGTAATATAATAATATTATTTTTGCTCATATCAACCTTACAAATAATTTTAAAACTTTAAAAATAAAAAGGAGTGTAATTAAAATATTTAATTTTATGATATATTACAAGATAGTTGTAAAAATAGTTAATTTAAATATAAAATAAATAATTTATATTTTATTATTAGAGTATAAATATTACAAAAAAAAAATAATTACTTTTCTTTTTATTTTTAAAAAAAAAAGGAAATTGTATATTTTAAATATTTTAAAGTTTTATATTAATAATTAATTTTAATGTTTAGAAGTAAAATATATATATATATTAAAGTTAATACAAAAATATTTTATACCATGATATTAACTACCAGTCACTTTATATTAAATACTCATCTATTAAATAAACTTATGTTGTTGAATCCAATTTGGTATATTTACACATTAAGTATAAAGTAACCATTGGCTATCAGCTGTTAACTATTCAGTTTGCAATTTGATAAGAAAGAACACACAAAAGATATGTGTTCTCCTGAGGGTTGTCAAAATGACATATAATGAAATGAGGTAATCAACAGTTAAAAGGCCCCATATAATGCAACTATATATATAATATAAGGATTCAAATATAATAAATTAGGACTATCTTTACTCTTGTCAATATATCTAAATATAGTTAAAAATATTGTGAGATTTAAAATAAAAGTTAAAATGATCACAAATAATATATAAATGTAGAAGGAATTAATATGATAAATAGGATTGTATCATGCAAGCTATTGTTTATAATTATATAAATAAAAGTAGCTTATTTAACAATGCTTTCAAATATTTACCATTATTTCAAATCTTATTTTTAAAAGAAAAGAAATTGTTTTTAAAAAGAAAAAAATTTTTTTTTAATTAAAAAAACATATTTGTTATGATTTTTTTTTTATAATCTAAAATAATCTTTTAAAATATATATACAATATAATTATTGAAAAAAATCAAGTGTATTAAATAGATGTTCCAAAACAGGAAGAATTTTAATAATATTATATTGAAATTAGATATATCTTACTAATAATAAAATCTGTCATTATTAATTTTGTTACTACTTTCTACTAATTAAATGAAATAGTAATACATTCAAAACATTGTATAATATTTTCAATAAATAAAATTTAAAGAAAATTATACTTTATAAAGATATAAATAAATATATATATATGATAATAATAAATTATTTGCTATATATAATTTAATATATAGTATTAAAAAAAAATAATAGTATTGTATAAGAAATTAAATTAAATTGAAATAGACAATAGATCATATATACATATAACCGATATAATATAGTCATATAAGTAAAAGTATTCTAATATTATATATTTAATAAGAAGCTTAATATAAATTTCACAACCGTGTTAATTCAAGAACTACTTATAAATATAAATAAATAGTAATAACAATTGACAATTCGGAATACTTCAAAGAAGTCATAAACATATGAACTTTACATAATTGCTTTTTACAGATATAATTGTTCATATATACCTAAACAGAAACAATTGTTACGCCATTACATATTAAAATAATCTTTTATGATAAATTTTCATTGCCAAAACTTTGTAAAGTTAAATTAAAAAAGTTTTGTCGTTAGATCCACAATTTTAAGATATCTATAAAATGTTTATTCTCTATATATATGTATACATAAATTAGAAGTTTTTACTTTTCTTAATATTACTACAAATTTCCAACTAGTAACAGGTGGAGAAATAATTTAAACTATTTAAAAAAAATTTTTTTTAATATTTACACTTTTTCAATGATATCTTGTTTAATAATATGAATCAAATAACCTAATATTTTTTAAAATAAAATAATGAATATAAATATATAAAACATATGATATTATATATATATATGTATACATTTACTATCATTTTAAAGGACAAACAATTCAATTTAATTTTATATTAAAAAAAAATAAAAAATAAAAACAACTAACTAATCCAGATAAGTTACTATAACAGGAATTATAGACCTTCTGTTTAACAAAAAAGATTGTCACATTTATCAAAAGATTAATATTCTTTTTAACTTATTAAATTTCCGATTAACAACAGAAGGATAAAAATAGCGCCAAGAATAATAAATTACTTCTTGAAGTTTTGTTTATTTTTAATTTCTCATATAATTATTTATGTTAATTATTTTAGAAAATGATGATTTATTGAAGATTTTTTAAATAAAGTTCTTATTAACATATTGTAAGTATAAAACAGAAATGATAATTAAATTTTAAAAATACTATATAATTTTATAAAAAAAAAAATAAAAATATATTGATAATAAAAAAGTTGTTTAAAATTACTAAATCAATTAACATTTTGGTTTATTAAATATTAGGTAAATAAAATATCACAGAAAAAAAAAGTGTCCTAAATATGTGAAAAATAAAATAATACAAATAAGTTTTTATTAAAAATGAAGAAAAAAAAAATTTTCAAATTATCGCAAGACATCAAATATCTAAATAAAACAAAAAGTCAATTTATATTATTAATAATTACACACCAGATGGTTTATTTAAGATGTACTAGCATTATTTTTTTTTCATAAAAAAGAAATATATATATATAAATATAGTTAATATATTTCTATTTATAGAAAGAACAGAATTTATAAAAAAAAATAAACATCTGGAAGATCAAATGATTTAATTTGTGTTTATTTAAATGATAGTAATACATACAAACAATTTTAAATTATGCAATTAATGTATGAGAAAAAAAAAATTTCTTTATTATAGTTATAATATATATATACTGTATAATTATGTAACTATTAAAAGTATTAGCAGGTGTATCCTTCCCACCTTATCATTAAATGTTTATTAACTATTTACAATCATATTCAATTTTTAATAGTATTTTAAACTTCTTTTTTTTTTCATTATGATAATAAAAATATTTTTTTAAAAAAAATAATTTTTTAAAATTTACACTTAGACATTTAATCTTTCAACTAAAAGATATATTAAAATTAATCGATGCAAACTGAATGCTTGTGAAAAATAATGACAATCAAAATGAACTTTATGTTCTTTTTTAAATTAATATGGGTAAAACTTTATACCAGAAGTTGTAATCACATCTTAATTTTATCTTTCTTTCTAAAGTTGTTTTTTTTTTTAACCACTTACAATGAATAGAGAACCAACCAGAGATAAGAAAGATAATAAGGATAAGAAAGATGATACTGATGGCCGTTTTTATATTAAAGATTTGGGTGAATCTGTTTTTACTAGTTTACGAGAGTTAAATCTCATGTCATATAATGAAGCAACTCACTTTGCCAATTTAATAGTAGAAAAAGTAAAAAAGAAAAATGTACCTAAAGAAAGAAATAAAAATAATGAAGACAACAAACCCAAATCAAATAGAGGTGGATTTTATAAAACAAAACTTTGTGAATTCTATGAAAGAAAAGGAGTCTGTAGATTTAGAGATAGATGTTATTATGCTCATGGAATTAATGAACTAAGGAAACGTGCATATGTAAGTTTTGATATTTTTAATAATTTAAGAATTTCTAGAGTTACTATAATACAAAATCAGACAAAGTTTGTCATTATTATAAACAGGGTTATTGTAGTAAGGGACTTTCTTGTAAATATATTCATAAAGCAGATGAAAGTGATGATGAATTTTATCATTCAACAAGTAGTTTTAAAAGATCTAAAAATTACCATTATGATTTTCCTAGTTATGGTAACAATGAAAATTGTAGATTTTACCATTCATATGGACCAAATGCAATGCCGAAGCCGTATGATGACTTGAAGAGAAAAAGATTTATAAATTCATTTAGGAAAAATGGAAGTAAAGCTTTTAAAAGTAGCAGAACATATTTTGATCGTGAAAAAGCACCTGAAAATGAAAATAAAAGTAGTAGAGGTGGAAATAAAGGTAGTAGAAGTGAAAGCAAAAGTAGTAGAAATGAAAGCAAAAGTAGTAAAAGTAAAATTAAAATAAAAAGCGAAGTTTAAAATGTAGTTTTTATTACTCATTATAAAATAAATTATAAAGATTCAAATTTTATTTTAGTGGTTTTTTTTTTAAATTTAAAACAAATTTACATGTTAAAGATGTCATCACCACATACTATCACTGGAAGACTCTGTAGAAAAGGCTCTGAGTAGTGTTGCAAAACTATTTTCTTGTAAATCTTGAGCAGAGTTGTCATCTGTATGACAGTCCTGTTGAATTGGATAATTTTGTTTATGACAATGATTAATAAAATCTAAATGAATAGGTTGACAAGAGTCTACTGATACTGTTTGAGATAAATCAGGAGGTGTTTTATCAAGCAATTGATTGTTGTAATTATCATTTACACAAGAAAATAGATTAGAACATTGCACAAATGATTTCCTTGGATATTGACAAGTTTCTAGTAAACAGGTTGAATAAGCTTGTGTGTAAAGGTGATTTCTGTTTGTTACACAATCAGGTTGAGGATAATCTTGACCAAATAAAGATAGGTATGAAAATCTATTATTATCATCAACAGTACTAAATTGTTCAATATCTTCATTATTATTATAAAATAAAGGTTGAATGTCCCCAAAACTATAATCTATTCTTTCAAAATCATCACTTAAATTTGGATCATTAAAATTAAAGTATTCTGATTCATTTGTTATTGTTACCAAGTTATCATTATAAGGGTAATTTGTATTTGAGAGAATATCATCAATATGATGAGGTATTTTAAAATTCAACTCATTTTCAAGGTTCAATGGATTACTTTGATTAAAAGTAAAGTTAGAACAATTTTGGTTACTATCTTGTTTTTTAATATTTTCCACCAGTTTAGTTGTATGTTTTAAATTTTTAGTTGGAGGACAAGATATCCCATCACATACTTGAATTTCCAATTTATTTAAATACAGTAAATAATCTAAATCACTTTTAGGACAAGGTTGTGGAGAATAACTATCTGACTCATCAAATACAAAAGTTTCATCTCCCTTTTTAATTGCTGTAATTTTTTCTCTGTAATTATTATCCAAAATGGCAATTTTAGCTGATACATTATCAATATAATTACGTGTAATTTTTTTATTTTTCTCTATCTTTTTACTATTTCTCTTAAAAACATCACTCGGTAGTTCATTCCATTTTTCTAGTTTTTCAATTGCTTCTTTCTTAAAATTTTGTAATTTTTCCACCTCACGTTTATGCTTTTTTTTCAAAAAAGATATTTCATGTTTTTTATATTGATCTGTAAGAAATTTAATTTTATCTTCCATTTCAACTTTCTCTATGTTTAAAACTTTTTCTACCCCCCTAAATGCAACATTTTGTTCATTGTTTATTTTTTCCAAAGTTTCGCATTGCTTCTTTAAATTTTCAATTTCATTTGATAATTTTTTTTTTTCAGAATTTAACAAATTATTTTTATTTAATAAAGAACTACTTGATTTTTCTAATTTTAAAAGTCTAGAATTTATTGTATCACATTTATCTAAAAAAAATTTTTTGCTTCCCTCTAATTCTTTATATAAAGTATTTAACGTCTCTGTTTTTTCATCTACTGCTTTATTTAATGATGATATAATACTTTTAAGATTATTAATTTCACTTTTTGCTTTTAAAAGATTTGTGGTTAAAGAATGAATATCATTTTGAGTATACATTCTTATCCATAAATCAAGAATTTCATTTACTATTGTTATTAATATTGTGGGAACAAGACACAAATTATTATCAGTACTTTGAAATATTTTTTCTACGTTAGGATCATTTAAAATATTTAAAATAGGATCATGAAAACGTCTCTGATCATTTTTAGTAAACCAATGCAATGCTTTAAATGAATACATAATATTTTCTTTTATATACTTCATAATTTTTCCTATAGGAAATTCAGAAAATTGAGGTAAAGAAATAGTGTTAAATAATTGTAATCCATTTACATGATCTTCTATTAATGTTTTTATATGATCAAAATCATTGTCCTTATATTTACTAAATAAAAATATGATAAAAAATATATTTCAACTAAAAAAAAACTTACTTTAAAGAAACATTTAATGCATCAGTCATAATATTTCGAAGATCATCTTTATTTTTTTTTATATTTAAAATAAATCTTTCAAAATTTTGATTTTTACATGATATAGTTTTTGAGTATTGACTTTCAATAGCACAATTAAATAGTCTCCATTTAGTTAAAAATTTTTCTACAGATATTATCTTTGAATTTGAACAAATAGGACTAGTAGATCTATAATCATTTTTTAATTCAAGTTGATTTAAGCAATAACGTGAACCAAAAACAGAATAATAAAACATCTTGTCATTATTTGATTGATAAAAAAATGTTTTAGAGTCAAATATATGGGTACAACAACAACTAGTAAGCATTAGATGTGGATCTTTAAATTTACAAGTACATTTCTTTGAATCATCTTTCATTTTTCCCCTAACTTTAATATTATCACATTTATTTTCTTTTTCATCAATATTTTCTGTTTTAATATTTTCTTCAACATCAACTTTTTTTTTTTGATCACTCTTAATTATTCGTTTAAGTTGGCACATTCTATTTAAACGTAATTCTTTCTTTAAAGGTACCCTATTTACAACCATAGTGTTTAAAGCAAATTGTTCAATTCGCTCAATTGTGTCATTAACTAAAAGAACCGTAATTTCATCTAACTTTCGTTTAAATATTTCTATATATGGTGATTTTAAATGACTATAACAATTGATAATATTTTGGCAGACATCACTTGCACCATGTAACTTTTTCTTTTTCAATAATTTTTCTATCACTGCAATATATTTTTCAAATTTTATTTCTAATTCTTTATCTGTTATCACCTCATTAACATCTATCACAACTTCTAAAAATATTTTACCACCAAGCATATAATTATTTTTAGGATCAATTAATTCTTCCATTGAAATAAAATCATCATATCCATATGAAGTGTTTTCATAATTGTATATATAACTAATTTTTTTTATTAAATTTGATTTATTAGCTGAATAGGTAAATAAAACTAATTGACTATTTACTAGAATGTTCAATTTTTTTTGACAATTACATAGTTTTACAAATAATCCTAAATATTCTTTTGATTTTTTATCAGAACTTACCACTCGTTCTACAGATACTTTCCTAAAAAATTTTAATAAAATAATTTACTACATACCTACCATTGATAACCAGAAATATATTTTGGAGGGGTTTCAAAATCAAATTCTTTATCTATCATATTTTCTACAGTCATAAATACTGAATTTGTATACATTGGTTTATTTAAATCAATTGGTGAACAATTTTTTAATTCACAAAAATTTTCTTTAGGAATCATAGGTAGTGAATCTTGGTCAACATCTTTTTCTTCAATTGGTATAGTAATTGACGTTACATCAAAATTCATATTCTTACTAGTTATATCATTTTGCATTAAATCTAAAAAATCTAATATTCAAGATATTGGTGTAAATTCCACTTACTACATTCAACGGCACTTGAAGAACTGGCAATTATTGTCTGATTTTCATTATCACATGTTACAACTTTTTCCTTGTACAATAATTTTGATCTTTTCCTTTTTGAAGATTCCTCTTTAACAATGGTTGAAGCATTGGCAATAATTTTTGATTGTGATTGTGATAAAGTCAAACAAACTTGTGAATATGAATCCTTCTTTTTTGACGGCATAACGGTTAAATTTATATCATCCATTATTTTTTTTTTACAAATTGAAATATTCGTAAGACGCAAATCTTTACGAGACACTCTATTAAAATAATCCTAGAAACTGAGTACTGCACGAAACGTCATACCAGTGTTGTCACGATATTAATGAGATCAAAGTTTTTAAATTTTATCAATGTAATTTTTTTCTTCCATATTTCTTTTTTTACTAATAACATAATTCCAAACGAAATTTCTTATAATATTGTATGGGTGTCTGTAAAATAACAAAATATTGTAAAACATTTATAACTAAGTTATTTTTTAAAAAAAATTTCTAAATTGTTTAGTTAGATCAACAAATTTTAAAGAGATGGTGTGATAAATTTTTTAGAAAAATTCTAACTTTTACTATGTTTGAATACTTCCATAGTGTTGACTACAACTAAAATGTTAGAAAATTTCAAAATACCAATTTATCTATGTAGTTTTTTTTTTATACTTTTATTAAATGAGCAAAAAGAGGGCAATAGTTTTTTTTTTGCTTTTACATCTATTATTTTGTTTCTACTTTTTAATTAAGTTATCAATTTTATTTGTGCATAGGATTTTCTTATAGTTGTGTATTAATCTTTTTTCATTTTAATAATGGTATGAGATATAAACATACTTATTCGCAAGAAGGCAAATTAAAATGTGTACAAAATAGTTAAAAAAAGTGTGGAAAGGCAGGTGCTATTTGATGATAATATATTATATTGATAAAATCATATCCGTATTTTTTTTTATTTATTTAGTTTCTTTCTTAAATATTTATATATATATATATATACTTTATAAATACATTATATTTTTTAAGCTAGTTTATAAAATACTTTTATATATTTTATTATTTACACTTTTTCTTATTATTATACTCTATTCTTTTTTTTAATAAAAATCTTGTATTTCCATACTGTATAAAAATAAGATAGTTATTTATACAGGAATAGATTTATGAAGAAAAATTTTTGGCTACATTTAAAGAATAATTTATATTTATTGGCAACAAAACTTTGTTTTTTTTTTTTTTTTGAGTATTATTGCAAAAAAAAATTTTAATTAACAGT
The DNA here is from genome assembly GCF_001040885.1 of Strongyloides ratti. NCBI lineage: Eukaryota > Metazoa > Nematoda > Chromadorea > Rhabditida > Strongyloididae > Strongyloides > Strongyloides ratti. Next base: position 5,020,950 of record NC_037307.1, read on the forward strand.
TGAATTTGTTTTAATTTTCCGTGAATAAACAAAGTTAAGTTACGCTTTTATCTGAAAAACAAATCTTATTAGCATAACTTCTCAATTTTATCCAATCTACTGACTGATATCTATTGTACATTAAAAGAAGAATTTTTGAGATATCTAAGACGTCTTTTTCTGAGACGTCAAATATTTCATACCATGGTCTTGGTTTCTTTGGTAGCGATATAGGAGCTGCTATTGTTCTTGAAGCAAGAAATAGGCATGCACATGCTATTGTATTTGGCTGATATCTAAGAAATATATCTGTTCTAAGGCCATCGTTCATATACGACCAGGCCTTTCCAATCAGCTCGGCATTATCGATTTGTCTTAAAGCATGAGCAAAAACATATATCCATTTATGGGGATGATTCACATAAACAACAAAACCCAATGTTTTTAATATTTGTCTTTCTGTTTTAATTACACTATTTTTCAGATGAACGTAATGTTGATCCAAATCAATAGGCGCTATTTCATCATTCTCCTCGGAGGTATTTTTTAATGCATGTCGTTTTTTCATCCTATCAAATGTATTAATTACTTCCCTGCAACGACGTGGATTTTCCTCTATCTTGCTTGCCAACAAAACACATGCCATTACTGCGTGCTTTAAAATTTTTTGTTAGAAATTAAAATTATTTATAAACTAACCTCAAAAAAATACTTTGCAAATGATTTTTGATAGTAAAACCGTTGATATAAAATTTGACCCGTTGCTGCAGCTGTTTGTGGCATTCTTAGTAGGATAGTTAATGATTGAATTAATTCACATCCCAGATATCGAAGTTCCTGTTCAATGGTTATTGGTATTCCATCTGCTATTGATGGTGGATTGACTAATAATTTTTTTGAACTTTCTTGTAATGTTAAATACCACTTATCTGAATCAATGCAAACAGATGAATTTTTAGGTTTCAAACCAAAACTACTTGGTTTTATTTTACTTCTTATTCTTTCAATATTCATCATGTCTATTTTTTCTCTTTCATTTATATTAGTCTGAGGCACTGACTTTTCATTACCATCCGTGAAAATCCTATCAGGAACAGTAGACTTCTCCATAGTAAATGACTAATAGGAAAAATATTTTAAAACTTCAGGTGACATAATACATAGCCTATCGTTTTAGGACACCTTTTGTGGTAAATCGTCAATTAGTAGAAATAGGTTCTTCGATGGCATCCGATGTGGTCTAGTGGTTATGATTTGCGGCTCTCACCCGCAAGACCCGGGTCCGATTCCCGGCATCGGAATACTTTTTCCTATATGGTGTGAGTATCTTTACGTTCTTCCAACTATCAATATTTTATGTTTTTATTCCGAAATATTATATTTAAATGACATTTTATAGATGCTTACTGTTAGTTATGACATATATGCTTTTCAATTAAAAAGACTTACTCATATTTTAACTAATTACCATGCTCAAACTTGGAAACTTTATGATGAACCAAATAATACTTTTGCTACACTTACACAAACACTTAATTTATGGAGAACCCAAACTAAAGTGAAACGATGTACTGAAATACATTATGATAAAGAGTTGCAGTTACCATTGATATGGTTTAATTTTTATTCTATTGGTAAGTAAATATATGTATAAAATATTTTTTTTTATTAAATTTTAGATGGTAAAAGGTTAACTATTGATGAGATTTCTGAAACTGGTGTTATTCCATCATCCATAATTCCACATCTCAAGGAACCAGTAAATTTTGAAATTATAACAAAAAATAACCCCCAAAAAAATGAACTTTATTTTTGTTTTGTACCAACAAAAACATGTGAAAACCAAGAAGGAAAAGAATTTTCGTTAGTTAATTGGTTATACTTTTTTAGTCAATTTATAGGTATTAACATTGATGTGGAAATGGTAACAGAATTTGTTGATTCATGGTATGAAGGAATATAAGTTTTAAAATTTTATTTGTTTTATTATACAGTGTTTTTGTAAAAAGAAATTATAAATAATTCATATGTCGAGATGTTTCTGGTGAATCTGTTCTTTCTACCGGCAATTCCACAGATGGACCTGCTTTTCTAGTATAATACTTATTGGTAATTTCTCTTTCCTCTTCTGAGCTTAATTCATCACTGTCATCTGACGCTGATGTCTCGTAACCTTTGTAGTATGGATCAATAAAACTAGACCAAGGTAAAATTCGCATATTCTTTCCGACTCTCAGCTTTTTAGCTTTCTTGAATGTTGTACCATCTTCAATCCTCTGCAAGTATGAAGAATATTGTGGTAAACGTTGAGGCTTCATTTGAAGATTTGTTGCACTTTGTGTTCTTCTCATTAAGTTTGTTTGTTGAACATCAGATTGCCCTGGTTTTGTGAAGAAACGCTTTGTTCCAAGATGACTATCATTTGGAAAGCGATTTTGATCATATTGAAAGTTTAATTTGCTTACGCGATTTGGTATTTGTGAGTGATGATGTTGAGGAATCAAAGACCGTTGCAGCAAATTTTTATAAGAATTTTGTTGTTGTATATTATAATGCCTTTGATTCGGAGCAAATTGGTTGATTCTATTTATATGTTTTAAATTACTATTTGGATAATTATGATTTGCTTGTTGTAAAAATGCCATTTGTCTTTGTTGATTTGATGAAGACAGAATCGATCTATCGTGTTGTTGTATACTTTTTACGTTATGGAACATATTAATTGTTGGATTTTTGATACCACTTTTTTTGGAAATATCTTTTATAGGTATCGAGTGCTTCAGGCAACCACGAACAAATTGCACCCCAGTAGGAAAAGGTTTTACATAATCACCGGTTTTATAAAATGAAGGAGCAGAAATTGTGTAGCTTTTTGTTAAATTTTTTGACATCTCCAATATGTCACTTTTTGTATTATGTTGTTGTTGTGATTTTTTTAGTTCACATAATTTTTTCTGTGCTATATTTAAACTATTTGTCACAGAACCATATATTCGGACTAATCCTGCTTCAGTCTTTAGTATTGCTTTGTCATATTTAAATATTTCAGCTTTCATCTTTTTAATTTTCTTTTGTGTTTTTTCTATACATGGTGCATTTTTTAATTTTTTGATTATTTCAATTTCAATCCTAGATATATCATTTACAAGACATTTAAAATCTTCTTTATTATTTTCTTCTACTTCATCTTTTTTTTTAAATACATTTTCAAAAAGCTATGTAATTTTACTAGAAATCATGTAAATATAAACTTACAGATGACATTTTTTTATCCAACTCTAGAATATCTTTAACCAGATCTTTCTTTAATGTCTGTTCAATGTTCATTGTAAGTAGTTTGTAATGTTTTGTTAGAAATATTTTCCAAATATAATATAGATTAGTTTTTATGTTATGGTTAGAAATAAAATATAGAAATAAATAATACGCTACGGTAGAACCTTAGTTACATTTATTGTTACTATTTTTAAATAGATAAAAAAATTTTTCTCAATACTTCAATTTAAAAAACAAACATTATAAAAATTTGGAAAAATGTCACCTGGTCAGTTAATATTTTTAAATTATTTTTTTAATGTACTTCAAATTATTGTTATATTATAAAGGTGAAATTGAAATTAATGAAAATTTCTTTTAATTTTCAAATATTGAAAAGCTTTATTTTGAATAGAAATCATAATAATTACAAAAAAAAAATTTTTATTAAAAAAACTTTTTTTCATATGTACTGTATAGTTTTGAAAATGTAGAAAATAGATTTTTTTAAAAATAAATTGTATTTGAGTGAAATCAAATACATGGATTATAAATGGCAAAAAAAAAAATTGTTTTTTTTACATGAAATGATTACAAAAAAAAATCAAAATTTTGGGCCAAATTTAAGCTAGAATAAATTTGCAAATAGCAAGAACATTTTTTTGAAAAAAAAAATTTATTCAAAATTGAAAAAATACCTCTTGGGACCATAATTATCCACCAAATAGTTGTGAAAATTTAATAAAAATTAAATAATTTATAAGAAATAAAACACAATGAAAACTTTTTATTAAAAAGTTTATTAATTTTGTTTTTGTTAGACACATTATTATTTTAATTTATTACTTTTTCTCTGATAATAAATTAAATTTAAAGTTTCATTGTTATCAATTTCATTTTTATATTTGAGATAGTGATAAAACCTAGATAAGATTATGTTTATTTTAATATATAAAAAAAATTGAAGTAGGAATTTATTAATTCTAAATTGATTGTAATTTTTAAATGAAATACTTAGTAATATTATCATTATGCAATATATTTTTATTATGTAATACATACAAAATTCTTGTAGTAAATCCTAAGTTTGGATATTCTCATGTTCAATTTGTTGGAAAAATTGCTGAAATTTTGGTAGAGGAAGGAAATGAGGTTGTTCAATTGATAATTGAAATGGATCCTTCCATTAAAGGTAATGGAACTGAAAAGGCTAAAAATATTATTTATCCTGGGATAGAAAGTGTAATGAAACGTCTCCAAAATAGTGGTAAACATTTGAATGTCTGGAAATCTGAGCATGGATCAATGGAACAATTGAATGTAAAAAATTTACTGTAAAATTTAAACTTTTTTTTTAGGTTATAATGGATATTATTGAGTCAAATAGAGATGTAGGAACTCAATTAATATATGATAAAGAACTAGGAAATTGGATAAGAGAACAGAAATTTGATATGGCTATAAGTGAAATTTTTAATGTTTATGCTTTTGGACTTTTTAAAGCATGGGATATTGATACAACAATTGCTATATCTGCTATTCCTTTAGTAGAAACATATAGATGGTTTTATGGTATGGATTACCCTGCTTCATTTATACCAGGTATTACCATGAGTATGAATGATAAAATGACATATAAAGAAAGATTTATAAATTTATTAAATTTTTTGCTTACAAAACTTATTTTTGACTATGATAAAAGTTATGATTATACTGAAATGCTACAAAAAGTATATCCTGATAGGCATATAAATAATGAAAAAGAATGTGGTGATGTATCATTTCTATTTCTAAATACACATCCATATTTAGATTTTCCTCAATCATTACCACCAAAAATTCAAGAAATTGGTGGTATTGCAATACCGGAAAAAAAAGTATTATCAAAAGAATGGGATGATATTTTAAATAAAAGAAAAATTAATGTTTTATTATCATTTGGAACAATAGTTAAATCTAAAAATATGCCTTCAAATGTAAGAATTAACATAGTTAATACATTCTTATCCTTTAAAAATGTTACATTTATTTGGAAAGTTGATAAAGATGATGACTATCTTGATAAAAATTATGATAATATTATTGTAAAATCATGGATTCCACAAAGTGACTTATTAGCTGATGATCGTTTATATCTTTTTATAACACATTGTGGTTTAAATAGTTTTATGGAATTGACATATAATGGAAAAGTTGCATTAGCTATACCATTTTTAGCTGATCAATTTAGAAATTCAAAGTTACTTGCAAAAGCTGGTTCAGGAAAAGCAATTGATAAAAAAGATCTTGATTATGGTGAAAAATTTACCAATGCTATTAGAGATATGTTAGAAAATAATGATTATAAAGTTAAAGCTTTAAGAATAAAAAATTTAATTGAAACTAGACCATTGGAATCAAAAGAAGTATTTTTAAAACATATAGAAATTGCTAAAAAGTTTAAAAAATTACCAGAATTAGATTTAAGCAGTAGAAATTTAACTTTTATAGAATACTTTAATCTGGATATTTTTATTCCAGCAATCATGGTATTTTTACTTATCTTATTTACAATTGCAATTGTTATTAAAAAAATAATAATATTATGTTTTTTTGTAAAACAAAAATCTAAAATTGAATAACAATTTTATTTAAACAATAAAAAGAGACTTGTAAAATATTAACATTAATAAATTTTATTCAGCCACTTTGTAATTTCTTTGTTTCATCCATGCTGGATCAACAAATTTGGTGAGGTAGTTTCTAACACCATCAGGTAAAACAATAACCATTCTTTGTCCTTTTTTTAATTTTTTGGCACACTCCAAACCCGCCCAAACATTTGATCCTGATGATCCACCACATAATAATCCTTCATCATGAATTAATTTACTTGCTGTTTCAAATGAATTTTTATCATTAGTTTTTACCCAAACATCAATAACACTTCTATCAAGAACAGCTGGAACAAAATCATAACCGGTACCTTCAACTTCATATCCATGAATTTCTTTAACATCTGGATTAGCTAGTAATGATCCTTCTGGATCTGTACCAATTATCTGACATGATGGAATTTTTTCTTTTATTTTTTTACCAATTCCTGTAACAGATCCTCCAGTACCTGCACCAATAACAATTGAATCAATTTTGTTGTCACAGGCATACAAAATTTCCTCAGCAGTATATTCATAATGAGCCTGGGGATTGGCAAAATTAGTATATTGATCAAGTATTATTGAATTAGGGATTTCATTTTGTAATCTAATTGCAACACCAATATGTGAATCAGGTGAATCAGAGTCTGCCTCAGTTGGTGTTCTTACAATCTCTGCTCCTAAAAGTTTTAAAGCTATTTCTTTTTCTTTTGACATTTTTTTAGGCATAACAATAATACAACGATATCCTTTAACGGCAGAAACAAGTGCTAATCCAATTCCAGTATTACCAGATGTTGGTTCAATAATTGTCATTCCCGGTTTCAAGACTCCACTTTCTTCTGCTGCCTCAACCATACGAAGAGCAACACGATCTTTTATTGAACCACCAGCATTAAAATATTCACATTTTACTAAAACTTCAGCCTCAATACCTAATTCTTTTGGCATTTTATTAAGTCTTACTAATGGAGTATGACCTATTGCTTCAAGAATAGAATTAATAAGAGTTTTCTTGATTGGGTAAAATGCTGGTGCAGGTGGGGGATATTTCCATTGTTCAGATGGTTTTTTTGATGGATCATAATTAAGACCATTTTTAAATGGATGATCTTCTTTTGGAATTATAGGTATTGGATTTGGTTTTTCCATAAAATGATGTTCAAACATCCAATCATCATCACAGAATTTTGTCATATAATTTCGAATACCATCAGGTAAAAGAACAACACAATTTTGTCCTTTTTTTAACTTTTTAGCAGCTTGAAGAGCACCCCAAACATTAGATCCCGATGATCCACCACATAAAAATCCTTCTTTTCTTATTAATTCACGAGCCATAAGAAATGAATCTTTATCATTTGCTTTTATCCATTCATCAATAAGTTTTAGATCACAAACATCAGGAATGAAATCATAACCAATTCCTTCTACTAAATAACTGTGTACCTCACTATTATGTGGATCAGCTAAAAGAGAACCAACTGGATCTACTCCAACAATTTTAGCCTTTGGTACTACTTTTTTAACTTTTTTAGCTAAACCAGAAATAGATCCTCCTGTACCAACACCAACTACTAGCATGTCAACATTATTTTGTAATGATTCAAGAATTTCAGTAGCTGTTGATTCATAATGAGCCATTGGATTTCCAGCATTATTATATTGATTAAGTATAATACCACCCTCAATTTCTTTTTCAAGTCTAGCAGAAACACCAATATGTGAATCAGGTGAATCCCAAGCAGCTTCTGTTGGTGTACGAACTATTTTTGCACCAAGAGCTCTAATAATAACTTCTTTTTCTTTTGACATCTTCTCTGGCATAACAATAATACATTTGTATCCTTTAACAGCAGCTGCCAAAGCTAATCCAATTCCAGTATTACCAGATGTTGGTTCAATTAAAGTCATTCCTGGTTTTAATATTCCTTCAGCCTCTGCTAATTCAATCATTCGAACACCAATACGATCTTTAACTGATCCTCCAGCATTTAAATATTCAGGTTTAACATCTATGTATTAGATTCTTTAACAATTTAATAAAATTAAAAACTCACAAATGTTACATTCAATACCATATTCTTTAGGAATTTTATTTAACTTTACTAATGGTGTATTACCAATTGCTTCAAGAACATTGTTCATAATTTTTCCAGTATCAGGTTGATGTGGTTTAAATTTGTGCATACCAGCAGTATCACTAACACCTTCATCGTTCCATATTTTATGGGAAGCACCATCAAGAATAAGATGAGAAGCCATGGTAAATATACTAAAAATATATAAATTAAAATTATATATTTAACTGTTGATAGAGATAGGCGTTAATAATATTTAACAAAAAATAATAACATTTGATAAGACAAAAAGATAAAAAAAATTTTTTTTTAATTCAATACTTGCATTATAAAAGTTTTATTATACTAAGAATCTAAAATTTTTCTTAATACTATTTCGAAAGTTTTATTATCAGACAATGTATAAATTTAGATTAAACATTTTTTTTATGAAAATAAAATAACTGATAAAAATATTTAATATTTTTTAATTATTAGATAATAATGATTTATAAGAAAAAATAATTATTTCTATATGATTTAAAAAAAAATAATACATAGTATAATTTTTTTGATCATATAAAAATAAAAGTATTTAAATGTTTAATAACTTAAATTATCTCCAATATCAAATATAATAAAATCTTTTCAGGAGATACAAGAAATTATATGTTTCCACAGTATAAAATATTTCAATACATTTTCAGATTCTTTTAACTTCATTCAAATTTTCTATTAATAGAATAATTATTTAAGTTATTTTTAATTTTTAAAAAAAAAAACGTTATCTTAAAGGTTATTTATATTATAACATAAAAAATAATTAGAAAGGTATAATTTATTATTTTTTTTTAAAATATAAACAAACGGAAATAATTTGTTAGAAAGTATAAAAGATAATCAATCAGATAATATAATAAGTTAAAGTTTTAAATAATTATATAATACATAAATTAATCAAATGGTAAATTAAAAATCATTTAACTATTTTATCTAGTAGAAATAAAAAATTTATTTTAACAAAAGCACGTAATACAATATTAAATAATATTTATTATTGTTAATAATTTGACTAATTCATCAAGATTAGTAGAAACTAAATTTTATTTGATTTACTTTGAATTTGAATTTGATATTTCAATAAAATTAAAGAAAAATATGTCATTAAGGTAAAATATTATAAGAAACAAAACAAATATTGTTATCTTTATAGTTAGTGTTCTATTAATCACATGAAAAATTTTATAGAAATTAATGAAAAGTTTGAAGATAAATATTTAATTTATAATGATTATTTTTTAATGGAAATAAAATGCAATATTTCTTTTTATTTTTTATGACAATTATTTTGTTTTTGATTTTTTTAATACTGTACTTTTATAAATTTTATCTATTTGTAAATAATTAGTTTTTATCAAATGCTATTAAATTAATCATTGAAATTTTATTATCATTTTTTCCACAACAAATACTATTGTTCATACTACCACATATGCCTACATATTTATAAACCCAAACTACAATCTTGTCTAATAAAATGAAAATTTTTATTGTTTTTTATGTGAGAGATAACAGTTATCATTTTTTTATGATTTTTAAATTTAAGAAATAAATTATCATTAAATCATTTCAATGAACTTATAAAAATAAACAATGTTTTATGTAAATAAATCAAAAATTAAATTGCTTAAAATTTTTTAATAAAGTAATGGTAATTATGAAAAATTTGAATATTTTTAATATAATAAAAAGTTTTTAAAAAAAATAAATAAATTCATCAATTATTGAATTATTTTTTATTTATAATTAATGTAAAAATAAATGTTTTACATTTATTATATATTATAAATATTTTAAAGAATATTTTATCATTACAATGTAAATGATTTTTTAATATTGTCAAAATTAAAATTCTTCATATTCAATGGTTATGACTATCAATATAAAATTTTTTTTCATTACAACACTTCTCTTGACAATAATACGTATTATAAATATTTTTAAGGTAATTTTATAATAAAAAATGTTTAAATGTAATTGAAAAGTTTACCGTATGAAACTAACAAACATCAGAAGAATTGTTATTTAATAAATAACTTTATGATAAACACTCGTATATTTCTACAATTTTCATTTACAATTTATATGACAAATATAGGCAACAATTAGTAAGGTCATCAGGCAATTATTCAATAATTAAAATTATTTACTATAAATTTTATCATTTAGTACTATTAAAAATTGTTTTCTTTTTTTTTTATCTTCTATCAATAGACATAGTAAATTTTAAAATGTCAACATTTTTTTACATATAAACAAAATTTTCTTTAAATTTATCATTTGCAACTTTGAAAAAAAAATATAGAATCTTTACTTTGTAATGTTTACCTCTATTAAATTGTAACGATGAACATAAAATATCAGTTATCTTATTTTATAGTAATACTTCTTAACCCCATAATTAAAATTAGTATTACTTGTATATTTACATAAAAACTGTTATCATTACAATTTGAAATAATATAAAACATTTTTATGATTTTTTTATAACCACGTGTATTAATTTTATCTTTAAAGAATTATAACATTTGATAAAAGTTATAAGATAATATAAAAAGTTTCATTGAATAAACATTGATAAAGATCATTAAAAATTTTAAGTATACTAGAGTTTACTAAGATATAAAGTTTAAAAAACATAAAAACTTATTGAAAAGTAGACATGTCATTGTAAAAAAATTATGAAGGTTTACTACCGTTTGAAGATAATAAATTACAAATATTCAAATTTGTAGTATAAAAAAAAAAAAAAATAATCATTAAATAATAATTTCAATGAATATTAAAATGACTACTTTGATTGGCAACTGATAACTTTTTGATTGAAAACCTGTCTACAAATTAATAGTTTTGTAGATTGCATAAAAAGTTACATTATTTTTCAATTTAGGCAAACAAAAAGCAAATAAGTTTTATAAAAAGTAATCATATCGCAAGTCTAAATTTACATTTAAAAAACAAACTATATATTTTAAAATAACTGTTTTGAAAATTTTTCCAATTAATTTTGTCCTGATTTTGTTGATTAAACTTTTAATTTACTTTACAATATATTGTACACATAATCACTGGCAAGAACAATACCATTAAGAAGCCGTAATGACCTTTAATAGTTGCCAAATTCTCATTTAATTTCCATATAAATTTAACTCTCACTAAATACTTAACTTTTAGTAAATCAACTACCACCATCAAAGACCAAAAAAACTTTTCATGCATTCTCTTGTTCCCCCAAAAGTTTGCATCTTTATTTTATATCAACAGTTCACAATTCATCAAAAATGTAAAAGCATGATTTTAATGATGAAATTTGTTTGGTAATAAACAATCTAATAAAATGTTTTTCAATAAAGTAGAAAAAGATTTTCTCCGTTAACTTTGTTTTTTGTTTCTTTTTCAAAGGTCACCAACAATTTTTTGTACTTTGAAATTTACTTATTTGTTAAAATACATTAAGAGAAGTGAGTGATTTCTCTTTAGAATAGCATTTGATTTTTTCTAACATTGTTTACCTTAGTTTTTTTTTTGTTATTTCAACTTTTTGTAAATTTATTTCTTTTAAATTTGTTATATTTTTTATTACCAGACGTTCTAGAAAAATTGGTTGAAGATTGGATTTGTTTTTATTTAGATTTTTTAATTTAATATTAGGGTGGAGTATTATTTTACTAGTTTATTTAGTAATAGTGTTGCTGAAGTTATTTTTTTTTGTAAAAAATAATTCTTTTGTAAATAATCAGGTTAGTATATTAGTTGGATAGCGTTGTGATTAAAGATTCTAAAAAGTAAGCCCTCCAGGGGGCTCGAACCCCTGACCGTTAGATTAAAAGTCTAACGCTCTACCAACTGAGCTAGGAAGGCTCGTTTAGTAGAAAATTTTTGTCAATTATGATTTAAAAGCTTTTAGTTTTAAAGTTTTTACGAAAATTGAAGCAAGTTTGTGTTTAAATTCACTACTAAAACATTGGGAGGATTGTTATTAGTACGTTGACAAAATAGTTACTCAAAATTTGGACTATTTTGAACCTGCAATATTTAAACTAACAATATGTAGAAGTCAAATCAGTTTTTAAAGTTTGATGTAATTTGGTGTTTAGATAAAGTCTATCTTGATGTCATACTAATTTGAGACGTTTTTTGAATATCGAAATAGTTTGAGTGTTATTTTTTTTCACTGTTAGGTAACTCAAGTTGGGAGGTTTGTTTTAATAGTGTTATTGACAAATTAGAATCGTGGATACATTGTATACAATAGAAGGTTTCTTTTCAGTTGAAATGGCATGTTTGAGGTTCTACAAATTATTTATATTGTTGTAAGCATAATAGGTTCTGATTAGTCCTAGAATGTACTTTTTTTTATTGGTTTAATTTTGTTTTTTCAACATCATAAGCTTTTAATTTACATATTTATTGGTTTATTAGTGTGGAAAAATTTTTGTAAATTTAGAAAAAGATTATTTCACATACTTTAGAATAATACATCCACTAAGAAAGACTCTAGTCGTCATACTTACCAGGCTTATGGTTAAACTTCATATTGATTTATCTGAGGAATGGTAGGAATTGCCTTCTCCATCCAACCATAGCTCAGTTGGTAGAGCGGAGGACTGTAGCTTCTAAAACTGATATCCTTAGGTCACTGGTTCAAATCCGGTTGGTTGGAAATTTTTTCATAATTTCTCAATCTGGAGAAAGTGATTTTTTCCTGAAGCGACTTTTTACTGTCTTGGAATATTGTTTTCATATTATGTTCTTTAGTTATTCTACTCAATTATGACAAAGTTGCTATTAGATCCTGGAATAAGAACATGGGTTTTTGTTCCCATTATTACACTATCCTTCTTTATTGGTATTATAAAACATTATGTTCATGTATTGTTCAGTACTAAAAAACAGGCTGAACTTCGGTCAATAAAAGATACTCATTATTTAATACGTGCTAAATTATTAAGAGAACATGGTGGTTTCTTGACGTCGTCTTCTTTTCAAGCTAGAAAAGAATTTTATTGTGATGATAATAGTTATTTTCAAGAAAGAATGGCAATGCCTGATAGGAAGGCAGATCCTATGGATCCAACAGCAATGATGGAGATGATGAAAGGAAATGTAATTAATATGATTCCTATGATTGTTATTGGTGGATGGGTAAATTATACTTACAGTGGATTTGTAACTCTTAATTTACCTTTTCCTTTAACTCATAAATTTAAACAAATGTTGCAAAGAGGTGTTGATTTAACAGGCTTAGAAGCTTCATGGGTATCATCTGCCTCTTGGTATTTCCTTAATGTTTTTGGTCTTAGATCAATATATACACTAGTTTTAGGAGAAAATAATGCTAATGATACGATGATGGAAAGTCAGATGGCTATGGCTGGAGCAGGAATGCCAGGACAACAAGATGCAAAAAATATTATTAAATCTGAGTGGGAACATTTACAAACATGTAACTATATTTGTGCATTGTAACTTTATAGATAAAAATATATATAATTAAAAATATTAAAAAATGAATTTAAATTATTTTACAATTGTATGTTTTATGTAATTTTATTTAACAAAGTTTCATTTTTTTCTTTTAAAACTTCTATCTTACGTTTAATAATTCTTTCTGTTTTTTCTTTTTTTTGGAGAATTAAATGTTCTTCCTTCAATTCTTCAGTAATTTTTTTAATTTTTTCCTCTAAATCTTTAACTTCTTTTGTATCATTTTGTAGTATTTCACTTAAACGATTTAATAAAAGTTGACATCTTTTTTGGTATTTTTCAGACATTTTAATATCAATAAAATTACGTATATGTTACAATATATACTAATTAAAATAACAATATATAATAATAAAAATTAAAATATTTGCAAAAAATTTTATTATAATTGTTGATCGCAATTATACTAACCATTATAACGAAACAGTCAAAATATAGAAAACAAATATAATACATGAATAAAAATTTATTTTTCATCAAGAATAGTTTTCACCGCTTTTGGACAAACATCAAATTGTTCTCCTTCCAAAATTTTAGCATAACGTTGAAGTTTCCTTTTTTTAGAACCTCTCTCACAACAGTAATAAAATAATGCCATAGGTATAAGAGCTAAAAATCCAATAGGTCCAAACATTCTCATTTTTTGATTATGATAAAGAAGAACATCAGCTTTATTGATTTTATCACAAAATTCACCACTATATGGTGAATCACAAATACATTTTTGATCTCCTACATTAGTTTTACCATGTTTACAAATTGGTGTATCACAAAAATCTCCTTCATAATTATCCATACAACTTTCACATAACCCATCACGAGTTAAATTAAAATTTTGACAAAACATTTTATTTTGACAAGATTCACCTGAATATCCAGGTTTACACAAACATTTTGTTCCACTTTTAAGTCCATTGATACAACTAAAAATATTTAAAAAATAAAAAAAAATTTATATAAACTATATTTTTTTTAAACATACATTAAATTAGAATTTTTAGAAATTTGTGTTCCTCTCACCACAGGATAGGGGGGTTCATTTTTAATTGGTATCGATAATGAATTAATATCTATAGATTGTAAAATAATAATAGAAATTATTACTAAAATTGTAAGTAACAAATTTTTCATTTTAACTTTAATTATATAAAATGTATTATAAAAAATTACACCACAATTCTATTTACAAATGTTTGGTAAATTAAATGCCTATGCAACTTTGTCGATAAATTATTTCACCAAAACTCTTAACAACAGGTTTTACTAATTAGAATTTTATTTTTATACCCGCCTTTAATATCTTCAGGAATAATTTACCGAATGAAATTAATTTATAGTTATTATTAACCAAATTGACCTCATACCATGTTGAATTTTATTTGGTTGATTTGTTGCATATTACAGATATTTTCAATTAAAAAGTTCTAAACCATTTTTGATTTTTAAGTTGTTCAATTATTTCATGAATTTCTCTACCTTTAGTTTCGGGTAGATACAGGAACAATAGCATTAAGCAAAAAGTTGATGGTAAGACATATAAAATTAAAAATGTATATGCTCCAATTGTATTAAATAAAGGTAAAACGATAAACGATGTAATTACAACCATCACTGTATTAAAAGCATAACATAATGATTGAATAAATGATCTATATTTTTGATCAACAAGCTCACTAGAAATAAACCATGATATAGGACCAACAGCACATCCATATGTAAATGCATATAAAAGTAATGATATAAGGCATATATATTTTGAAAAATAAATTTGATTATTTAATATAGAAAATATTGCAAAAATAACAAGAACAATTGAATTTGTACTTGAAAAACCTAATAACATTGGTCTTCTTCCAAATTTTTCAATTACAATTGAACCACTTAATGTTCCTATTACATAACATAATGCCATTAATGTTGAGGAATATTCAGATATACTATTTTCTAAATTTACTGATAATAAAAATGTTGTAGATGATAATAAAATTGACCATAATGCTACAGTATTTTGTAATGCACAACAACTTAATATTAATGCTTTTATTAAATATCTTTCACCAAGAAAATTTTTAAATAATTTAACAAAAGATTTTGTCTCATCATCATATCTTGATTCAAGTTTAATCTCAGTCATTACACTTTCATAATCAGCATCTTTACCATGATAAAAAATAATTGAATCTTTAGTTGATACATAATCTTTTTTAACAATAAGTAAAAATTTTGGAGTTTCTTTCATTAACCAAATAGCAATTACAGACAAAAAACAAGGAATTATGGGAAAAAATAAAAACCAAAATAAATTTGAACCTAAAATATTTGACATTCCTAAAAACATTCCAATTAAACATGAAATGGCAAATGATATTTCAGAAATAAAACCAGCAATTCCTCTATAATTTGTTGGTGAAGACTCCTGAAGATATAATATTTGACATTGATAGGTAACTGCTGTAGCTATAGAAATTAAAATTCTTCCAGCAATAAGTAACTCATAGACATAAATTTTTATTGCTAGACATCTTATACAACTTGCAAATAATGATAAAATATTAGCAAGCAAGAATGTTAGTCGTCTTCCATATCTATCACAAAAAATTGGATTGATCCATATTCCAATAAAAAATCCAATAAACCAAACATTTAATGTCCAATTCCATATTGAATCATAAAAATTTTCAGTTAAAATCTTTCCTACAATTTTTTTATATTTCAAAAAAAAAAATTCAATATCTACCTCGTTTTATTTGACTTTCATTAAAAAATTGTTTAAACTCACTAACAGGTGTATTAACATAAACCGTTGAAAAACCATATTGAAAGTTACAGGCAAATGCTATTGATGTACAAATAAAAATAAACTTTAAAAATGTTCTATCAACCATTTATAAAGTATATTTTATAAATTTTTAAAAATAACTTCATCTTAATGCTTATGATCATTCTTTATCTGATAAAGTAAAATTAATTTTATAATGATAACGTTTTATTGTAGTACAAAGTACTTTTTTTATATTATTAATTATTCAATATTGAAATTTTATAAGTATTGTCCTTATCTATGATATGAAAATTATTTTTAAAGTTTTTATACAAAAAAAATTATGAATAGATCAAGTATTTATGAGTGTCATTCTACCATTCTATATCTCGCTAAGAATACCTGCGTTTAAAATTTAAAATGTTAGTTAAAAGATATAAATTTTATTTATTAATTATATAATTGATCAATCATGGATAAAGATTTAGAAGATGGTCTTTTAGAAAGAATTTTTATGTTTCATGCAATTGAAAATAATGCACGACTAGATGGTAGAAGGTAATTTTTTTTTCAAATTTTTATTTTATTTATTTATATATTTAGTAATGAATGTTACCGTTCACCAGAAATATTTCTAGGAATAAATGAAAATTGTCTAGGATCTGCAAGATGTACGATGGGTGGATCTGATGTTATGGTTGTCATAAAACCTGATATATATAAATTAACACGAGAACCTACTTGGGAAGATTTTATTAAATTTTATGTAACATGTTCTCCTGTTGCTCATCCTAAATATGATGATGGTAAAAATAAATTTTTTCATTAAATATTAATATCATTTTATTTCAGTTGGAGATGATAATGATATTGAAGGAGAAGAGGTATCAGCAACTGAGGAAAGTATTATGGTGAATGCTTTAATGGCTATGTTTTCCTCTATCAAAGATGATATGGATTTTTCAAACTTTAAAATTTCTAAAAAACATATATGGACATTTATTGTGGATGTTGTTGTCCATGCCGACAATGGTGGAGTATTTGATTGTATGGCAATTGCTGTTAGAGCTGCATTTGCAGATATTCAAGTACCATCTGTTATTTCAACAATGATTGACTATGGTGAAGTTAGTTTAGAAATAGATAGTAATGTAACATTTTGGGGATGTAAATGGGATCTTTGGCCATTAATTTGTACAACAAATAAATTAGGTTTTGAAAATCTTGTTAATTGTAATAGATATGAAGATAAATATGTTAAAAGTTTACTAATGATTGGATTAAAGCATGATGAAGTTAAAGATGATGACACAATAGATTATGAAGAAATGAACTATGATATCTCAAAAAATATATTTTATGCTAAATTAAGAAAAGAAGGAGGATTACAAATATTAAGTATTGATGATATGACAGATCTTGGAGTAAAAGTTGTTCTCAAAATGTTTTCAGAAGTTGATAAATTAATTAGAGATTGTTTAAAGAAAAAAGCTACAAAATCTAATGTTGTATCTAATCGTAGTATAACATATGTATAAATTTTATTTAAACTTATTTTTATTTTTTATAAATATTTTTGATACTAATTTTTTTTTATGGTTAAAACTAAAGATACTTTTTTCCAAACTTTTAGGTAGTAAAATGGTATTACGTCAGTTTAATGTTGCATAATATTGTTTAATAGTTTTTAATGGGTGTTCCTGGTTTATGGAATATTATTGATGATTGTGGTTCAGAGGTTGATTTGAAGTCTCTTGAAGGTTTAAGATTAGCAATAGGTATATTATCTTTAATAAAAATATTTGCAAATCTTATATTTTTTAGATGTTTCTATATGGATTTATCAATCTGAAGAAACAGTACAATTTCAAAACTCTGGCTCTGCAAGTCATTTAATCTTATTAATAAAAAGAATATCAAAATTATTATTTTACAAAATTCGTCCTGTCTTCGTATTTGATGGTTCAAATATTCCAGATGTTAAGAGAAAGACATTAGTATGTTTGTGTTATCCATTTAATTTTTTATATTTCTTCTATCACAGAGTAACAGAAAACTTCAACAATATATAAATGAAGAACGTAAAAAAACTAAAATATTTCAAAATTTTTTAACAAAACAAAAATTACCATCTTCAAGTAAGGGAAAAACTAATGATATTTTTGAACTTTCATCTTCATCGACTTTACCTAAAAAGTCTGATTCTAATGATAAAAAAACAAAAAGTAATGTTTCTTCAAAAGATGAAGTTATGGAATTAATAAAAAAGAAGGAAGAATTTAGGAGAAAACGTTTACCAATAGGTGAGTTAGAAAAAAATGCTGTTGAATTTTCTGAGGGACAATTGGCAAGACTATTAAAAAGACGTAGATATGAAAAAAAAATAGAAAATTTGATTGATAATAAAAGTAAAGAAGCATTTGGTAAAGATAATTTATCAAAAAATTATGATGTTGTAATTGACCCTATTTTTGGCATACATACTATATCAAAACAAAATAAATCATCAGAAGAAGTAGAAATGAGAACAGACAAACCTAGTTTTTCTATAACGGCATTACAAAATTTTGATGAAGCAGAATGTTTGGTAAAAAAACCATCAAAAAATGACGATAATAAAATTGGTCATCAAGATGAAGGTTTAGAGGAAGAATCAGATGATAGTGATTGGGAAGATGTAGTGACTTATGAGGATGTTCTAGATTTTGAATTAGATGAGGACTCAAATTTATCTACATATAATTATAATGAAGAAGATTCAAAAGATATGATTTCACATTACACTCCAGTAGTTGATGATGTTACATTAATTAATGAAAAATATAGTGAATGGAAACAAATTCTTGATGCTCTTGGTCTTCCTTACATAACAGCATATGGGGAAGCTGAGGCAGAATGTGTTAATTTAGAAAAATCAAAATTAGTTGATGGAATTGTCACTGATGATTCAGATGTTTTTTTGTTTGGTTGTCGAAATGTTTACAAAAATATGTTTAGTCGTTCAAAAGAATTAAAATGTTTTAAAATGTCTACAATAATAGATAAATTAAAGTATAATCGATTTGCATTTATTTCAATGGCAATGTTTTCCGGTGGTGATTACAGTGAAGGATTTTGTGGGATTGGTATAAAAAGTGCAGAAAAAATGGTACATGAATTTAGTGAAAAAAAGGAAGTTATTAACTTAGATTCTTATAATGATATTATTGATATATGTAATAGATTTAAGAAATTTGTAAGAGAAAACGGATCAAGGCCAGTGGTATCTCAAAGGAGAATGACTATATTGAATAATTTTTATAAACATAAAGAAGAAAACTTGAAATTACTGACAAGTGTTAGTTTTTATATTTTGATAATAACATTTTTTTTTCTAGTTTCCATCAAATGATGCTGTTAAAGAATATTGTAATCCTAAATGTTTACATTCACTTCCTGAAAAATTTATTTGGAGTCGTATAAATTATGTTTTGTTACAGTCGTCATTTCTTTCTAAAATTAATTGGACAATTGATGATTTTCATAGAGTAAGATTGTATTGATAAATTAATTAATTAATTATTTTTAGCATACATTCAATTCATTTTCAAAATGGGACGAATTGATGTCTTCGGCTGTCAGGCATTTTCAACCAAAAATATCTTATTTTATGTAAATTTGTAATATTTCTTAATGTATTATTTTTATAAAAAAAAGACATTATTATATCATATACTATTTATTTACACGTGTATTCTTTTCTCTTTTATATCTTATATACCGTCCCATATTTATAATGAAATTGATTGAGAAATTTACAAAACAAATCCTTTGTAGTCTACCTGCAATGTACTTCTCAATTTTATTGCGCACCCTTTATAATTAAACTTTGAAAAGTTATTTTCACTACTTGACAGCCATATCACGAATAAAAAAGGATTTTTCTTTGTTATATTATATCACTGATTGATGCTTTTTAAAATAGGCTTTAATGTGAAATTATTATATAATTGTTAAATTTATTATTTTTAATTTATTTATTTAATTTATAATTTATAATTTATTATATATTGTTATTAGAAATTATTCTATATTTTTATATCTATTTATATTTATATTTTTTTTTTCAGATGTTTCTACGATGTTCTTTATATCCATTATATCTTACTATAATATTAATATGTTTTATTAAAAATATTTCATCAAATGTTGATTCTTTATATTCTATAGTAGATCCAGTATTACAATTAGATGTAACAAATTTTAATGAAACAGTATATAATCAAAAAAAACCAAAAGCATATTTTGTACAATTTTATTCATCATGGTGTGGTCATTGTCAACATTATAAACCTACCTGGTTAGAATTTAGTAGACATTTAGAATCATGGAGAGATATAGTTCCAATGACTGTTGTTAACTGTGCAGATGATAAAAATTCACCTTTATGTAGAGAACAATCTATTGATGCATTTCCAACAATAAAATATTTTAAAATTGGTTCAAAATCAAAAAATGATAGTATAATATTTGAGGGTGATAAATATCAAATACAAACAATGACAAAAGAATTATCTAAATTAGTTTATAATGATTGGAATAAAAAAGAATATCCTGAAAATGCTGGACATTTTAATGATATATCTGATACTAACATTAATTTAGAAACAATATTTAAAAATAATGATGAAAATGAGTATGTTGCTTTTGTTATTGAAAAAATACCAACTTCAATATCTTATTCACTTAGCCTTTCTTATACTTCTGATCCAAGAATAAAAATTTATTATTCAACATTAAATCAAAAATTAACTTCATTTTTAAAACAAAATATTATTGAATATAATTTACCTAAAGTATTAGTATATAAAAAATCTTCTAACATTCCTGTTTATACATCAGAAGATAGGGATGAAAATATTTTTAATATTGTTGATAAGATAAATGAAATACTTTCTACATCTATTCTTGTAGCACATCCACCAAAATTAGCTGTTGAAATGAAAGAAAAAGAATTAATAAAACCTATTATTCCAATACATTTAGAACAATTTAAATTACAATATGGTGATTTACTTTCTGCCATAAAATATATGTTATATACTGAAATTCCAAGAAGACCAGTTCTTGATGGTATTAAACTTCAAAGTTTAAAAATATGGATTCATATGTTAAAAAAATATGTTCCAGGAACTACTCCAATAAAAAGATTTTTCTATAGACTTGATGAATGGTTACAACTTAAACCAAATGCAATAACAGCTGATGAATGGATTATAAAACTTAATGAACTTCAAGTACAATTAGGAAATCCAATTCCATATACAATAAATTGGGTAGCATGTAAAGGTTCCAAAAGTTATTTCCGTGGTTATACATGTGGTTTATGGTCATTAATGCATACTATTACTGTTGAAGCATACCTCTCATCAAAAGATGATCCAAATTTTAATCCAAAAAATGATGTTTTAGAACCAATAAAAGGATTTATTGTAAATTATCTTAGTTGTGAGATATGTGCTAAAAATTTCCAACATATGACAGAAAAAAATAATCTAGAACTTGTTACAAGACCAGAAGATGCAGTGATGTGGCTTTGGAGGGCTCATAATAATGTTAATCGTCGTTTAAGTGGTGAAGCAAGTGAAGATCCTATGTATCCAAAACGTCAATTTCCAAATAAAGAAATTTGTCCTAACTGTATTATAGATGAAAAAGAGGGAACATTTGATGAGGCTAAGACATTAGAATATTTATTAAATTATTATCAAACAATTCATAAGGATGGTCTTAATAATGAACCAGCATATAAATTACTTGAATTTGAAAATGGTAAGTTAATGCATGAAGAAGAAAAAGTTTTATCCATTCCTATTGAAATTAATAATAAAAGTGTTAATATTGATGAACAAATTGTAACTAATGTAGTTAGTAGTATTATCAGTGATACAGAAGATGGTATGCCCTTTATCTTGTTATCACTATTTATTCTTAATTTATATTATTTCTATTTATAGATCTTCATAGAAATAATATATCATCAACAGCATCAGGAAGATCATCATCAATTATATGGTTAATAATTGTTGGTATTATGTGTTTAATTATTTATGTAAAATATCGTCAAAATAGATATAAAGTTTGGAAAATAATTAACAATTATAATAATGATTATAAAATGTAAGTTTAATATTTTTTTTTTTTTATATTTTTAAGGAAGCTTCCCAGTCTTTTTCAATTGAAATTGTATAATATAAATTCCCTTATTAAGTAAATTTAACTAGTTTTATGATCTTAAATACATATATTATAAATTCTATATATAATCATATATATATAGTGACTTTATAAAAATCAAGCCTTCTTAAGTTATCAAGTTTCTATATCTAGTTTTAAATTGTTTTGAAAAAATTTCTAAACAATTTTTCTTTTCACTAAAAAATAAATAATAAAAATTCTTTTTAGATTTGGACGTGATTCGGCAACAGGAGGAAAAGGAAAATACGAAGTATAAAATAACATGTCAACTTTTGGTATATTAAATATTATAAAAGTCAAAATGAATCTTAAAATATATTTTATGAAGAGAAGTATATTTTTTTTTAAATAATTTATATATAACTATTACCTAAAATTTTTCCTCTTATAAAATTACTTAAATAGGAATTGTATTGTTCAAATATTTTACATATATATATATGTATAAATTATTCTTAAAAGATTTTTAATAATAATTTTTTTTTTCAAACTAAAAAAAAAAAAAATTCTATATAAATGTTTTTGTTAAAAATAAAAAAAATTACAATAAGGATTGATGTTATTATAATCTTGTTATAAAGACACTTGTATTTGTTATTACATATAAATTATAATTTTGTTATATTGTTCTTTTTATCTTTTGTAATTGTTTAAGACTAGTCTTAATATTATCATATTTTAGAAAGAAAAAAATTTATATCCACTTTAAAATTATTATTTTAATGAAATATTTTAAAGTACCAAAAATTGACATCTATTAATAAAAATTTTTCTTCATTGATTATTTATTGAAAATTTTTATTATTATAGCGCTTTCTTATATTTTTATTTTTATTTATTTTTATAATAATAACAATAATAATAATAATATTTCATCTTGATTATATAACTAATTTATTTAACATAAAATTTGTATATTTTTATTAGAATTAAGTTTAATGTAATACTTTGAATGAACTTGACTTTATACCTAATCAAAAGTTTTTAAATAGCTCTTAAAAATAATTTCTTTTCATTGAACCATCTTAAGTTTTATTATCATTCAATTCAATTTAATAATAATAATAATAATAACAATGTATATACTTACTATTTTTAATTCTATAAAAGTACATTATTAATACAAGGTTCAATCTTTAACATTATCTTTTGTTATAGATCAATTTTATAAAGATATCTTTACTTCTAATTTTTCAAATCAACTACATATGGAGATGATGTGAGACGAGAGTGAGAAACACTTACCCAGATTATTTATGTAAAATTAAACAATTGAATTAAATTTTAACAGCTTCTAAAAGTAATACAAATTTACAAAACTAAGTATGTTTATCATAAATATAAAATCTGGCGGTTAACCCTCTCTAAATAGTAATATTATTTTATTTTATTTAAAATGGAACTTCTATATATTATTTCCTGTAATAGTTCATTTAATAAGGCATATATATTATATATTTATGTTAAGTGAAAGTTTTACAATACATTTTAAATATAAAAATTATCTTTAGTGTTATTCATACAATTATATTTTAATATACTATTGTTATTTTAGCCTATTTTTGTTAAAACAAATATCCTATTATATATCAATTTTATTATTTGATTAAAAAGAAATTTATGTATTTTATAATGTATCTTTAAATAATACTATCAAATATAATTTTATATATCTTCTATAAAATTTTAAAAGTTTACGCTTTTTTGATTCTTAAATAATTTTATCAAATGCTCTAAAAGTAAATATAATCATGTCTATAAACATTCCCCTCAAATGTAAAAATAAATAAAATTTTTAAAAATTATTTATATATCATATTATAAATCATATATATTCATAAATAGAGTATCATTCTTAATATAA
Organism: Strongyloides ratti; assembly: GCF_001040885.1. Classification (NCBI taxonomy): domain Eukaryota; kingdom Metazoa; phylum Nematoda; class Chromadorea; order Rhabditida; family Strongyloididae; genus Strongyloides; species Strongyloides ratti. The sequence goes on from NC_037307.1 coordinate 5,045,289, forward strand.
CTTTTAATATTACTCATTTTTGCATCATATCATGTAGACTAGTGTATAATTAATTCTTTAAATATCATTTATATATATAATATAAGATTATTTTTTTTTTTTTAAAAGTCATAAACTTTTTAGAATTTAAATTATTACTAATTAGTACATTTTTACATTGATTTTAAATACTATATATATATATATAATCATATAACTGTTACGTTAATAATTTTATTTGATTTTAGAACATAAACAATTGTTTTATGATCAAAATTTTCTTATCAGACATAATTTATACATACTTAACAATATTACTGGAATCAATTTATAAATAAATACAATTTTATTGATACTAAAATTTTGATTTATCAACAAAGATTCAAACTATTATAATTATATTGTAATACTTGTACTTTATATAATTTATTATCTCAGTATGCCTCCAAGAACAATAAGGTACCGGCCTAAATCGCAACCACCACTACATTATTTTAATGAAATACCTAATGTTTACGGACAAAATAATATAAATCGTCCCCAGAGTACTAATTTAAATCAAAAAAATTTAAGATCACCCCCAAATTTGTATGATATAGATAATAGTAATATTCATTTTCTTACACATAATCAAACATCAAACTATACTAATACTTCAACAAATTCAACATTATCATTAAGTCCCTCTGATAGATCATTTTCTGAATCACAAAATATTATGGAAAAAAATTATTATCAAGAAAATTGTGAAAAAAATTTACCTAATCTAAGTCAGATAAGAATAAATAACAATTATTCACCTGAATTAATATCTTTTGTTGTAAGTTTTGATTTTTAATTATTAAAAATTGTTTATTTATGGGTAACTATTAATTATATGTATGATGTTAATGAACTTTATACATGATTGCTTTATCATATATTTATAAATAATCTATTTTTATTATATTTTAAGGTAAATATTATTTATTATTATTTTTATTAATGAATCCATTAAAAATGCCTCACTGGTATATAATAATTTAATTAAAGTAAAATTTATTTTTATAATGATGAGATTATATAATGACAAAAATGAAAATATGTGGTTTTTATGGAAAAAAAGTATTATTAATTAATTTGAATTATTATCCATTCATGATGTTTATATTGTTTTTGTCTTATTCATAATTATTAACTTTATTATTATTAATTTTTTTTAATAACTAATATTAGATTTACTTTCATCAATGTCTCTTTTTCCTGGTCTAAATTTTTGTCTCCCCAAAGCAACACTTCTTTTTCCTGGTCTGAAACCAGATCTACCTAATGCTAGGGAACGTTTTGCCGGTCTAAAATTTAATCTTCCAACGGCAGCACTTCTTTTTACATTATTATTAAAATTATTGTATTCATTGTACTCCGGATCCATGTCTTCTCTTAACATATAATCTAAATATGATCTTTTACCTAAAAAAAATTATTAAGTTTAAACTTTTTTTTAAAAAAAAAACAAACCAGGTCTAAAACCCATTCTTCCAATTGCCAAAGATCTTTTCATAAAAATACTTTGATCATCATTATCAATGTTATCATTAAATTCTTCACAATAAATTGTTATAATAACAATTGAAAAAATAAAAAATAAAATAGGAATAAAACTTTTAACCATCTTGTAATGTAATACTAAATTAAAAGTAATAAATGTGAAATATTTTTCTTAAATGAACCACATTTATTAAAATTATCATTATAAAGTATTTGCTAACTCCACCCATTAATTTTAACTGTGTATTTCCTATAATTAAGCTTTAAACAAAGTAAAAACATAATCACGCAATATGAAAAACTAAAAATTAGTAATGATTTTTCTTTCTTTATTAGAGTAATAAAAAATAAATTAATAATTTTTATAACTTAAAAATAAGTTGTAGGAATTAAAAAAAAATTGTATTTGCTTTCTAAGTATAATTAGAATATAATTTGTTTGTATTTTAAGGATAAGCATCAAACATTCTTAGAAGAAGAAGGTGAAATATTAAATCAAGGATTAGAAAATACAAGAGCTCTCCTGGAATGGTATCAAAATAGATGGAATGCATTAAAAAAAAGAAAAAATATGCTTGATAGGGGTCTCGTTGCCCTTGATACAGCAGTTCATGAACAAAAACTTAACTTTTTGAGAGCTCAAATTACTATATTAAATAATAGAATTAAAGATTTATTACTTAGTACTGAATTTGGGATGCCCGATAATGCTGTTATAGGAAGTGGTAATGTTAAAATAGGATTTGATAAAGATAGTATACCATTAATAAAAATGCCTAAGCGAGAAGTAAAACTATGTGTATGTTTTTTTTTTTTTCATTTTAATATTATATTTTTAATATTTTATATAGGATTTTAAAAAAGATAAATTTCAAAATTGTACACAAAATGGAAGTAATGAACATTTAAAAATACGGTAAGTATTTAATATTTAATTTTTTTTTCTAAATTAAATATTTTAGTCATAGAGTTCCAATTAATGATTATCATACAAATACAAGTGGTTCATCAACTCCATCTAGTTTTATTACCAGATATACCAATAAAATCCCGGATACATTATGTTAATATTAAATACATTTTTTTTTTCTATATATAACAATAAATATTATATATTCACTCTATATAATGAAGATTTTTTTAATGAAAAGTATAATGACGACATTACTGCTAAGGTGACTGTTAACTGAAGGGTATTAATTTTGCAAGAAACTATAGAAAATGAAAATATTTTTAGATATAATGTTGTAATTGTTTTTCTATTATTCATTCAGGTAGATATTTCTCAACATCATATATAATGAATATAATCGCCCCCACTAACAAAACAAAAAATAAAACATATAAATATATAAATATTATAATTTACTATAATTCCCAAAGTGAGAAAGTTTTATAAAAAAAAAATTGTTGCTAATTATAAACAACAAAACCTTCTACTAAGAAAAGACAATAAAACAAATAAATTATTAAAAATTCGAGATATTTTTTTTTTTGATTAATACATTTAAAGCTCGTCCTTGTCAACAGATTCTTCCTCAGTCTGTTGGCCTCCGGCTCCACCTTCACTACCCTGGTATAATTTACTAATAATTGGTTGAACGGTTCCCTCTAAATCTTTCTTTTGTTGTTGAAGTTCCTCAGCAGTTGCTTCTTTATTTGAATCTAACCAGTTTATTGTTTGGTCTACAGCTGTCTCAATTGTTACCTTTTCATCATCAGAAAGTTTACCTCCTAATTTTTCAGTATCTCCTATTTGATTCTTAAGATTATAGGCATATCCTTCAAGTTCATTACGAGCCTCAACAACTTCTTTTAATTTTTTATCTTCATCAGCGAATTTCTCAGCATCATTAATCATACGTTCAATGTCTTCTGGAGAAAGTCTATTTTGGTCATTAGTAATAGTAATCTTATTCTTTGAACCAGTTCCTTTGTCTTCAGCTGTTACATGGAGAATACCATTTACATCAATTTCAAATGTTACCTCAATTTGTGGAACACCACGTGGAGCTGGGGGTATACCAGTAAGATCGAATTTTCCAAGTTGATGATTATCTTTAGTCATTGGACGTTCTCCTTCAAAAACTTGAATTGTGACAGTTGGTTGATTATCAGCAGCAGTAGAAAATACTTGAGACTTCTTTGTTGGAATAACAGTGTTTCTTGGGATAAGTTTAGTCATAACTCCTCCGACAGTTTCAATTCCTAATGTAAGTGGATTGACATCGAGAAGGACGATTCCGGAAGTAGAGTCTTCTCCAGAAATGACACCACCTTGAACAGCAGCACCATAAGCAACAGCTTCATCTGGATTGATACCTCTTGATGGCTCTTTTCCATTGAAGAATTCTTTGATAAGTTGTTGAACTTTTGGAATACGAGTAGATCCACCAACAAGAACAATTTCATGAATGTCACCCTTCTTTAAGTCGGCATCTTCAAGTACTTTTTGGACAGGTTTCATTGTGGCACGGAAAAGATCCATGTTAAGTTCTTCAAATTTGGAACGTGTAAGTGTTTCTGAAAAATCTTCACCATCATAAAGAGATTCTACTTCAACTCTAACTTGATGTTGAACGGAAAGAGCTCTCTTGGCCTTCTCAACTTCACGACGAAGTTTTTGAACTGCACGATTATCTGTTCTAATGTCTTTTCCAGTTTTCTTTTTATACAATTTAATAAAGTATTCCATAACACGTTGGTCAAAATCTTCACCTCCTAAATGAGTGTCACCATTGGTAGCCAAAACTTCAAAAACTCCATTGTCAATAGTGAGAAGAGAGACATCGAAAGTACCACCACCTAAATCAAAGACAAGAATGTTTCTTTCACCTAAAAAAAAATAAGTTAAATAAATTGACAAGATAAATATTAGAGAAAATGTTTTGTTTACTTAATCGTAAATCAAAGAAGTATTTAAAGGTAAGTCAATCATATAATTGACCAATATGTAGGACAAATACAAATATCAAAAAAAAAATCAAAATACAAACATACCTTCTTTTTTATCTAATCCATATGCAATTGCAGCAGCAGTTGGTTCGTTGATTACACGAACAACATTCAAACCAGCAATAGTTCCGGCATCTTTAGTAGCTTGTCTTTGAGCATCATTGAAATAAGCTGGAACTGTAATTACTGCATTCTTTACCTCTTTTCCAAGATATGTCTCAGCAATTTCTTTCATTTTTGTTAAAACCATAGCTGATACTTCCTCTGCAGTAAATGATTTCTCTCCAGATCCAACTTTAACTGCAACATGTGGTTTATTACTTTTGTCTAAAACTTTAAATGGCCATAATTTCATATCAGCTTGAACTGTCTTATCGGTGAATTCTCTACCAATCAATCTCTTTGCATCGAAAATAGTATTTTCTGGATTTGAAGTCAATTGATTTTTAGCAGCATCTCCAATAAGTCTTTCACCTGTCTCAGGAGTAAATGCAACATATGATGGGGTAATACGATTTCCTTGATCATTTGCAATAATTTCTACACGTCCATTTTTATAAACACCTACACATGAATAAGTTGTACCTAAATCAATACCAATAATTGTTCCATATTTATTTTCTTTAGTTTCTTCTTCACTATAAATTCCTTGGCTAAATGCCAATAATGCTACAATTCCAAGGAGGTAATGTATCTTCATCTGAAATGTAAATAAAGATAAATAAATACATATGGTGGTAGAAATTTTATAACATTTTCAAATATACAATAGTATTAAAAAAAACAGTTACTAAAAATCAAACAATATATAATAATACACTTTGATATTTAAGAAATATAGTGGTAGTCACTATTACTATTTTATATTATTTTTCCTATGCTAAAACTACGTATTCACAATCATGTGGGCTGACCTTTTGTACTAACGTGCTCAACCATTATTGGACGGTGTAGGATGACGTGGCTTATAGATATGAAATGAGTTACTAAGTATTGGAATAAAGTGACTTCGGCACTTTTCTAAGACTTATGTTCCTTTAGTGTCCTCAAAAACTTTTTTTTTTTTCCTTTTTCAAATGTTTAAATTACAAAATTTTTTAATATTTACTAAGTAAATTAATAAATAAAAAATCCATAATACAAACACAAAAAAGTACTTTTTAATCAAATTTAGTGATTATTTATATATCGTAAATGAAAGTACAAATATATCCAACATTTAAAGTAATAATTTACAACATTAACCGAAAATTTGCATTACATTGTAGCATTTCCCCAATATCGTTTGGAGAAAGTTTGTTTTGAAGAAAAAAAATTATTCATGAATGAGACAGATGAAAATCAAAAAGATAGTCAAATTAGATATGTAACTTGGTCTCAAAAACTTGAAGAAATTCGGTGAGTATCTTTATATTTTTTTTTATAGTTAATAATTTTTAACTTAAAGATACTTTAAAAAAGGAGAAAAAAACAATAGTGTTTATAAAATTTCAACAGAATTACCTAAAAAAAGTATTTTAAAAAATGGTAAAGTTTTGGAAAAAAATATTGAAGAAGTATCAAGTGTTGATAATTGTATAGTACCTACATTTACAAGTATTAGGAAAGACATAGTAAAAGATAAAAATATTTTAAATAAAAAAGAACTAAGAAAACTTAAGAGACGAGAAAGAAACAAAGCTAAAGGATAATTGTTAAAATTTAATTTCATTAAAGTTTCGAATACGTTGTTTTAATTGTTAAGTAAATTTACTTTTATATTAATATATTTTAAACTTGTTTATAATAACTATATTATAAATAACAATAAAAATAAATTATATATATTATTTGTGTAAAATTATAATAAATTAACAATATCATTACTACATAAATTTTGTTGTGTCATTGGATCTAATACTTTAAAACCATCTAATCCAACATAACTAAATTGACTTGGTAGTTTTTTTGCTCTAAATTCAATTGATGTATAGTTATTTGGATGAAATATTAATCGTTGACATGTCCATTGGTGATTTGAATGTTCAATATTATTAGAGGAATATAATAATGTTTCATTTGAATTAATAATTGTTCCCCATATTTCAAGATTAGCTCCATCACCAGGTGCATATAGACAAAATTCAAATGCTACTTGTCTATTTATATTTACATTGTTAATTTTATAAAATTTCGTTCCAGGTCCACGTGCATAAATAAAACTACCTTTGTAAGGAATTCTTATACCTGTATGAAGATTTCCTAGTGGTTCCTCATCAGAATATCTCCAAAATCCTGAATATTTTAAACTTTCTATACATTGATCATCTTCTTCAAATTCACAACTTAATTGAGTACATGTAGTTTTTGGAAGAATTGGTGGTGGATCAATGTGAGGAATATTAGCACAATTTTGTACAGAAGAAGCTTTATACATAATATCATCAATAATAGCTATTCCACCTCTTGATCCAAATGCATCAAAATTAAAACCTTTAGCAAGGAGAACTAATTCAAAATTATACATAATAGATCCTGGTATGATAAGATTTATAGGTCCTGGATCACCAATTGTTACATTTCCTGAACACCATGTAAAATCTTTCATTAAAGAACCAAATCTTCTTGTACAAATTTGTATTGAAACACCAGGTGATGTCCAGTATCGAAATATAAATTGTCCATCACCTTCCTGACATTGTATTGGATTAGATACAAGCATTGCCGTTGCCTCTGGATTCATTTTAATATCCGTTCCAGAAATTATATAATATTTTGAGGCAGTTGTTTCAGTACCAAATATTAATGAAGATTCTTTTCGTCCCCATGAATTTTTAGCTCTTATAAAATCTAATGAATCACCACAATTTGGATTACATGGTTCATTAATTTCATTATTCCATTTACAAGGTGTAGTTCCAAGTGCATCAAATGAGAAACAATCAAGATCACAAGATTGTGATATAAATGGATTTGGTGATGAAGGTATTCTATATTTTATAAGTGGTATTGAAGTTAATGATAAATCAACCTCAATATCTCCCCCAAGTTTATCTATAACATTTCTTGATATTATTAATATTTTAACATACCTTGTAAAAGTTTTAATTGATATTGTAAATGTTCCATTCCTGGAAAACATCCATCTATAATATTTTGATAACATAGAAATATTAATAAAATTTGACAACTTTTTAATATAAACTTGGTAGTAATCATAATTTTAGAAAAAAAAAATATATTAAAAACGATTAGAAAGTTAGGAGATAAAATGTTTAATATAGTGTTGCAGGAATGTTATATCTTATTCTAATAATGTATATTTTTGAAAAATGAATACTTCAAATCTTTTAAATAAAAAGTAAACAAATTTTAAATTCAAGGTTAGTATATTAATATTTATTTAAGAAAAATATAATATAAAAGTTTTTGTATTTATAGCCAGTTTTTATTTTTGACCATTATAGAGATTTAGATACATTTATTCATAAATGAAATTAAAATATTAGATATTATAAAAGAAAAAAAGTTTAAGAATTTATTTTTTAAACTAATTACATTTATATAATATTGTATAAAGTCAAAAACATGATACTTTTATATTCATGCTTAAATATAATAATTAGGTGAAGTTAAGACATTATTTAAAATAGCTAATTGTTCAGTTTTAAAACATTTTTCATGCTCATCCCATGTATCTTGGTGAGTTCTTTTAAAATCTCCAAGTGTTGTAATCATAGAATTATGTAATATTTTATTGTTAGACTTTCTAGCAATTTTTGCTAAAGCTACAATAACTTTTGGAATATAATGAGGACATGTATATGGAAATCCAAGAACAATTGCCCCTAATCCTAAAATTCCTCCATGTTTTTTATGTTCATTTCCATTACTATCTCTGGCCATTTTAAGAAATATATTTAGTATACGAGAGTTAACTGTTAAATAATTACACAAAATTAAACCTGTTAATGATTCTGCTGCTGATTGACGAACTTCAATAAAAGATGATGCAATCATTTCTATTATCATATTTTCAATACGTTGTTTGTGTTCCTCAGATAAGGCATTAAAATAACTTCCAAAAATTATTGTTCTAGTGATTCTTAAAATTGAACATTGTGTTTTCCATGATCGAGAATATTTAAGAGCATGTTCCATTGTTTCAATAAATTCTAATACCATAGATTTTTTTAAAATTAATTTAGGAATTATTTCATTTAAAGCTAAACTACATGCTTTTCTCATATTATCATTAATATCATTTTCAAATGTAGCAATAATTGGAATTAAAATAAAAATATAACTAGTAAATCTTAGAAATCCTGTAACAAATCTATTCTCTATTATCAAAATTATACTTTGAAGAGCATTAAAAGATGTTTTATATATTTTAGATTGTTTATCAATAGGAACTAATTCATTTCCACTAAAGAAACATTTTGTATATCCTTCACTCATCATTACATTTAAACTTTCTCCTAATCTTTCAAATATAATATCCATGTCATATGGTTTCATTGAAAGTGGTATTCTATCATCAAATGCAAATCCATGAATATCTAAAAGACATGCATCTGAAATGATGTCAGCAGCACTTTTCATAACTACATAATGTGATGAAAGTAAATGTTTTAATGCTATTTCGGTACATCTTGTCATTATACTAGTTCCTCTCCAAGAAAATGAACAATTAATCATTCCAAGTAATGACAATCTTATTTGAATAAGTATAGGATGCATAGTTGAATGTATCTGACTTGAAAATTGTAAAATAAGATCAACAAGCCATTTATATCTTCTAACATCACGTTTTGCCAACACCAAACTAATAGCTTCACCCCAATGATTAAAAATTTCTGGAGTTAAAGAATCCCAAATTTTTGGCATTTTTTCTTTCATCAAATTAATAAAATTATCATATTTTTCCATATTCCAATATTTTGTTCCACGGCCCAGACCAGCAAAAATGACAGCTGCAATTTTTTTTTCTGCAAGTTTCTCATGACAAGCATATTTTTCCATAATTTTAAGAAAATTCATTAAAGCTGCATCATTATAGTTACGTCCTAACTGTGAAATAAATGAAGCTAATCTTAAATAGAATCCACTTTTTTCAGTATATGATAAAGCAATATTTTCAAAAAATTTTTCAACATTACTATATTGTTTGAAAAAATTAACAATTGATTTTTCAACATCATCTAATTGAGTATAACTTCTATTACACAAATGTTGATCATCACATGGAGAAGATGCTTTAATCATTTTTGGCCATTTATTAAATCCAATATAATTTTTTGAAATTTGTTTTAATGTTTTTTGATCAAGATAACTGTCATATGTCATACAAAGATTATCTTCAAATATACCATATAATGGTATTCCATTATTATCAAAATTTCGATTAAAATTTGATATTGGTGGTTTAATTGAAATTTTAATAACAGGTGGTTTTGTATAAATCATATAATCAAAGATAAATGAAAGTACATTTTTGGCATTATCTATATCTGAATCTATTAAAAATTTTATAATACATTCGGAATGTTTTGCTTTCAGATGATGAGTTATAAAATTTAACATTAATTCTAGTAGTATTTTTTTAACTTGCCAATGAGAATCTGGATTTGATAAAGTTGATACTATTGTCTCAACGATTTCCATATATTCTTTTAATGTTTCCTTATTTTTTGTATCTTCAAATTTATCACATTCTGATGTATCAAGGTTTTTAGAATTTTTAAAAAGATATTGTTTTATAGAGTATGAATGTAAATTTTGTGAAATTGTTAAATCAATTGGTGATTGTTTCCATTTACTTAAAGCAGGAATACAATTTTCTTTAATACATTTGACAACAATTTGATACTGAAAATGATTTGAATTTTGTGATATAGCTTTAATAATTTCATTTTTTATTTTATAATCTCTTGTTCCAGAACATAAATCAAGACTAATTAACTTATATCCAGCACTTATTTTATATTCATTTTTTTCACCAGTCAATGATAGTAATTGTTCTACATGTGGTAATATATATTTTAATGCTCTAGGGAAAGTTGATAATAAATCATCTATATATCCAATAGCTAAATTTGATATTTTACTATAACTAGATTCTGCTGCCAAAATATAATCGTTCAAAATTTGAAGATATGTATCATTAAAGATACATGGTTCCGTTAGGAATAATAATAATCTAGTATTATGACAAAGTGAAACTTTTTTTCTTACAACATCAAAAATATCAGCTTTTGCTCCTAAGACAATATTTCCAAAAATCATTTCATTATTAATAGCATCACTTTGTTCATCATTATATGATGATTGTGTTATACCATAGTCAAAAAGAATTTTGTTATATATAGATAATATCATATTAATATTTGTTGTTTCTGCTTCACGGTTTGCCAACATATACGGTAGTATATTTGTTAAAGTTTTACATATTATATTTCTAAAATTTGGTTTACCAATTAAGTAATTATTTGTTTCAGTTTTTTTTGTAATATTGTTAAAGTATAAATCCGAATTTTTATTGTTATAAATTTTGTATAATGATATAAAATTTCCATCTAAAGGTCTTAGAACTTCAGACATTCCACGTAATACCATTTTTATAATTTCTAAATGTTTTCTTATTTGTTTTTTTGAAAGATTTTTAATTGTCTCAAATTTTTTCAAGGAAGAATTTAATATACAACTCGATAACTTGAAAGCAAAATCAACTTCATCTTTAGTAGATGTATGAAAGATAATCTTTGTAGTTGGATTTCTTTTATCACATGTTTTTCCCCAATATCTAATTGGTAAAAATTCATTAAATGGCTTATCAACTTTAGCAATTAATTTTGTATTAACTTCAGTGTATGTTCCAATAAGATTGGTAAACGTATTGAGAAGACCATTACAACCAAGATGATATACCATTTTATGGTCAAAATTTAATAAAAATTCAGCCAATTCTGATACTTCTTTTTTATATTTTAAAATTGATAATCCTGGTAATGAAAATATACAACATGATAAAGAAATATACCACATCAAAGCAATATCAATTTCAATATTTTCATTGACTTTTGGATAACATCCAGGAAAATTCTGTTTTACATGATTATATAATAAAGGAAATGAATATTCAGGATCAAAATAAATTATTTGATTGATAACACCAGTAATTATAGAAATTGACAATTGATTTTCAAAGACATTTTCTTTAACATATTTAAGAATAGAATTAAATATTGTTTGCCTAATTAATGATGAACAATTTTCTAGAAGACCAGTAAATACAAACACTAAATTTTCACGTAAAGTTATTTCTTCATTTGATAATAAAGCTTCTTTATCATTCTCTTCACATTCTGATAAACCACTAACTTTTCCACAATCCGCATCATCATTACGTATACGAGCTCCACCAGCTTCAAGTTTATCAATTAATGAAAATACATTGGTTAAAAAAAGTTCTATAATATTGGGAAATTCTTTTGTTAATTGGCAAAGTCTAATTTCTTCTTTATTTAACTCATTTTTCATTTGATTAACTGCCTCTGAGCAATCTGCTACAATTATAACATTAAAAATTCTTGTTAATGCTTCTAAAGATAGTGATGTTTTTTCAATATCATTAATATCAAATGATTTGATAATCATTTCAAGAAGTAAAATAATATGAAAACGAAGTGGACCACTAAAATCATGTTGTAATATTTTAGAATATAAATTTTTAGAAGATGTATTTGATGTCTTTTCTGTTAATTGGCAATCTATACGAACATTATTTAAATCACCATCAGCTTCCATTTCAATTTTTAGTAAATTTGTATCTTTTCCAAAACTATTAGATTTTTTTAAAATTTCAGAATTACCATTAATTAATTCATCCATAGTTAATTTTCTTAATTTTATCTTTTTTCTTAATATTTTTTCATCCTTTTTAGATAATCCTTTTTCATTCATTTTTTTTATATCTTGAAAATTTTCTTTTTCAAGATATATTAATTCAATTGACTTTAAAACTTCTTCATCACAATTATCTCTTAATATATTACAATCGTAATCTCTAACCAGTGATAAACATATAGATAAAAAACATTTCATGGATTGTCTTAAACGATGAGGAGCACTAACATTTCTAAGTGCTGGATAAATTAATTTTAAAACAAATGGTAAAACAATACCAGGAGATATATCACATAATTTTTTTATAGTTTCTGGAATAGACTCTAATTCACATTTTGAAAAAACAAGCCATTTCATTACTTGCATCAAAGTTCTAACAAATTTTTCAATTTGAATATCTGTAAGTCTCATTTCTGAAGTGGTATTTACTTTTTTCGTTGAATATCTTTCATAATGTATTCTAGTACCCATTTCTGTTGTCAAATTATTGACAAATCTAATCAATGATTCAATATGATCTCCATCATTGGAAGGATGAAAGTATGATTCAATTGAGGTAAAAAATTTTGTTAAATGTAATTGAAATCCATCATCTTTACCACCAAGCATATAAACAAACCATGTAGCAAGTAACTTTTGAGAGGTATTACTATTATCATCAGTTAATGATATTTCCCTATTATTTCCAAAAGAAATATCAAAATTTCTTAATGATTTTGACAAAATAATATCATATTTATCACTCCAATTTCCAAAACCACAACAATATTTGGCCAAACCTGAAAACATTTCAACACATAAAGGATCCCATGGAAGATTGTGATCAGCAAGTGTATACCATTTCCATATTTCTTCAAACCATAAAGAGGCTCCATAATTAGTGTGTTCTTCATATGTCATTCGAAGTGGTAAAAATAAAGATAGTAATTTCATTGCAGAATCCATAGTAGAATCAAAAGGATAAAAAATTGTCCTAATTTCATTAATTATTTCTTTTGTTGCTGACAGAGGAAATAAATATCTTAATCTTACTATAGTTTTTTGTAACTGAGTTAATGATTTTAGAGTTAAGTAAAAACGACCTTCACGATCTTTTTCATTAGAAACATATTTATAAAATTCATATAATTCTTTCCAATTAATAAAATCAACATCATCTCTGGTAAGTTTTGAAACACTTGGAAGGATTATATAAATAAGATATGTTACACCATTAAATATATCAACATGAAGTTTTCTTTCCATCATCAATGTATATAATATTCTAAGTATCATTTTATGGTCATCTTTTGTCATCTGAATCTCATACAATTGTATATATCTAAAAATGATACATTTTTTTATTAGAAAACTTTTAAAATGTACCTTTGAAGTTGTACTAGATAAAATGAAAGTCCATCATACAAATCTTTTTTTGCTATAGATTCTAACAAACCATTAGTAATTTTTTTAAAATTTTCTTCAGAATTTTGTATTATTTCATCCTTATATGGGAGGTGATCTATCTGCCATAATTGTCGCTGAAAATTAGGTGAAGGTGTATGCATCACTAAAATGCTAATTTACTATTATTTTCAAAACAAATTTAAAAAAAAAAATTTACCAATTTATATATTATAAAATAACAATGACTATTTACTTTTATTTAAAATAATTTGATTTATAATAGTAACAATTTGTTTTTTAAATATAATTGAATGCTTAAATTTTTAACATGTCATAGCAATTTTTATTATATTATTTCATCAAAAAATTTGACTCTTTCATATAATATAAAAATATTTTTTGCTAATTTTAATTTTTTTTAATATATTAACATAACTAATGTTATTGTTATAATAAAAACTTGAAAAAAATAAATTTAATTTACATTATATTTATATAATCTTAATATTAGCATATTAAATTTAATGAAATATTTTAAGTTAAACATTATTTTGAATCAAAATTATTTATCATGTGAAGAAAAAATTTTTACAAAATTTGCATATAATAATAATAATTTTTTTTATGAAAAAACATAACAATATATTTATGTATATATAAATATTAAATTTTACAAATTAGATTCTATCTCAAAGATTTTATCTAAATCACAAATTATTTGCCATATTGGATTTGATTTCCTATTGTTACAAGCCATTTGTATAGTTTCTCTAGGATTATTTTGAATTTTATAGGCAACATTTTTAAAATAATCTTTAGTAAAAACTCCATTGGGATCTCCAGATTTAGTTTTTTCAAAAGGAGTAAATACAAAATTAGATGTATTGAAATACTCATTTGTAGTTGTTGTAGAGGATAATGGAATTGCGTCTTTGATTGATGTGACTATACTTGATTTATGTGTTGAATTTTTAAAAGCAAAATTATTTTCCGGTGATACTGTAGTTCCAAATACATCTAATGATTTTGTTGAAGTGATCATAGCTTTCGAAGGAAAAAGTGTCTCTGCTTTTGTATTTGTTTTATATTTTTTACTACTTTTTCCGTTAGTACTATCTTTTAGTAATTGACCAATAGGATGAAGACCATTTTCCGGAAATGTTAAAATTGTTGTAGATTTATTTGGTGAAAGACTGCCTGAAGTATTCTTTATCGTATCATTACGATTATTTGCTAAACTGATAAAATATGAATTTGTTGTAGTGAAATGTTCATAAAATTCTAATTCTTTAATAGGTTTTTTAGTTGACAAACTTAGTAAGGGTTTTTCAGGACTATTTACTTCATAAGTTGGAATAAATTTAAAAGGACTTTGATTGTTTGTAGAATTTTCTAAAGATGAAAATTTGGTTGACGGTTTTTTGTCAAAACCATTGTTTTTTGAATATATATTTTCATTTTCATTCAAATTTTTAATACTAGTTAAAGTTTCTTTATTTTGGTTAGGTGCTTTTGTTACTTTACTAGATATTATTTCATTTAATGGATTTGAAGATGGTAATGTTGAAAAATAAAAGTTTTTATTTAATGTACCAGTGGTATTTTTAGTAGAAGAATTCTTTACATCAATACTTGAAATGTTTTCTTTTTTATTTATTAGATTTATTTCCATTTCATTTAATTCTCTAGGTAAATATGGTGTACTTTTAGAAACAGTTTCTGTTGAAATTATTTTAGGAATTTTTGTGTAAGTTGAAGTATTATAATAGAAATTTGTAGTTAACATTTTACCAGGTATTACTGTTTTTGAAGTACCTTTATTTGGTAAGGATGTTATATCATTATACTCTTTGCCAAAATTTACTTTTTGTGTATTTGCTTTTTCTTTTGGAAATAATGTTTCAATACTTACAGGTGAAGTGGTATACTTTTTATCAGTAGAAATAGTATTACTTTTATTATTAATATTTTTTGATGTGTTTTGAAAACTTCCAAATGCATCAAAAACTTTTGAAGAATTTAAATTTAATTTTTTATTTCCAAAAACAATAATATACTGTAGTTTCTCATTGGTACTTTTATTTTCCAAATCAACAAAATTTAATTTTTCACTATTAAACCAAATATTATCATTATCTATTTGTCTTAATTGACCATTTGATAGAGTTGATATTTGTTGGATTTGATCTGGTACATCATTGAGTATAGAAGATATATTAAGTTGTATAAATAATGGTCCAAATCTTGATTCCCTATTTTGATTAATCTTTTTCTGAACATTTAAAATTAAGTATTTTAATTTATTTCTTTCAATATTTATCGTTCCATTTTTTGAAATTTCAACAGAAACTTCTTGAATTGGTGTCATTCGACTACGTTCTATATCATAATAAATTATTGGTAATGAGAAATCGTTTTCATAGATGATTAATTTTTTATCATTTATTTGTTGAAGTATATTAAAACTTTTACTTTGTATATGAGCAGGAAATCGACCACTTGTTGTCAATTGAAGAGATAAATTTGTAAGTATACCTTGATCAGCATTTTCTAAATAAAAATCAAATGGAATTTGAACACTTTCACCAGACAACAATTGTGGTATTTTCATTAATGAATTATTTTTGACAATTTTAAATGGAATTCTTTTATTAAAGTCATCCGAAATAATGTAAGCTTTTATATTATTGAGTTCTATATTTTTTAATTCAGTGTAACCAGCATTCATAATTGAGAGTAATGCTGAATATGATCGAGATGGATTTTTACTTTTTTCATTTATAACATATGGATATGAAAACCAATAAATTCTTACAAATTCCATTGGAATTATTGAAACAACTTGAGATGATAATTGTTGTTCTAATATATCTTCACTAATTGGATGTTTAAATTTTAACATTACTACTGGTTTAAATTTTATTTCATTGGTTAATCTTCTCATAATCATAGGTGTTATCACCCATTCAACAATCGTCATTTTATCTCCAGAAAAATATTTATTAAAATTTGGTATTATTCTAAATTGTATATTAATGTCATAGTCATCCATTTTTTTCATCTCTAAGTTTAACTTTACATCACTAATTGTTAGTTTCATCTTAGTATTTGATTTAATATAAAGAATCACCTTAAAACTTTCATTTTCAAAAACTTTATCCATAGAATTTTTAATATAAACATCATTAAATTTGCATGAGTTATCTAAAATTGAGGGAACTAAACTTGTGGTAGCTTCTACATTTGAAAATAAAGTATACAAAACTTCATTGAGCATTGAAAATGGAGTATCTTGATTAAATTGGCGACTGATAGTTTTTAATTTATCTGACTTTTCAACTAAATCTTTAAATGCAAATATTGTAGAATTTGGCATCAAATTAAACATCAAATCCTTTTCTCCTTCTAAATCTTTTTTCATAGTATTCCACCTAAATATCAAAGATTTTCCTTGATACCAATTTGGAAATCGTAGTAATTCTTGATCAGTTATCTCATTACTACCATGAGAGTAGTCTGAGGCAAACTTAATAAAATTATTAAACCATCCCAAATCTGTAATTTGACTAATTTCATTATCAGGTATAAGAATATCTAGTTGATTAAAAAAATGATTAAATAATATTGGAATTTCACTTAATTGTAATTCTAAACTTTTTATATTAGGAAATGAGGATAGAAAAGTATTCTTTAATTGTTGGGGAAAACTTTCATGCATACCAAGATTATTATTTTTGTTTTTGACTCTTGGACACATCTCTTCCATATCATTTAAACATTCAAGTAATTTTTTAACTTTTTTCATCTGTATTCCATTTCTTTCACAGTCTGCTTTTAATAAAATAAAATTTGCAAATGTATGTATTGAAATTATCTCATCAGGTATACGATCCCAACTCTTTGAACAACCCAAAACACTTTGATAATCTTTTAAACAATTTTGTAGTGTTGAAACATAACAATTACACATAATATGATATTTATTCATTGATGGTAAATTAAGTTTTTGATCAGAATTTTTATTAATTATTAATAAATCAGAGTATCCTTTATAATTCCAATTGATACTTCTTATAAGAACAAAATAATCTAATTTTATTATTTTTCCTTTTTCTATATCATATGCCTTATCAAAAGTAATATCTTGTAATGTAATTGTTAATAAAACTTTTATTTTACATCCCAAACATAATGAGGTGTTATTTAATGAATTAACTTCAATTTTGTATATATTACCATTTAATGTAATCATTTCATAAATTTTATCAATATCATTAAATGTAACAAAGGTAGATTCAATTCCTTCTTCATAATGTAATTCAATATATTTTTTAAATAATTTTTCGTTTCCTTCTAATGTTAAGGATGATGGTGTTACACTTACCAATGGAACATTTTTTAAATATGTTTGTATTTTTTCCATTGAATATTCATTATTACTAATGATTGGTTTATAAGGGAATTCTGGTTCCAAAAATACTGTTAACATTTTTATATTTTCATTAATAGTTAAAATATTATAATAGTCATTGTAACCATATGCTATAATTGAGATACTATATGTTCCAGGGGCAAAATTATTAAATTCAACAATTTCATTCATCTTAGAACCTCTAATAATAGATATGTTTCTTGATGGAGATTTTATATTTATTGTGGCAATTATTTCATTATTATCTTTTAAATTATCTTTTAAAAGTGATTTTAAATAAATGTTAAAATTAATGCTTGTTGTTATTGAAAATTTAATAAAGTATGGTACTTTGACAATTGGATTTTCTATGTTTGGTAAGTAAAGATTACCGTTACTGTTAGTTATATTTTCAATTGATTCATTAAGTAATTCAATTTCAATATAATCATCATTCTCATCTAAACTTATAATTGAAAATGGTTTTACAATACTTGAATCAGATAAAATATTTTGTAACAAGTCATTTCTTTTTGTTTCATCTGAAACATAAATTTTCAAACTAAATGATTCAGTAAAATTAGTAATTGGATTTACTACAATAATTAATTTTTCTGGTTCGGTTCTTAAATATCCAATTTCTTGACACTCAATTGTTTGCCTAACAACTGAAGACATCCTACTATTAGGACAAAAAATAAGTCCAATGAAATTAAACTTTTTCTCTAAACATTGATTATTTTTTAAAATAAATTCAGCCATTAATGTATTTCCATCATCTTTAAATTCTAATTTTCTTACAGAAATCTTTTCTCTTGGGAATAAAATATCAAATTCCCAACTATTTGCACAATCAAAATTTATACTTTTTATTTTATAAATTCCTTTTATCATGTTACTTAATGTTTTATTTTCATTTTTAATACATTTTAATGATGAAGAATGGTTGATGATTATTTTAGAAATACTCCATACTCCCTCAGAATATCCATTAGATTTTTCACAAAATATACCATTATTAATATCTATAACTCCAGGATGTGTTAAACAAAGAGAATAATTTTCAGTTGGTAATGCATATGGTACTAAATTTTTGACAAATGTTCCATTTTGTGATGATTTTATTTTGACAATTTCTATGAATGTATCAGAAGATTGTTTATCTGATGAAAATATTGAAATTAACAATGGTGCTTGAAATGGTTTCTTAAAATAATAAAATATATCAATATATCAATTTCTAAAACTTACCGTATTAAGATAAAACTTTATAAAACCTTTTACTATTATATCATTAATATCTGGTGAATTAATACTAATAATTCTACCATCATAACTTGGTTTAACATTTAAAATCCATTTTAAAGAATACCTTATAAAACCATGATTCATTACAACATTTATTTCATAAGGTTCTTTTCTTCCAATTGGATTTTCCCAAACTAATTGTCCTTTAAAAACATCAAAACGTAATCCATAGTTAATTGCTTCCGACATCAAAGATATCAATGTTGAGTCACTATTAATAGGAACATTAACACGATAAGGTACTCCCTCAAAAGCATTAGCTAATTCTTCATTTACTTTTGTTTGATTATATATTTCATTTGACATAGCATTTATATCTTCACATTGAAGACCATTTCTATCATTACCACAAATACATTTTGGTCCCATGCAACTGCCTTGGCAAATATTGGGATTACAATCAACATAAAAAGTATAATGAATCTATAAATTAAATTGAAAAAAAATTTATCTTTAAATAATTTACAAACCGGCCTATTTTCTAAATATTGAATTTTTATATTACTATTAAGAGGAATTAAATTGAATAAATGTTTCCCTACATGGGAAACTGGTGGAACCATACATCGAATTAAATTTGAGCTTAACCAACGGCCCTCTGTTGCAATTCCTCCAAAAATACATGAGTATCTATATGAGTCAGCCTTCGGAAAATCGGTCCCATGGGCAAAGACAAATGTATTTTGTTTAAGTATTGGCCCTGATTGAGGAAGAAGCATTAAAAGTTTTGGCTCCGTCAAACATTTCTTTTTATCTAAACAGACATCACAGGCACTTCCACCCCAAAAATTAGAGCATTGACATGTTCTAAAAATAATTATATTTATTAACATAGTAAAAATAAAAAATTATTATATAAATTTACTTGGTAACAATATCACATTTTCCATGAACACAATGATAGTCACAATGACTACAATATGGTCCCTGACATAAACTACAATCATCACCATAATGATTTAATATACAACGACATTCATTTGGTTTAACACAATAACCAGCACCAGAACAATTTTTTTTTCCTGAACAATCAGCTATATTACAATTTTCACCATACCATCCTGGTTCACATGTCTCTATAACATTTTTATTTACTTGTCTTTTTAAAATTTCTAAAAAAAAAATAAGTGATCTATTATAAAAATTTTAATAATATTTGTGAAGTGAAACCATTCAAATTTTAATGTGAAAAATATATTTTTTTTTAAATAATTATATAAATATTCATTTATATATTATAATTAGAATTTTAAAATTCATTACCATAACTCAAAAATTTTTTTTTCTCATAATTATTAATTTATTTACAAAATTGACAATTATCCTTTTTATATAAATAAAATATTATTTTAACAAAAAAAAAATGTGTAAAAAAACTGCTATTAGTGTAAAAGTGAGTGTCAAATGTGATTTTCAATAATTTATACCTTTTTGAGTCGAGTTTATTGAATTAAATAACTGATTATTTTCATTTTGCTGCTGTAATAAATAAAATATTAAATAATAAAAATGATTTTATATAACTTAAAATTGGGTAAATATATTGAAGAAAAAAAAAAAATTTTTTTTACAATGTGATATTTTTTCAATGAAATGCACTTATGGTATAAAAAAATAAAAACAATTATAATCATTTAAAATAAAAAAAAAAAAATAAATTTATCTACCAACCTCATTCAAAAAAATAACATTAATTGATGATTCCATATTTTGTAAAAATCTTTTACTCCTTTTTTTTATTTTATGTTTGTTATTTTTTTTTCGAACCTGACAATCTTTTTTATATTCATTGTTATTATATATATCTTCATTATTATCACATAATCCCACAAAAACTTCAGTCACATCAGCAATACTCTTTGAACTTAGGATGGCAAATGTCTTGACATATATTTTTTTTAAAAAATCAAATTGATTTTTAAGATTACTATAATGAATTAATTTCCATCTTCCATTACAATCTTCAAAGACAATCTCAATATCCTCTGCCCCAGTCAAAATTGTACTTGTCTTAAGTTTTAACTTATCAATACAATGATATTTTGGTAATGTAATTTTTGTTATAAATGCTGTATATGGTTCTCCTTAAATTTAATTTTAACAATTTATAGATATATTATATTAAACATACTTTGACCAACTTGAATTAATTGAGATCCTTTAAAAAGATCCCTAGTTCTTAAAAATATTTCATCTTTAATATTTTTTTTATCCGTACTTTCTTTAGTCAAAATATTTTCATCAAAATTTATAGCTATTATTAAATATATATTGATGAAAAGTATAGTTAAAAATTTTAATAGCATTATAATTAATAATTTCTATTGCTTAGTGAATAATAATTATGTATATATATAATTTTTTCTTTTTAATAATTTACAAAAATGAACTAAAATAAAAATGATAATTTTTTTATAAAAAAAAAGCCATTAAATAATAATGTTATATAAAAAAATAAATAATATATGATGGAAAAAATTAATTATAAAATTAAAAATTAAAATATGGAAACATATTTAATGATCTTTAAAATGCTGCCAAAAATTGACATATTTACACATAAATATAAATATGTTAAGTGCTTCCATACAAAATGGCATAGTTTATATTTCAAATATATATAATATATATATTCATTTAAAAACAAATTCCGGACAAAAAAAAAATATTTCCGGAATTGTAGAGATAAATATAAATTGTAAAATAAATTATATAAAATATAAAAATGTCAATAGAAATATCATAAAAGTTTATATTAGGATTAAATTATTTAGAAATCTAATAATATATAAATTGGAAAAACAGTTTGCCAATATAGTAACAATTTATAGTCTTTTATTATGGGGTCAAATTTTGTATATTATATCAAATGCATTTATTGCCAATAGAAACAAAATTAGTCTTACGAACATTAAATTGGTTCTTGTTGTTGTTCTTAACATTTTACAATTTTTCAATATAACCAAATTGTTACAAAAAAAAAAGATTATTCATTTATATTATACATAAATTAAAATGTTTTTATGTAAAAGTAGTTATATATTAATAAAAAAAATATAGAAAATAATAAAAAAATTTGTAATAAATAAATGTTAATAAATGTTTCAAAATTTAATATAAATAATTTTTTTTTGATTAAATTTATTATTATAAATTATATCAAATAATAATAATAAAATATTTGATCTATAAATACTATATTTAAAAATTTAATAAAATTAACAATACTAAAAAATATGTAAATAAAAAAAAATTTTTTACTAAGAATGATATAATAAATATAAGATGTTTAAACAATATATAGAAAGATAATATTTCTATTATCAGATAAAGATATTACAAAATTCCATTTTACAAAGTCATAAAATTATCAGTATTCAAATTGGTGTTCTGTGAGTAATCTCCTTCCGTTTATTTTTTTTTTTTATCATCAGTTAGTGTATATTTAAAAATGTTAAATTACCAAGTATAAGAAATAAAATAATTTTCTTTACTATAAATTCACACTTAGGCGGATATAAAACAAACATCAAAGAATACTTATTCTCTAAGTTATCATGTAAATATAATATAAGGCATATGGATAATGAAAGTATAGCTTAAAATTTTATAAAAGTAGGTAACATAATATATTTATAAAAAAAAATCTTCTTTTTATAAATATTACCATGATAATTTTCTTCTTTTTTTTTCAAATAGTATTTTAACAAATATTATATAAATTTAATTTAAAAAATTTAATCTAACTCATTATATAACTAATCATTTTTAAATATACATTTTTATTATATTATTTTATTTTAAAGATATATGTACTAATGTTATAAAAAAAATATATATTAAACTTTTGCTAAGCTATAAAAAATATATACCAAAGAATTAAACTTAAAAAACTTTTTTTTTTTCAACTAAAAATAAATATGTTGAATGGAAGAAAATTAAAATAAGAAAACTTTTACACATAATATTTTCTTACTTAATGAAGATCTTGTTTGAAAATATAAATATTAGCTAGCTTAAAATGTCTGACTCTCCTTATTAAATATTTTGGTTGAAGAGAATAAAACAAAAGTATAATATATAAAAAATTATTTTCACAAATATATAATAAATTTTTCTTTTTACTATATATAAAAGACACAATAACTTTATTTTAGAAAAAAGGAAATTAAATAATTGTATGATTGTGTTGATATAATTATTTTGTCGTATGCTTTTAAGCAAACAAATTCAATGAATTATAAAAAAAAAAAAATCTTTGTTATATAAATAAAATGTATATTTCATGATGTGTAACGAAAAGGAAAAAAAAAATAAACTTCCAATTTTGATTAAAATTTCACAAAATATTTTTGGTATTAAAAGTAGTATTGTTTGGCATACCTCTTTCCAATAATATTGTCTTCAATAAAAAGAAAGAAAAATTGTTTATTGAGAGAAAGTAAAAAATATGTAAAACTTATTGTTTATTTTTTTATTTTTATTTTAAAATACTATAAATTAATTATTACTATGGTTTTAAGCTTATTTTTTTTTATATAAAAAAAAATTTTACATTTTAAATGATTTTGATTAAATATAAATATAAAAACAAAAAGTAAAATGATTAAAAATAATAATATAACATGGGAATATTATTAACTATACACATGCATAAAAAAAGAAGATTGAAATATTAGTATTATAAAAAGAAAAAAATCCTAAAATGGAATTAAAAAATTTATTATTGTGTAAAAAAAAAATTAGTAGTAATGTAAATTCATAAAGTGTAGTAAAAAGAAATTATCTAAATAAAAATAAAATGAATATTATCTATTATTAGAATTTCAGATATTTTTTTTTAACCCAAAATATTTAATAAAATTATTTATGTAATTGAAAAAAAAAAAGAAAAAAGAAATATATAAAACTATTATTGAAGATAAAAAGAAAAAAAGAGCGATATATTTTTATTTTTTTTTTACTATTTGTAGTAAAATATTTAGTTTCATATTTATTAGCCGAGAAAAAGTATTTTGACATAAGTTTTTTTTTTTATATTTTTAATGCATCTCAAATTAAGTATTTATAAATTTTGACACAGAAAAAAAGTTTTAACATGCCTATATTTTATCTATTGTTGTCATTCAGATGAAAAAAAAAATGAAATAATCAAATGGTTTTTGTTAAAAAAGAATAAAATATTTTATCAAAAAGAGTTATATAAAATAAATGTAAATACAAGTTAAAGTTAAAACCAATTTTGGCATAGGTAAAATTATATGTTGTGTCATATAGTTATTAATCTTTAATGCATATTAATGTATTTATATATTAAAAACACTTAAAAAATCATATAAACTTTTAAAGTGGCAAAAATATTTAATCTTTATATATATTTAAATATTTTTGATATTATTATTATAATGTTAAAAATTTTTTATTATATTTTTAAAATGCCTTTTTGTCTGTTTTTAATAATATATATAAACTATCATTAAAAATAATGTAAATAAAATTATTTTTCAAGGGACAACTAAAATTTATAATGTTTGTTAAAAGAATATTTCTAGAGTATGTTTGAAATACATTATATATCTTGTTATTTTATTTGTAAGTTTCATGAAATTACATAACTAATTCTTAATTATTTTCCTTTTTCGTTTTATTTATAAATAATTACAATGTTATTGAGAGTTATTTAAAATTTTTATTTCTTCTATGATTAAAGATGTATGTTATAAAAAAAAATATATTTATGAGTAAATATAAAATATGAAATTTATTATTATAATAAAAACCTTTAAAATTACAAAAAAAAATTGTTTTACATAATAAAGCAACGATAAAAAAAAAATAAAATTTTACATAAGCACATCGTTTGAAAGAAAACAGTTGTTCTTTAGTAAAATCTTCCAATATTTTGAAATCTCATTTTTATTTAAAATAATCATTTTGATGATATAAAAGATGTTGTTGAAAATATCTGCAATTGAATATTTTATTTGCCTAAAAAACAAATTATATAGTTTCATTATTTTATTTATTTATATTTAAGATATTAAAAGTATTTAAATTTTTTTTTTTTATTTATTATAAACATAATTAATCTACAATTATTAAGTAAATTGTTTTTCTTATTAAAAGATAATTAACTTCTATTTTTTTTAAAAAAAAAACAACAAACTTTTACCTTTTATAAAAAAATTTTCTAAATATTTTCATAGAATAAATAAATGCTAGGTCAAGTTACAGATACTATTAATTTTCTCAGCTGCGTTTGTAATATTATTAAAAATAAAACAGGTGTTATAAAATAGATAATTATACTTTATTATTACTTTTGTTTATTAGAAAAAATTAATCATGTCAACTGTATAAAAGTTTATTTTTTTTAAATATACTTTTTAATAATGTGTATAATTTTTATCTAATTATTACACTATATATTAAAAAAATATTAATTATGGTTGTCAGTGTGCCCTTCACGAATGGTAGCACCTCAAAGTAAATTGATTAATGCGGCTTTTTAATAATTTTCTATAGAAACATCTATAGTGTCATTTCTATCAGTAAGTTAATTAATAATAAAACACTGTTATTTGATAATTTTAAGATCTTTTTAATAAAAGAGCTTTTTGATAAAAATATTATTTTAATATACCGACAATTAATTATTATTAAAAAGAATAACATATTAATTTATTAATTAAAACATTAAACTTTTTAATGAAAAAAAAACCATAATATAAAATATTGTTTTAAGGTTAATATAAAGTTATATATATGTAAATTTAACAAAATATATAAACTATATTATGCTTAAAATTTTTTTTTTATTATATAAAATTTTTAACTTACCATTATGACATTAGATCATTATATTTCAAATTATGAAAGAAAAGCAAAACGGCATAGTAAAGTAAAAATAATACCTGATCCTGAAATACAATTCATATTAATCTTTAAAATTTAATGAATTATCCTCAATTAAAAGAAATTTAATGGAAGATAAAAAGAGGATTAGATATTGCATGTAATTTAACTTAATCTAGTCTTTTTTTTTAACAACACATGCTTAGTCAGGTGTATATTACCAGGTCATATACATCACATGTTTAAATAAAAAGAGTTAGTATAATAAGTTAATTACAAATGACCGGAACAAATGATTTCTTTCAAAAATTAAAGAATAAAATTTGTTACTTAAGTACCTCAAAAAGCACTTCACACTAGAGTGATTAGCACAATCAAGATGTTGTAAAAGAACATTGAGTAACAATGTTTTCTTTTGAGGGGTAATTTTTTACCGACAATATACTTACCTAATGAAATAATTGAACTACTATTAGATGATTCTTCCTCCTCTGAATATGGGGCTTCTGTTGTGGTTGTTGTTGGTTTCATTTTATTACATTTCCTTGCTTTACATTGCATAAATATTCCCTGTTCAGTAACTCTACATCCATTTGATTGATCAGCCTCCTGGCACATATCACCAAAATTGGGATTTAACATCATTGTTGGTGAACAACACATATTAAAAATTTGACATTGATTATCACCACCAACATTAGCTATCTCTCGACAATTATCAGTAAAATCTCTCTCAGTAAGATAGGAATCAATGACATTTTCAATTTCTCCAGCAAAATTTTCTACAGAATTTTCTATTGCACTCTCAACATCATCTATCGTATTACATTTTGCCAATAAAATGACAATAGATAATGTAACAAGAATTAAAAATTTTTTTATTGAAAACATTTTAATTTAATATAATATTAAGTTTTAATATATATATATTTTTTTTTATTAATTGACCGTTTAAGGAAAAATAAAATAAAAAAAAAAAACTCTCTGAAATATATATAAATTAAAAAAAAATAAATAAATAAAAGAAAATCATGATTAAAAAAAAAAGAAAGTCACGCAATTGTATAAAATAAAAACTAATAAGCATATACTTGGTATATTTTTATTTACAATGTCTTTATCTTAAAAAGTATCAGTACATATAAAATGAGGATAATTGTAGTGATAATATGCTTCAAGTCTTGATAATGTCCATCTTTTAATGAGAAAAGTATAGAATAACAGAAGGGTTGGACAAAATTTTGAAGAGTTTGTTATTACAATTAAATGATCGAGAATTAAAGACATTAAGTGGCAGTAAAGGCGTGGCTGATCAAAAAATATGGTATAATTATAAAAAGGTTTTGAATACAAATAAAGAAAAGGATTAAAAGGATATAAAAATAGGAAAATAAAATTTATTAAAATTAATCTTATATTGATTATTATTTAAAATTTAATTTTTTTTTGTTAAAAAAAAAGTTTTAAATATTTATATATTTTACTTTTTTTTTTAAAAATACAAACTTTATAATATATGAAATATTTTAAACATAACTAATAATAAATACTTGAAAAGTTTTATCAAAATTCATTTTATATATGCATTTTTAAAATTTTGTCAAAAATATTTGATGATAGGTGCAACATAAATTTTAAAATGCCATTGCCATATAATTAATAGTATGTAGTTCTTTTATAAAAATAAACTAAAATATAAAAAGTTTCAAAGTAAAATCTTAAATAAGTGCTACTTTTAAATAATAAAATTTATTTTCAAATTTTATATTAAATAGACAAACTGATTACTACAAATTTCTTAAAAATAATTTGATAACATCTTTCTTTTAAGTATTATTTTAAAAACATTCTTTTTAGAAATAAAACATTTTTAGGACAAGGCTTATTAATACAAATAACATAATACATTGAATTAATATTTGAATTATTTATTTAGTGTGATAATAAATTTGATTATTTTATATTTTAATAATTATTATATTATAAAATTAATGATCAAAAAATATTTTCTTTATATATAAAAAAAAAAAAATATTATTATGTAAATTGTAAAATAATACCTACTATCTCTTTTATTTTTAAGTAAAATATAGTAAGATAATCTTAATTAACTTTAAAATTGAAAAAAGAGATGAAAGATTAAAGAAAATTTTACAATTTTTCTTTATCCACTTTCTATAATATTTATTGAGAATAAAGAAAGTTACACATAAAATAATATTATTTTTAAGAACTAATTAGAAAAAGAAACTAAATTTGAAAAATACAATAAAATATGTTTAAAGATAAAGATGACGAATTACTTTATAAGTCATTGGAATCAAGTTGGCTTTTTATTTTTATTATACAAAATTAAAGGAATATTAACTGAGGAAGCAATTAAAAAGGGACTAAAAGTAGAATAGTAAAAAGTGCAAATTATGGGGCCTTTTGTTGAAAGATACCCTATTTAATTGGAGTAACTATATAGTATGTCATGATATAAACATAACATAAAAGAATAAATGATAAAAAGCAATTATATCAATACTAAAAATGCAATAAGATTATTAAAAAAAAAAGTGTATTTATAATAGATTTCAAACTGTCTTTTAATAAATGTAAAAATTGAAATTAATTTTTGTGTACTTTCAATATATTATCTATTTTATTTATTAAATTTAAAAAATGTTTATTACTATTATAAATAATGTTTGGGTAAAATTAAATAGATTTTTTAAAATAAGTCATAAAATAAATGTCTTATCACAAGAACTTTACCATTACCATAAAATTTTTAAAAATGTATTAACTAAAATAACCAATTTTTCTTATTTCCCTCGTTGCTTTAAAATAAATTATCTCCCAACTATATATAATAACTCCAGGATATTTTGATGGTTAATTATAAATTCACCAATATTTATGTGTGAAGTGCATATAAAATTAAGTAATGAAAATTCTTAATAAATACCATTTTAATATGCTTAAAATGTCATATTTTTTCTTTAAAAGATATAAATATATAATATCATATATATATATATATATATTATAGATAAAATATTATATATAAAATAGAAAAAAAAAATATATAGTTATATACATATATAGTAAGTTTAATGATTAATGATTTACATATGCAGGTGTGGCATATCATATATGCTTTTAAAATAATTTGCTTATGATCCTCAAAATATATAACTAGAAATGTGATACATTTGCCAAACTTGAAGATATTAAAAAAGATTAAACGCATAAAGTTATTTACAAAATATGAAAAGCAAATAGTATTGTAATGAAAATGTAAGTATATATTAAAGTTAAACGTTAATTAAAAGGTGGGCCAAGGTGAGAAAAGCGATGCCGTAAAGAAAAAAAAAGATTATTTTGGCCTTCATAAAATATGGCATCAATAAGAATATTAATAATGAGTTCAAATAATGGCTCATTAAAGTTTATATGATAATGGTAACGGAAGGCAAACAATAGATCTCCTTAAGGATAATATATATACATATATAGTAGTTTACTAAAAAGTATAATATAATACTAAAGTTAATAGTTTTAATAATTTATCTAAAAACTATTAACTTTATATTATAAATAATAAAGAATTATAATATGGATGAGTAAAAATATTTTGAAGCTTAGGTTAATCAGAAGAATACGAAATTGATTTTAATCTAACTTAATCGTTTATAATTCTAAATAAAAAAGATACTATATAAAGTCATATTGAAATAAATGGCAAAATTTGTTAATGTTAAAACAACGTTTCTTTATCACATTTAAATATAAACATTATCTTTTAGAACTTTAAAATAAGCCAGCGATAATGGCAAAATATTTAGATTTCTATTTTTAAAGAATAAAAGAGGATAATATTATAATAGAACAAAAATATAATATTCTTAATATGACAATAAATGAGAAATCCAAACTGTCATTTCCTTCTCAGTAATATAAATTACCCAGTGATAACTTATTTTCACTTTTAAAAAGTATTTTGAGATGGAAAGATTATACATTATGTAAATTATCCCACTATTATATTCAACTTTTTTTTTATATAAATTATAACAATTTTGTAACATTTATTGTCTATAGTAAATTAATCGGAAACCTATTTCCGAAGATCTCAATATATTAAGATAAGTGTCTGAAACCTTATTCCATCTGTCAATTTCAAGTACATTCTACAAACGTTTTTAAACCACTTATCTTTAATAAATTATTTCATAAGATTATTTTACATTTATAAGTTAAAATCAAATATTTTTTTATTATTAAATATATAATAATAATTGTGCCAAAATAACCATCTGGGTACTGATGAAAAAGTTAATGATTCCAAAATAAACTATAATTAATATATTTGTAGATACATAACATTTTTATGATAACATCAAAACTTATAACATTTTATGGGTAATCTAAATTGACATAAGCTTTTTACATTTTCAACTCTAAAAACAACACCTGTCATTTCTTTTTTTCTTTTATTTATGTATAACTACCCATAACTGGTAATGATTTGCCATCTGCTAGACGCTTTAAAAATAATATATAAAGTTTAGTTATGTAATAAAACCCAAAATTAACATTAATCCCATTTAATTAAAATTTAGCTTCTTTATCCAGATGAACAATAAATTGCAAATATATTTCAATATTATCAAAACAATGTAATAATGACAGAAATTTGATACAATTATATTTTTAACAGTAAATCTTCTTTTCAATAAATTTTTGATATTTAACAATATTGACAATCTAATAATTTTAATTTATTTCATTATTATTAAATATTATAAAAATTTCATGTTAATAAAATAATAATTACTTTTAAATGCACTTATATCTTAAACGTTATCAAATATAACAACAATTACATTTTAAATAAATAGTTATATTTATCTTTTAGTGACCAAACAGCTGTATACATAAAAGTAGCAAGGTCTTTCCTAATTTTAAAGTGTCAATTTTACTTAATACCACAAAAATTGATATTAAATCCTTTTTTTTTAATAAAAGATAAAATTTTAAAGTGAAAGATACAGGAGTTTTTGATGACAAATATATTGATGATATTAAATAAGTATAAAAATAATAATATTATAATTTTATAGTCATTGTTTTTCTTTATATATCTTTTGGTGTGTATACCAGAATAAATTATTTATTTCTATTAGTGTTCTTGATTAATAAAAAGTTAGTACCCTTATACATAATAAAGTTGAGTAGGTATTTATTTCTGGAACCGAAAAACTTAAAAGTATATGAGTAAAGAATTTCTGTTGATAGAGCTAGAAGCAATTTTGGAGGTTTGTGAGTCCGGCGAGTTAGTTAGTAAGAAACAATTACAACAGTTGATTAATTCAGTTACTGGTATTGAGAAACTAACGTCGAAGGGAAAGAAGAAACTTGTGGAACAATTGGTTCAAGAAAGTTTGATGAATATTGGTAGTTCAGTGTCTCAAGGGAAGAACAGCCGTGGTTTTAGTAATTTGGATATTGGTTCAGAAGAGGTACTTCTGGAAGAGTCAAATCTTGGGGATTTGTCTAGTGTTACGTTTAGAGAATTGAGATCTAATAGAAATAAGGAATCAGAAGATTCTAGTGGTAGTTTTGGTAGTACTGAGTTGGATAGACGCATGTACAGTAGTAGAGGTAAAATGAGTTTACTTAAGGAGCTTAATAAGTATGATTGCATGGAAGGGACTCCTATATCAGTCCATTTACAGATGCTTGAAGAAGTTTTTATTTTGGAGGATATAGAAGATGATAGAAAGAAGTGTTCTTTCTTGATGTTGACAGTTGACTTGATCTTGAGAAATTATTTGGATGGTTTAAAGAATGATATCAAGTGCGATTGGGAAGAGTTGTCGAATCACTTAAAGGAGAGGTATCCTGGTGATATAAGCGTATTTTCAGCGAAGAGTCGATTGAAAACTGTGAGAATTGATATGTCTGCTAATGGATTTAGAAAATCGGCATTGGAGATGGTTAAATTATATCGTATTGCATATCCTAAGAGAGAAGATGATGAAATTATGGACAAGTTACAAGAATTGTGTGCTTCTTCAATTACAATTTGGAATTTGTTACAGAATTCTCAAGGGAAGGATTTAATGCAAACAATTACTCATATAGAATCCATTCTTGTGAGTGAGAATAAACGTATGAATTTGGTAAAAGGAAGGAATGGTGGAAATAATGGATCAGGTGGATCAAAAGTGGTTTGTTATTTGTGTAAAGAAATGGGACACAAAGCTTTCAATTGTAAGAAAGGTGCAAAGCCTGAGTCGGTAATTAATTGTTTTAAGTGTGGCCAGAAAGGACATTATGCAAATAAATGTACTTCAATGGAATCAAAGGGTTCAACTGGTAATACTATTAATGCTGTTAGTACAGATGGTGCAAATTTGGATGTTAAGAATAAGAAATGTTTGGGTAAGAGAAAAGAAAATAAGTATTCTGATTGTGAGCTAATTAAGTGTGATGTTATGTATGATATGAAGCATAAGTTGAAAGTTATGGTTGATACTGGAAGTGTTATTAATATGATTAGTCCGAGAGCTGTAGAAAGATGTGGTTTAGTACTTCAATCTACAAGTTTCAATATATGTGGAATTGGAGGTCAAAAGTGTTTGAAGGCAGTTACAACTATTGAATTGATGGATGAAACTTTAGAAGTTTATGTTGGGGACATTCCAGTAATGGATGTAGATGTTTTAATAGGAGTAGATGCCGTTTTAAATATAGGGTTTGATAAACTGTATAATTTATCAAGTAGAGTAAAGAAAGTGGAAGAATCGGCGATGATTCTTAATATTAGTGAAGTTGTGGAGAATAGTAGAGTTTTGGAGGTTGATAAGAACATAAGTTCTAAGAATCAGGAGTATTCAAATGATGAAATATTATCAATGTTGATGGATAAAAATCCAGATGTTATGGAAGCAATATCTTTTGGTAAAAATGATATTGGAAAGTTTAAAGAAAATGTTGAAGAATTTGAGATTGATTGGAAGAAGGCAAGTACAGAATTTATACCATATAAATTCCCAGAAAAACTTAGAGATGAAGCTGAAAAATTGATACAGGAATTATTGGAAACGAAGACGATAATTCAAGGTCCAGCAAAGTTGTTACATAATGTCATATGTGTTCGAAAAAGGAATGGAGAATTGAGAGCTTGTGTTGATATGAGATATAGCAATAAGTACATGGATAAATGCCAATTTCCTATACCTCATTTGGAGCAATTTTTATATAAAACAAGAGGATTTAAGTATTATTCAGTTTTAGATTTACCTTCAGCATATCATCAGTTTTACTTGGCCGAGAATCAAAGAAATTTATTGGGGATATTTTTCAGAGGAAAAACGTATGCTTATCAAACACTTCCTCAGGGGTGTAAAAATAGTCCTATGTTTATGCAAATGAAGTTAAGTTCTTTGTTGGATGAGGATATTATTGCGTGGTATTATGATGATGGTATCATATGTTCAAATAATTTTGAAGAACATTTGGAGAAGTTAAGTATAGTGTTAAAGAAAATGGTTAGTGTTGGTCTAAAGATTTCTCATTCGAAATCTATTTTTTGTGCTAAGTCAGTTGATTTTTTGGGAAATCATTTAGCAGAAGGTTTGGTTATTACAGATGGGGCAAAAAGAACTATTAATTCAATTAAAGAACCAAAGACAGTTAGTGATGTTAGAGCTTTATTAGGTAACTTAGGATTTTATTCTAAATATGTTCCAAATTATGCGAAAATTTTATATCCAGTTACACAGTTGCTTAAGAAAGATGTTAGTTTTAATTGGAACACAGATTGTGTTGAAGCTTTAAAGAAAATTAAGAAGTTAGTATGTAGTGATGTGGTTTTATCAAGAATACAATTGAATTTACCTCTAATTATACAATCAGATGCTTGTGAGAGAGGTTATGGAGTTGCAGTTTTTCAGGAAAGTTCAGAAGGAATAAGAAAACCAGTTTTGTTTTGGAGTATGAAACGTCCACATGCAATTAAGTATAGAAATAGTGTTTATTTAGAAGGTCATTCAATAATATGTTTTATTCGAAAACATTATCATTTGTTGTTGGGTATGGAGATTTTGATTGAAACGGATAATAAACCATTATCCCAGGCAATGACAAACCAATCTCTTCATCCACAGTTAAGTGCATGGGCACAGGAACTTTCGTTTTTTCAAATTGTATGGAAGTATATTCCTAAAAGGGAGAATGATATAGCAGATATATTAAGCCGCGTTGAGAAAAGTAATGAACCTACCTTAGAACCGAATGAAGTTGAATCATTGTCATTGATTCAAGGGGGGGTGAGTATGTTAGAAAGAGTTGATGATGAAGTTGGTTTAGAAGTAGATGGAAAGAATGCTAGTGAACTTCATGGTTATGAAAGTTTGAATGTTATTTTGGAGAGAAATATGAAAGATGAACTAAATGTTATGAATAGTTCAAATGATGTGTTTAAAGAAGGAAAGAATTCAAAGTTTTTGTTGAATGAAAATGAAGAGATGAAATTATTGGGTAATAGAAATGGGTTTGTTGGGTCAATAACAGCAATTGAGTTAAAAGAACAACAACGTAAATGGGTTGACAAACATAAACCTAATAATTTGGTAAAGAGAAAGAATAGTGATTATTGGGGAATCATTGATAAAGAAGGAAAATGGATTCCATTGTTAACTGAAGAGTTAATAGATAGAGAGGCAAGACTTCTACATAGTTTTGGTCATTTTAATTGGAAGAAGATAGCAGAAATAATAAAACATCGTGCCTATCATCCGAATCTGTTTAAAGTAGTGGAAATGGCTGTGAAAAATTGTGAAGTTTGTCAGAAGTGTAATGTTAAGTGTAAGAAGATAATTAAAACTAATTGGTGTAGCTATATGTTACCAAGAGAGAATTATTCGGCAGATATTATGGGTCCGCGTGAAGGAAAGTATATAATTCATATTATTGATGCAGCTACGTCATTTTGGATGTGTGCAATTATATCAAATTGTGATGGTGAAAGAATTATGATGGAAGTATTGAAACTATGTTGGAGATATGGGTTTCCAAGTACATGGAGAACCGATAATGCACCATATTGGAATTTAACTTCGAAGAAGTTAAAGGAATGCAATTGTGAAGTTCAGACAAGTAATGCGTATCATCATGAGGGGAATACGTTGGCAGAGAATGCAATTGGGAATTTGCAACATATTATGAGGAAGTTATTAACTGAACAAATCAAAAATGTTCAATCAATTCCGTTACCGTTGGAAGAAATTGTAGAATGGTCTGTTATATTCCATAATGGAGTTGGAATTGAAGGAGAAAGTCCAAGTGAATTGTTTTTGGGACATAAGTTAAGAATACCTTCAATCTTTGAGGAGCACTCATTGAATGAAGTGGGAACAGATATGTCTAGAGATGTAGAACTTCTTAGATTGGAATGTTTAAGTAAGAGAAGTTCTAAGAATATGTTAAATAAGATAGACCGGGAAAGTAAATTGTCTTCAAAGAATGGTAATATGGAGAGAGTTACACAATTGAGTGAAAATTATAAAAATATGAATAATAATGGTAGTTATTTGGATGAATTGAGTGGTGAGAAAGAAATTGTTAGAGAGACAGTTGAACGTGGGACATCGCCAATGTTGGAGAATAATAAAGATTCAAATGAATTCTTTAAAGTAGGAGATCAAGTCTTGGCTTCAGCTAATTGGAAGAAGCTTCAAGCTAAATGGGAAGGTCCTTATTTGATTCAGGAGATTAATGGATCAACAGCTATACTAACTCGACCATTAATTAGGGGTAAACGTGGCAGACCACCTAAAACAGTTGTTTCAAGAAATTTGGTTCAATTAAAGAAGTTTCAAGAGGGAGACATGTTTTGAGAGGGGGTGAGTGAAAGATACAGGAGTTTTTGATGACAAATATATTGATGATATTAAATAAGTATAAAAATAATAATATTATAATTTTATAGTCATTGTTTTTCTTTATATATCTTTTGGTGTGTATACCAGAATAAATTATTTATTTCTATTAGTGTTCTTGATTAATAAAAAGTTAGTACCCTTATACATAATAAAGTTGAGTAGGTATTTATTTCTGGAACCGAAAAACTTAAAAGTATATGAGTAAAGAATTTCTGTTGATAGAGCTAGAAGCAATTTTGGAGGTTTGTGAGTCCGGCGAGTTAGTTAGTAAGAAACAATTACAACAGTTGATTAATTCAGTTACTGGTATTGAGAAACTAACGTCGAAGGGAAAGAAGAAACTTGTGGAACAATTGGTTCAAGAAAGTTTGATGAATATTGGTAGTTCAGTGTCTCAAGGGAAGAACAGCCGTGGTTTTAGTAATTTGGATATTGGTTCAGAAGAGGTACTTCTGGAAGAGTCAAATCTTGGGGATTTGTCTAGTGTTACGTTTAGAGAATTGAGATCTAATAGAAATAAGGAATCAGAAGATTCTAGTGGTAGTTTTGGTAGTACTGAGTTGGATAGACGCATGTACAGTAGTAGAGGTAAAATGAGTTTACTTAAGGAGCTTAATAAGTATGATTGCATGGAAGGGACTCCTATATCAGTCCATTTACAGATGCTTGAAGAAGTTTTTATTTTGGAGGATATAGAAGATGATAGAAAGAAGTGTTCTTTCTTGATGTTGACAGTTGACTTGATCTTGAGAAATTATTTGGATGGTTTAAAGAATGATATCAAGTGCGATTGGGAAGAGTTGTCGAATCACTTAAAGGAGAGGTATCCTGGTGATATAAGCGTATTTTCAGCGAAGAGTCGATTGAAAACTGTGAGAATTGATATGTCTGCTAATGGATTTAGAAAATCGGCATTGGAGATGGTTAAATTATATCGTATTGCATATCCTAAGAGAGAAGATGATGAAATTATGGACAAGTTACAAGAATTGTGTGCTTCTTCAATTACAATTTGGAATTTGTTACAGAATTCTCAAGGGAAGGATTTAATGCAAACAATTACTCATATAGAATCCATTCTTGTGAGTGAGAATAAACGTATGAATTTGGTAAAAGGAAGGAATGGTGGAAATAATGGATCAGGTGGATCAAAAGTGGTTTGTTATTTGTGTAAAGAAATGGGACACAAAGCTTTCAATTGTAAGAAAGGTGCAAAGCCTGAGTCGGTAATTAATTGTTTTAAGTGTGGCCAGAAAGGACATTATGCAAATAAATGTACTTCAATGG
This sequence comes from Strongyloides ratti, assembly GCF_001040885.1. Taxonomy (NCBI): domain Eukaryota; kingdom Metazoa; phylum Nematoda; class Chromadorea; order Rhabditida; family Strongyloididae; genus Strongyloides; species Strongyloides ratti. The sequence goes on from NC_037307.1 coordinate 5,082,822, forward strand.
AATCAAAGGGTTCAACTGGTAATACTATTAATGCTGTTAGTACAGATGGTGCAAATTTGGATGTTAAGAATAAGAAATGTTTGGGTAAGAGAAAAGAAAATAAGTATTCTGATTGTGAGCTAATTAAGTGTGATGTTATGTATGATATGAAGCATAAGTTGAAAGTTATGGTTGATACTGGAAGTGTTATTAATATGATTAGTCCGAGAGCTGTAGAAAGATGTGGTTTAGTACTTCAATCTACAAGTTTCAATATATGTGGAATTGGAGGTCAAAAGTGTTTGAAGGCAGTTACAACTATTGAATTGATGGATGAAACTTTAGAAGTTTATGTTGGGGACATTCCAGTAATGGATGTAGATGTTTTAATAGGAGTAGATGCCGTTTTAAATATAGGGTTTGATAAACTGTATAATTTATCAAGTAGAGTAAAGAAAGTGGAAGAATCGGCGATGATTCTTAATATTAGTGAAGTTGTGGAGAATAGTAGAGTTTTGGAGGTTGATAAGAACATAAGTTCTAAGAATCAGGAGTATTCAAATGATGAAATATTATCAATGTTGATGGATAAAAATCCAGATGTTATGGAAGCAATATCTTTTGGTAAAAATGATATTGGAAAGTTTAAAGAAAATGTTGAAGAATTTGAGATTGATTGGAAGAAGGCAAGTACAGAATTTATACCATATAAATTCCCAGAAAAACTTAGAGATGAAGCTGAAAAATTGATACAGGAATTATTGGAAACGAAGACGATAATTCAAGGTCCAGCAAAGTTGTTACATAATGTCATATGTGTTCGAAAAAGGAATGGAGAATTGAGAGCTTGTGTTGATATGAGATATAGCAATAAGTACATGGATAAATGCCAATTTCCTATACCTCATTTGGAGCAATTTTTATATAAAACAAGAGGATTTAAGTATTATTCAGTTTTAGATTTACCTTCAGCATATCATCAGTTTTACTTGGCCGAGAATCAAAGAAATTTATTGGGGATATTTTTCAGAGGAAAAACGTATGCTTATCAAACACTTCCTCAGGGGTGTAAAAATAGTCCTATGTTTATGCAAATGAAGTTAAGTTCTTTGTTGGATGAGGATATTATTGCGTGGTATTATGATGATGGTATCATATGTTCAAATAATTTTGAAGAACATTTGGAGAAGTTAAGTATAGTGTTAAAGAAAATGGTTAGTGTTGGTCTAAAGATTTCTCATTCGAAATCTATTTTTTGTGCTAAGTCAGTTGATTTTTTGGGAAATCATTTAGCAGAAGGTTTGGTTATTACAGATGGGGCAAAAAGAACTATTAATTCAATTAAAGAACCAAAGACAGTTAGTGATGTTAGAGCTTTATTAGGTAACTTAGGATTTTATTCTAAATATGTTCCAAATTATGCGAAAATTTTATATCCAGTTACACAGTTGCTTAAGAAAGATGTTAGTTTTAATTGGAACACAGATTGTGTTGAAGCTTTAAAGAAAATTAAGAAGTTAGTATGTAGTGATGTGGTTTTATCAAGAATACAATTGAATTTACCTCTAATTATACAATCAGATGCTTGTGAGAGAGGTTATGGAGTTGCAGTTTTTCAGGAAAGTTCAGAAGGAATAAGAAAACCAGTTTTGTTTTGGAGTATGAAACGTCCACATGCAATTAAGTATAGAAATAGTGTTTATTTAGAAGGTCATTCAATAATATGTTTTATTCGAAAACATTATCATTTGTTGTTGGGTATGGAGATTTTGATTGAAACGGATAATAAACCATTATCCCAGGCAATGACAAACCAATCTCTTCATCCACAGTTAAGTGCATGGGCACAGGAACTTTCGTTTTTTCAAATTGTATGGAAGTATATTCCTAAAAGGGAGAATGATATAGCAGATATATTAAGCCGCGTTGAGAAAAGTAATGAACCTACCTTAGAACCGAATGAAGTTGAATCATTGTCATTGATTCAAGGGGGGGTGAGTATGTTAGAAAGAGTTGATGATGAAGTTGGTTTAGAAGTAGATGGAAAGAATGCTAGTGAACTTCATGGTTATGAAAGTTTGAATGTTATTTTGGAGAGAAATATGAAAGATGAACTAAATGTTATGAATAGTTCAAATGATGTGTTTAAAGAAGGAAAGAATTCAAAGTTTTTGTTGAATGAAAATGAAGAGATGAAATTATTGGGTAATAGAAATGGGTTTGTTGGGTCAATAACAGCAATTGAGTTAAAAGAACAACAACGTAAATGGGTTGACAAACATAAACCTAATAATTTGGTAAAGAGAAAGAATAGTGATTATTGGGGAATCATTGATAAAGAAGGAAAATGGATTCCATTGTTAACTGAAGAGTTAATAGATAGAGAGGCAAGACTTCTACATAGTTTTGGTCATTTTAATTGGAAGAAGATAGCAGAAATAATAAAACATCGTGCCTATCATCCGAATCTGTTTAAAGTAGTGGAAATGGCTGTGAAAAATTGTGAAGTTTGTCAGAAGTGTAATGTTAAGTGTAAGAAGATAATTAAAACTAATTGGTGTAGCTATATGTTACCAAGAGAGAATTATTCGGCAGATATTATGGGTCCGCGTGAAGGAAAGTATATAATTCATATTATTGATGCAGCTACGTCATTTTGGATGTGTGCAATTATATCAAATTGTGATGGTGAAAGAATTATGATGGAAGTATTGAAACTATGTTGGAGATATGGGTTTCCAAGTACATGGAGAACCGATAATGCACCATATTGGAATTTAACTTCGAAGAAGTTAAAGGAATGCAATTGTGAAGTTCAGACAAGTAATGCGTATCATCATGAGGGGAATACGTTGGCAGAGAATGCAATTGGGAATTTGCAACATATTATGAGGAAGTTATTAACTGAACAAATCAAAAATGTTCAATCAATTCCGTTACCGTTGGAAGAAATTGTAGAATGGTCTGTTATATTCCATAATGGAGTTGGAATTGAAGGAGAAAGTCCAAGTGAATTGTTTTTGGGACATAAGTTAAGAATACCTTCAATCTTTGAGGAGCACTCATTGAATGAAGTGGGAACAGATATGTCTAGAGATGTAGAACTTCTTAGATTGGAATGTTTAAGTAAGAGAAGTTCTAAGAATATGTTAAATAAGATAGACCGGGAAAGTAAATTGTCTTCAAAGAATGGTAATATGGAGAGAGTTACACAATTGAGTGAAAATTATAAAAATATGAATAATAATGGTAGTTATTTGGATGAATTGAGTGGTGAGAAAGAAATTGTTAGAGAGACAGTTGAACGTGGGACATCGCCAATGTTGGAGAATAATAAAGATTCAAATGAATTCTTTAAAGTAGGAGATCAAGTCTTGGCTTCAGCTAATTGGAAGAAGCTTCAAGCTAAATGGGAAGGTCCTTATTTGATTCAGGAGATTAATGGATCAACAGCTATACTAACTCGACCATTAATTAGGGGTAAACGTGGCAGACCACCTAAAACAGTTGTTTCAAGAAATTTGGTTCAATTAAAGAAGTTTCAAGAGGGAGACATGTTTTGAGAGGGGGTGAGTGAAAGATACAGGAGTTTTTGATGACAAATATATTGATGATATTAAATAAGTATAAAAATAATAATATTATAATTTTATAGTCATTGTTTTTCTTTATATATCTTTTGGTGTGTATACCAGAATAAATTATTTATTTCTTAATTATAAAATCATTTTATTATTTCCTTTTAAATTTTTGGACAAAAAAAAAATTTTTTTTAACTATAATAATTATACTGATAAAAAGAAATACCTTTTATTTTTTTGCAAATTATTTAGACATATTAATATCATTCGTTAAATTTGATTGTTGTTTTGATGGATTATTCAAAAATACTTTTATATAACGTTCACCATGAAGTTCTAAAAAGTCAAGCATTGAATTTAAGTCATTTTCATCAATTAAAGATATTCGATCATTCTGATGATCAAACCATGAACATGGTCCTTTATATGCTTGCTTTCCTTGTGTATATAATTGACTTCTAAAATAATCAAAACCATCCCAACGACGATAGGTAAAAATACGACAAAATCCACCATGTGAAACTTTTATTATAAATCTGTCATCATTTTTATTAGGTAAATTTAATTTCATTAATTTTGAAAAATTTTCAGTATTATTTTCCATTGGAATATCTGTAATTGATTGTTCACTATCTATTTCATTACACTTTGACATTAGACTTTCCTCATTTATCTCTGAATTATCATGACGACTGTGATAAAAACTAAACGCATCATTAACATTACGTCGATTTTCAAAATCTTTATCATATTTATTTGATAAATTTTTACAATTTTTTTCTTGTTGTTGTGATGTACTGTTTTAAATATTATAATTAATATTTACAATAATATATTACTTACAATGAAAAATTATTGGTTGGAACATTTGTGCAATAACTTCTCGGGCGTTTATTCATTTTATTTTTCTTGATAGTATAAATATAAAAATAATAATAAAAGTTAAGAAATGTTTAAATAGATGATATCACAAAGTAATATAAACTGATGATGTCTTTAAAAATTAGTTCTATTCGTGTTAGGACAAGCTTTTTTTTTAATGTTTATCTTAAAATATTAAAAAATATGTTGTTATTTTAAAATTTGTTTATCAAAATAAATCTACTACATTGGTAATTAGTTTGCTAAATAAATCAGACATCATAATATTTATTATATTCCTTATAAAATTGATTTCAATGTACTATAGTTTTTATTAGATTTGATATTTTTTTAAAAGTATAAATAATTTGATGTGATAAGAATTTTTAAGTTTAACTAAAGTTATTTGACATTTTCATCTAAAAAATTCTGTAAATATGTAAAAGTAAATATTTTTGATATAATACAATAATATAGTAATAAATGATTATAACAAAAAAAATAAAATTTTAAAATAATTTCAATATTGATATTGTAATAAAAATTAAATTCAAAAGTTTGTGAAACTTTACAGTACAAAGACATGAACAAGAGAAAATAAAAATGATTTAATAAAATTGTATGCTATCATATAAAAATCTTTTACAATATATTTGAAACTTTATTTATTGTATAAATAAATGTCAAAAACAAATTTCTTTATAAATTTTATATTAAAACTTATTTTAATAATCCAATAATACACTATGATTACTACTAAAAAATAATTTTAAGTTTATTTAAAAAATTAATATGTTGCTACTAAATTTTATTTTAAATTGAACAACTAAAGTTAAAAAGCATTAATATTATATACAATGAGAGATACTTTTTTAATTTTAAATTATAAATTTTCTATTAAAAAATGAAAAAAATATTATAGATAAATAAAAAGATATATTACCCATGTGATTAATATTTATTGTTATGAAAAAATCAGCATAACGATACTAATAAGGCAAAATAATCAATTTTTAATTGTAACAAAAGTCAATAATTATAAAAATATTATTGAAATGTGTTGACTTTTGAAACTAGCACTGTTAGAAATATCAATTATATTTTGTTTAAACTATTTTTTGAAACAATCATTGGATAAGAAATTTAATGTTTGATAGTTTTTCTGATCAGCGGGAACAACTCCTTTATTAACTGGCACTTTTGGTGTACCTCCACCACCACCACCACCTTTTTTATCAAAACAATCATTACCTAAAGCATTTAGGGTTTGATAATTTTTCTGATCAGCAGGAACTACTCCCTTATTGACAGGAACTTTTGGTCCACCACCATCTCCACCATTATCCTTTTTATCAAAACAATCATTACCTAAAGCATTAAGAGTTTGATAATTTTTTTGATCAGCAGGAACCATTCCCTTATTAGCTGGTGCTTTTGGTCCACCACCATCTCCACCTTTTTTGTCAAAACAATTGTTATCTAAGGCACATAATGTTTGGTAATTTTGTTGATCAGCAGGAACAACTCCAGCATTTCTTTTTTCTGGAACTTTTGGTCCACCACCATCTCCACCTTTTTTGTCAAAACAATCATTACCTAAGGCATTAAGAGTTTGGTAATTTTTCTGATCAGCGGGTACCATTCCAGCATTTCTAGCATCAGGTGCTTTTGGTCCACCACCTCCATCTCCACCTTTATCATTAAAACAATCATTGTTAAGTGCTTGAAGAGTTTGGTATTGAGGATCATTAGCGTCTTTTATCATTGGACCATTTTTTAAATCAGGAGTTTTTGGAAGTTCATTACGACCACCACCAGCACCTCCTTTATCAAAGCAATTGTTATTTAAATTGTTTAATGTAGCGTAATTAACATCATTAGTTCCTGCGACACCATAAACTGATGGAGGCTTAGGTGCATTTGGATCCACTATCACATTATCCATACTTCCCCCATTGTTCGCTGATCTCTCTTTTGACAATTTCCTTACATCTTTTGATTTATGACCTTTATGTGGTGATTTAACTCCTTTATGAACTTTTTTTTTGGTACCACACGGAGAAATAGTCATTATTAAAGAAATTAGTAGTATTAAAATGTGTTGGAACATCAACTTTGGTAAGTTAGCAGAACACAATTTTAATGATATATAGCGATAAGATTTATCACTTTAAATCATATTGAAAACAATTAAAATATAAATATTGGCAAAATTATGCAAAAAAAAATTTTTTAAACAATTTAATTTTAAAAGGCAAATTTTTAATTTATGATAAATATTTTTATTTTATTGAAGAAGTACTTTTAATTGAATAACAAACAATATCAATTTAAAAAAAAACATCTTAATACAAAGAACAAATTATTTAATATATAAACAACGTTTTCTGGAAATGACTTCAAATACCAGTTGTTAAATTAAAATAAATTGCAAATAATATTTTCAATATAATTAATTTTTAAATATTCTTTCGCAAAGTGACATACATAGAGGCTTTTTCAAAACTTTTACAAACAAATTTAATAAAATTATTTTATTACTTTACTAAAGAAAAACATCAAATTATCTACCAATTTGGCACATAATAATATTTATAATTAAAATTCTAAACACTTCCTCCTTCATTTAAAATGACGCTTCTATAACGAAACAATTTTGATATTGGAGAAACGACTCTCAATTTATTTTGCCACCTTCCTTTTGATTTATTTCGTTTATCAAAATAATATGGTATTGAAAATTGAGGTGCTTCTCTTTGTAATATGTTTTTTTAAATTAACATTAGCAGTTCCAAAGGATATTGTTGTAAAGTTTGCTATTTCAGGTATAAAAAATTTATTAAATTTTTGTATTATAACATTTTTAGACTACAAAAAAACGGAAATTCTTGGATATTTGAAATTCCAAAATGTCTACAATACGGGTCCTAATATTTCATCTCATTTTTATCCTGAAAATGATGCTTTGACAAATTTAAAAAATCAAATTCAAAATGCCCTTCAGTCTGATGAACAGATGTATTATTTATCCTTAGATAATGATAAATTTATAACATCTTTACCTTTGTGTATTTTAGCTGAATCAAATTTAGCTCATAGACTTGATGTGGTTATTGGTGAAGATGAAAATGAAATTAAATCTATTACATTACATCCATATGAATCATACATTGGTCATCTAAATGGTACATGTCCAGAATCAAAAGGACTTGCAAAAGAATTTAAAAAAGATCCAGAATTTCATGTTCAAATATTTAGACCAACACCTATTCCAAATCCAGATATAGTGACATTTGTAAAAAGAATTGAGAAAGAAAAACAGCAGAGGGCAGCAGGAGGAGAAGGTGATAACAGATCATTTTTGCAAAAATATTGGCTTTATATTGCTCTTTTTGTCTTGATTTTTGTTATTTCTAGTGCGGCAAATCCAGAAGGTCAAGCTTAATAAATTACTATCACATTTAAGAGTTGTTGTTAAGTGTAAATATTTATTTTTTAAAGTTTTCTTTAAATATAAAATAAACATCAAATTGTATTATAAATTTTTTTTTCTTTTTAACATATATTCAATACCGTATTGTAATTATTAAGTCATAAAAAATTTCAAGGTAATTTAAATGGTTATTATAAATATGCGACAACTATCAACGGTAGAATTTTTATTGTTTATAATTATTGTTAACAACATCTAAGACTTTTTGTCCTTTATTTTTACAACCACTAGTTATTACTATTAATTTTTATACTTCTCAAAAATGTTAAGAAATTAAAAATGTATTTGTTCAAATTATTTTTTTGCATTGAAGTTTTAATTGGAAAAATAAAATTATTTTAATGAGGATAAATTAAAAAAATTTATGTAGATATTTTATTAATTAATTAACAATGCAATGATAATTTAATTAAAAAAAAATATTTCATCACGAAAATCAATCCCCAAGTAAATTTTTGAACAATGGTCTTATGTGGAGTGTGGTACACTATGTATGTTAGGTAGACGGGGTAGTAGTTGCAGTAAACTACACAAGCTAATAGTATACATTTTAAGCGTTCGTGTTTTATTTTAATAGTTTTGGTAGTTACTTATTTTTTTACTTTATTTCAAATGTCTGAAAATCCTACATCTTCAGAAACTGATCATGAGTCAATCAATAATTCCGATGCACCGCCAAAACTAACTCCTGAAGAAATATGTCCATCTTCGATGCAGCAACAGGAGCAAGAAGGTGAAAAAGATACAGAAAAGGAAAGTAATAAAGAAACTGGAGTACGAGTACAACCAAAAGTTTCTGTCCAGGATATATTTACTCTAGCAAGCAATTCTTTTAATGAAATTTCTAATCTTTACTCATTACTTAATGATCAAGAGAATAGTAAATATGGTAATATTTGGACTGTAGATCATGCAAATCGATTAAAAGATTCCATAGCAACGTTTACAAAAGATATTTCTCTTATTTCAAAGGATATTCAAGAAAGAGCTCACAAAAGAATTAAAGTGGATCTTAAAAAATCAGATGTTATCAAAACAGAAGTTATACATCGACCCACAATATCCTATCAGACATTTCCACAAAGGCCAAGGCAGTTTGTTACACAGGCTCGTCCTCAAATCGCAAACAAAGTTCCAATTCAACGTCCAATGCCAGTTCCAAGCAGAACAGGTCCAATGAATAGACCTAGACAGATTAATGTTACTCAAACAGATATTAGTAACACTTGTTTGATTCCAAATCGTCCAAACATGGCTACTAAGCGGCCTTTTCAATCTCTTTCTTCAAAAAGTTCTTTCACATCAACTGTACCATTTTCATCTTTAGCAAAAAGTGTTCCTGTTCACAATTCGACAAACAATGAAATTAGGATGGTGCCTACAAGCAGAGTGCGTTTAATTCAGAAACGTATGTTTACGAATCAACAATAATGAATTTATTTTTACAAAAAACCGATCTTATGTATTTTTTTCTATTGTTTTTCATGTATGTAATATTGATTTATTTAATAAACAGCGAAAAAAATAATTAAAGAATATACAATTTGGCATCTTTCCTCTTTTTGCTTTAGAGTAATATTAAAAGATATTGTAAGAAAAAAGTTGTTTTAATTAAAAAAATGTTTTATCAAAATGACTATAATAAATGTATCATAAAATAATTTAAACAAAAATAGTTACTTTTTAAAAAAAAATTGTATTTACAATTATCATACAGACTAATGTATATAGTTTAATAAATTATAGTCATTCAATATATAACTATGATCCCTAGGGGTATTTGTTCGATTTTGGCTAAATTACTTTTTCAAAAAAAAGTTTAAGACTATTTAAAAATTTTATTAGTCATTCTTTACTTACATATAATATTTGATTCAAGTATTATATTTCTAAAAAAAAATACAATTTTTGGGTTTTAGGAATTATACTTATATGTGATTTAATTTTTTGAAAATCAAAAAAAATTTTATTAGCTTAAATTTCGTTTATATATCATAATAATTTATATTTTATAAGAATATTAGCTTAAATTTCATTTATATATTATAAGGATTATATATTATAAGAATTATGATAGCGCGTATGAGAAACATTTCAGCGCATTTATAGCTGTTAGTTTAATATTCCCAAAAAAAAATATGCTATAATAGTTGACAAATATTCAAAGTATTATGTAAAATGAAAGCTTTATATATATCATTAGCACCAACATGATCCTTCATCTGTAACAATTTGTCTGGGTTTAATAGGTCCAATATCAACAGTCTGTTTTGGTTCAGAACTTTTATCATTATCAATTCCAGGTAGAGCATTAGCAATACGACGAAACAATTGTTTAACATTATAACCAGCTTTTGCCGAAGTTTCAATAAACATAACGTTAAGCTCACTAGCTTTACGTTCACCTTCTTCAGTTGAAACTTGTCTTTTATCAACAAGATCCGTTTTGTTACCAACTAACATAATTATAACATCAGATCCTCTTTCTGTCCGTACATCATCAATCCATTTTGATGTTTGATGGAATGAATTAGCATTTGTAATATCGTACACAACCACAGCCACCGTAGAATCACGAATATAAGATGGTATTAAAGATCTAAATCTTTCTTGCCCAGCGGTATCCCATAATTGTAAGCGAACCTTAAAATAAGAAATTGTTCAAATATTTAACATATGATTGATTACTCACAGTTCTATCCTCTAAATACATTGTTTTACTTAAAAAGTCGATACCAATTGTTGCTTGATATGTATTATCAAAAGAATCGTACATAAATCTTGTAATAAGTGATGTTTTGCCAACTAAATAGAAAAAAAATTTATGAAAAGTTTTAAAAAAATTCCAAATAAGGATTAAAAAAATGATGTATCCAAATGAAACGTGTCAACTTACCACTTTGTTCTCCAAGAAAAACAAGCTTGAATTTTTTGAGTGGATTTCCAAAATCACTTGACATGATACCTAAAATAAAAATAAGAAATATTTATAAAAATTAAAACAAATGTAAACAATTGTAATAACATAATGTCTACGTCAACAATTTACCATACAAACCAATACCTTCAAAGTCGGGCATTTCGTGACAAGAACAAAGTTAACAATTTTTGGAATACAGCAGATAGTATAAATTAAATAAATTTTATTTAAATTTTGTATAGTTTATTTCAATTATGGCACACAATTTTGTGTTTTTAAACTTTTATTTAGTTAGTTAAAAATTTTCTTATATAAATTCTTAATAAATCAATTATTGTAAATAATAACTAAAAATAAATGACGATATAATGACTTTTAATTCTCTAAATTCTTTGTTGGTACTAGTTATAGTTTCGTGAATTTAGAAAAAAGTGATTGAGTATTTCATTTCTCATTTGCTAGCCAATGACTAAAATATCGTACCACTATGTAACTTTAATTCTTACATCCTTCATATGTACATTTTTTTTTTATTTAAACTAGATTGTTTAAAAAGTTTTTTTTTCATATTATTATTATAAAAAAAAGTTACTAAAATTTTTAAACAGTTGTTGTAAAATATTAAATATTCTAGGGAATTGATTAAATTTTAAATGATTAAAAATTTTCAATTTGCTGACTTAAATATTCGGTTTACTGGTAATAAAGAAAAAACTATAAATCTTGTCAAACGTGCAATTCGTATGGGATATGATTCTGTAGCAATAAATGTTGATGTTGGATTATTTTTTTGTCCAGAATTAAAAAATGTATGCTTTGTTTTTTTTTTCTTTTTTATTCTAATATTTTATTTTAGGAGGAAGAGCCACCTTCAAAAAAGAGGAAAAAAAAAGAAATTGGAAATGTTGCTACTTTACCTGAACCATTTATTGTGGATGAAAAATTATTAGATTTATCTCTTCTTGAAAGACAGGGTAAAAAGTTTCGACAATATAGTAGACTTACATGTGACTTAACAGATTCAACTTCAGTTTTTCGATTACAACAAGCTTTAAAAAATTCAAAATATGACATTGTTGCTGTTCGCCCCACTTCTTTAGATATTTTAAATACAATAGCTAAAAAAGGAACATTTGTTGATATCATAACAACTGACAAATCAGAAGGTAGAATTTGTTGGTTGACAAGAAGTAAAGCTTTACAAAATGCTGCTTTTGAAGATGGTCTTACATTTGAGATTGTTTATAGTCCATCACTAAAAGACAGAGAAACAAGAAGGAATCTTATTACAAATTCACGTATATTACTAAATATCTTTAGTTCAGGTAAAGGTGTTATTATTTCTAGTGGTGCAGAAGATCTTTCTGAACTTCGAGGACCTTATGATGCTATGAATATTACTGTTTTATTTGGAGTTGATTCAAAATATGCAAGAAAGTTTGTTTCAGAAAATGCTGTAAATGTTTTGAAGAGGTGTTCTTCTCGAAAAACTTTGAAATGTACATACATTGAAGTTTCCATCGATAATGAAGATGAGCTAGATAAATATAAGGAAGTTGTTAATATTGATGAAATAAAAAAAATAGATTTGTTCAATGATCAAATTAAGTTATGAAATAGTTATTGCTTTATGTATATTTTTAATGTATTATTTTTGTTTTTTTATTAAATATATTTAGAAAAAGTATGGAACTTTATAATCGAATTAAATCATTTATAAATAATTTTATAGTTTTAAGGAAACAAATAAATAGATTTTATGATAAGGAAGTTATATGGAAGGGGATAGCTTTAGAAAAATCTAATTATCCATCAGAAAATTTTTATAAAAATTATAATGAAGAGTTGAAAGATAGGATTTCTTTAAAAATCAAAGAAGTTGAAATTATAAGTGGTTTCTATGAATTTTTTCCCACAAAAATATCTGACAATGATTGGTCATTGCTTCTTGAATGTAATAATATTAAAGAGACACTAGATCAAATAAAATTTTTAAAACAAAGAGAGTTACAGAGAGAAAAAGAAAATAAAAAAAAATTAGAGAATAAAAAGAATATGGAAATTAAAGTAGAAAAACAAAATTTATTTTCACCAGTAGGTATCAATATGTTGAGTATTGGAAATAGAAAAAATCGGACACAAATTGAAAAACAAAATTATGTTTCTTCTTTATTATTAAATGAAACTCCTAAAATTGTAATAGATTGTCGTTATATACCTGATTTAAGTATTCGTGCTCAAAATTTAACAATGAGTCAAATTAAATATGTTGCATTTGAAAATCGAATTAGAAAGGAGCCATGGCCTTTGTGTCTTGCCAATTTTAATGACTCATTAAATGAAAAAGTATTGAGACATGTTGATTTTTTGAGATGTAACCAATCGCTTGAAGATTGTACTGAAAAAAATTATACAGAGATATACGATCCATCAAAAATTGTTTATCTAAGTCCTGATAGTGAAAATGAATTAGATCATATCAAAGGTGATGAAGTATTTGTTATTGGTGGAATTGTTGATAGGGTAAGAGAACATAAAATACCAAAGCATGCTTCATTAGAAGCAGCAATGAAGGATAATGTTAAATCTGTCAAACTACCATTAGATAAATATGTAAAATGGAAAAGTGGAACAAAATACTTGACTTTAACAGCAGTTGTTAGTATTTTACAAGATGTTTATGATACCAACAATGATTGGACTTATTCACTCAAAAAAAACATACCAGTGAGAAATTTAAAGAGTAGTGAAGAAAAAAATCAAAAGGCGAAAGATTTTCATGCTTCAATTAGAGAATTTGATAGGAGAGTTTTAGTTGAAATAGAAAAAAAACTAAGTGAATTATCATAACAAGCTTAATGAAGAAAAAAAAAAACGAATGTTTTGTACTAAGCTTGTAATTGTTGTTAAAATGAAATTTAAATAGAACAAATTTTATTCTTTTTTATAGTTCATTAAAAAATTTATTTATAGGAAAGTTAATCATTAAACTTTGTAGAAATAAAAAAATTTTTTTTGTTAATAATAAATATCATTTAATTTTAAACGTGTTTTAAATTTTTAATGTGTACTTTTTTTTAAATATCAATTTAACATAATAAAGAAAAAATAGAAAACTATATTTTATTCTCGATTCTTAGGTTTAAGGTTTTTCAAAGTATTTTCTATTGTTTGATAAAGATTTTTTTTCTCTTTTCATTTTTTTTAAACTTTCCTGTCAAAAGTAAAACTTTAAAAATCAAATTTTTTTAAAAAATATTCTTAATATTGATATAATTATTATTATCATTGTCAAAATTATTATATATAATTCTTTCTTTAAGAATTATTCAACACATTTTTGAAAGATTCTGTTTACAAAAAGGTATTTAACATCATAATTTCAATCATTTTAAATTTTATTTTTCTGATATGTTATTTATATCATTCCTCATCAAATACCACTTTAATGTTTGTAGTTATCATTATTGAAAAGTCTTTTTATCAATTCATGTCTTTTTAAATTTTATTTCTGTATATTAATGTTTTTATTTTTCTAATAAAAGATTTTATTATTATGATTTTTGTGGTCTTTATTTCAAATTTGCTGTGTTTTTTTCTACTTTATAAATATTATTAAGAAATGGATAAAAAAATCTTTTTTTCTAAAATATATGTTTTTATTTACAATAGATATATATGGTAATTTTTAATAAATTGTATCATTTTTTAAAAAATAATAGTAAAACAATCCATATTAATTAGTACTATCATGTTAAATAAAAAATAAAAAAAACAAAATTAAAAGCAAAAAAATTTTATTATTTAGCAATTAAAAAATTATTAATCTCATGATTATTTCAGGGACTATATCTATTCAAGAATATAAATTTTTTCCAGAAAAATTCTATTCTTCATAATAAGTGTAATTGTTTCTCCCGGAAAACTTTTTAAAATAAATAAAACTTGAAAAAAATTTTATTAGCTCAAACTCCATCTACATATCAC